>NC_073746.1:66351193-66698905 GCF_029784135.1 Toxorhynchites rutilus septentrionalis | reverse complement strand
GGGACGTTGTTGAACGGAATCCGCGCTATAAGAGTACCGCGTTATAGGGGGGCTGTCGCAATTTCATCTCCGCGTTATATGGAAACCGCGTTCTGAGAGTACCGCGTTATAGGAGGATTGACTGTATTACTAATGTCCTTACCCGACTTAGGAATTGCTGTGACGATTGCCGGTTTCCATTCACTTGGGAAGTACGAGAGTCGCAAGCAAGCATTGCTGACATTCTTCGATTTCGTCAGAAATTGTACAGATTTGTTCGTGTGCTTCAACACGTAGGGGCAGCTTTTATTAGAAGGAATACCCGCCTCTAATGTTTCTGGGAGATGTTTTTCATCGGAAGGTGACTATTTATGAATTGGTGGTACTCTCACTTTAGATGGAGGATTGCATTTGTGTGGGTAGATTTTCAGTATCAGCTCCATCCATGTCGTTTAACAAATGAAAACTGATTTTGATTGGGACATTTAACATTGCCGTATATATTTATTTCGGATAGATCCATTTCAGCAGGAGGCTGCGTTGTTCTCGTCGACGGATTACCTCGTTGATGTTAGTGAGGTTAGATTGACACACCGTGTGTCTTTATTCCTCCGGTCGATATTTAGCGACGACCTGGAGGTTGCATTGTTAAGTATTCAACATCTACTTTAATCCTGTCTGTGTGAAAATTCATAAGCATAACTTATTCAAGTGATATAATTATAGTGTTCGGTCTCTCTATAGTTCCGAAGACCAGAAGAAACCACGCAAGCGATTATGACAATAAATGGAAAATGATAATATTGAATTATAATTATGATAGCTATCAATATTGTTGTAACCTAAATAATTCAGGCAGTCCAAATATTGTTATATTACCCATAGTAATGCCGGAATCGATAATTTGTCACTAATTTGCTCCCACCATTATTACTATACAGGACCTCCGCACGCTCGTAACATAACACAGAGCGAGCACAGCGGCACGGGGCAATGGAACAGTGCCATGTTCGTATTTTCTCACCTCCCCCGGCTCGAACACACGGCGCGCTTTCCCTAATTTTCTCGATGGAAATGTGTTGGAAAACATCACATGTGGTATTTTTGGCGCTTGTAAATCTGTGCCGCTTAGTATACAACGACCTCAAATATATCACTTTCATGGCAAAATTAACGATCACTGCTGGCATTCCCGGGTGGGGGTGAAGGTTAAACGGGACTGGGCGGCGGGTGGCCGGAAAAAAGTCATTTTCATCGATGTCTGGTTCGAAGCGACTCTGTGGATTGGAAGTTGTATATCGGCTCGATATTTATATGCAGCTTTTCATGCCTATCTCTACCATTGCAATTGCCCGGGCGGCGGAAATGACGAGATAAATGGCACTTGACAATGAGGTGAAATGGAACCTTGAACCACAAACAAACATGGCAAATATTGTGCCGGTGTACAACTACGGACATATTTTGAAGCGAAGCTTTGTTTGTTTTGTGCAAGTGATCAATGCTAGGTAATAAATATTCGAGCGCGAAAGACGAAGAAGATTTTCTAACCTTGGAAAAGGTTATCAAGAAACACAATCCGATGCAAGCGTAAAGTTTTTTAACAATATATTTCAGCATAATATGACTTGGTTAATATTAGTCCGTTGGAACAGAGTTTGGTTGAAAGTGCTGATCTATGTTAGAATCGAAGAAAACGAACATATCTTAACTCACTAAGACTCTGCAAATATAATATGGCCAGATTTGTCCGACGCAGATAAAAAAAAGATAATAGGCGCAGTTGTGACTGATACTATTAATATACATTTAAGTTATAAGATCGAAGAATGACGTGGATTGCTTGTTCAAGACAATGAATAGTTTACCTGTCTTTTTGTTGAGATCAAATATTTATTTAAAACTAGCTGACCCGGCAAACTTCGTCCCGCCCAAAATTTTTTTTTGTTTTTTTTTATCAATACCTTCAAACATTCACGTTTTTTACTAAGCGCAAGTTCATGGGTCAAACCGCAGAACTGTTCATTGATTGATTCTCTAACCGACCCCGTTGAATTTACCTTTTACTATAAAACTCCTAGTACTTCTTCCAAAACTCATCATTATAATATCAGAATATTTTCAGACACAATTCTCGTTCAAGATTTTTCAACCACTTACAAATAAGATGTTCCTCCGTTACATGGAATAAATGTTTGATATAGAAAATATGATAGAATAAAGACAGCCCTAAATCGGACAATTCCTTCCTCGAGTTTTGCTCTTATCAACATATTCGGCAATCCATTTTTATTGGTATAGATAGAAGAAGATAAAGGTATTTCGTTAGCGCAAACATCAAGTGGACTAAAAACGCTTGTCACTATGTAGTTGTAGAACATATGGGAATTTAATTTTACGAATTTTCTCTTCTTCCTTCAGACTTTTCCGAAAATTTTCAATTGTCATGTTTGATTGGAATATTTTTGGTTGAAATATGTGTAACATTTTTATGGGACCCCCATCTCCATTCCAGAGGACGGAGGGGTGTCATACCATCATAGAAACATTTCTCATACCAAAAAACCATCACATCCCAAATTGTGCTTGATTAGTTCTCGAGTTATGCAGAAGTTTGTATTTCATTGGTATGGCAGCCCCCCTTAAAGAGGGGGGAGGAGTGTATTCATCATAGAAACGTTTCGTGCCCCCTAAAACCTTCACATACCAAATTTGGCTCCATTTTCTTGATTAATTCTCGAGTTAAGCAGAAATTTGTGTTTCATTTGTATTTGATCAGCCGTTCTCTTGTGATGATGAGTTATACGTATCGTTAGAAAAACATTGATTATGCTTCAAAATCTTTATATATAAAATGTTGTAGCCGAATCTTAGCTTTAGTATCATTGGTTGGCATAGTTATTATGAATTTGACAATGTTGATGGTATCCACGTAAAAATTCGCATTTACTGTGCTTTAGTAGGAAAAAGATAAACAGTGGTATTCATTTGTTGTAAAGCTAGCTGATGACACAGGTTTTGGCATCTTTTCGCCTTAGATTGAACTTGAGAAAGCAGTATTACACGCTACACATGAACGCCAAAATGAATCTCATTCAGACTAATTCGAATCCTATATGAATAAACATGGTGAGTTGGGGAAAAATATTATTACTAATATTGGATCGTTATTTTGAAAAATCTGTGAATCTGTGTGGAAACCTAAAAAATCTGTAATCTTTATCTACAGATTCTTGGTTTCAAAAAGACTGAAAAATCTGTATAAATACAGATTATTCAGTAGATATGGTAACCCTGGTGTTGAACCACCTTAGAAATGTTTCTGAAAAGAGTAAATTATTAACCCTTGGATTTGTAGGAGCAGTGCAAGAAGCAACGATTCTTTTTAGCCTTTGCGAGAACAACACCCTGTGCTGTGCTCCCGTGGCCGAGTGGTTAGCGTCTCACATCATCATACCGGGTGTTCGGCTTCGATTCCCGTTCTGGCGGGGGATTTTTCGTCAGAGGAATTTCCTCCGACTTGCACTGTGGTCACGCGTATTCAAGAGCTCGCCCCTCGGAATACATTCAAGGCGTGTTATTAGGCTTAAGAAATCTCAACTAAGTATTAATTAATGACCCTAGTTAATGCATACGTTGAGACGGTAAAGTTCCATAGGGAACGTTAACGCCATTCAAGAAAAAGAAGATGGGAGGAGTGTTGAACCACCTTAGAAATGTTTCTTGCCCCTAGAACATCCACATGCCAAATTTGGTTCCGTTTGCTTGATTAGTTATAGAATTATGCAGAAATGTATGCTTAATTTGTATGGCAGTCCCCCATTTTCCCTCAGAAAGAGGGGAGGAGTGTCTATTCACCATAGAAACGTTTCGTGTCCCTTGATTAGTTTTCGAGTTATACAGAAATTAGTCTTTCATTTGTATGGCAGTTCCCCATTAGAGAGGGTGGTGGAGTGTCTAACCACTGTTAACACGTTTATTGCACCCTAAAACCTCCACATGCTAAATTTGGTTTTATTTCTTGATTAATTCTCGAGTATTGCAGAAATTTGTGTTTCATTTGTACGGCAGCCTCCCCTTAGAGAGGAGGGAGGAGTGTCTAACCACCACAGAAACATTTGTTGACCCTAAAACCTCCATATGCCAAATTTGGTTTCATTCGCTTGATTAATTCTCGAGTAATGCAGAAATTCGTGTTTCATTTGTATGGCAGCCCCCCTTTAGAGAGGGGGGAGGAGTGTCTAACAACCATAGAAACATTTATTGCGCCCTAAAACCTCCACATGCCAAATTTGGTTTCATTTTCTTGATTATTTCTCGAGCAATGCAGAAATTTGTGTTTCATTTGTGTGGCGACCAGCCACCACCCCCCTCCCCTTAGAGAGTGTCTAACCACTGTTAAAATATTTATTGCACCCTAAAACCTCCACAAGCCAAATTTGGTTTCATTTGCTTGATTAATTCTCAATTAATGCAGAAATTTGTGTTTCATTTGTATCGATTTTCATGAACTTTTATATATAAATACAGTAGCAATGGCAATGGATATATGGGAAAAATTTCATCATTGAATTTCAAAAACCGACAATGTACATTTTGTTTATTGGCCCAAAAAAAATGACCTGTGCTAAATTTCAGCTCAATCGGACATGATTTAGGGGTGCCTCAAAACACTCAAAGTTTTGATTTTATTGCCTCTCAGGCCAACATCTCGAGGTGGAGCAGTAGGCGAAGTATATCTGTATTGGCAAGCAAAATATCGTGTCGTAATTATTTGCATTCAACATATAATGTATATGGAAGGAACAAAACAATGGTGAAAGTACTCACGGTTGCATAATAATTTGAGCCAAAATTCTCATGAAATCATTCAACTGTTTGTTTATGTGGTAAAAGGTCCAGAGAGTAGTCGTATGCTTAGTTCTCGAAAGCAGTAACATTTTCGGTGAAATTTTGAATAATTGGCGATTATTCTCTCACATCATACACACCGACATACACACCGAACTTCGTTCGTTTCTATGAATGTGGGGGAGTGAAAATCGCACATGGAAATATCACTTTCATCCGTCTTTTTCGACGTGATTTCACAAATATTCACTGCACGCTGTCACATTAGCCTTATATTCAGCGGGAACTCCAAAATAAAATGTACGTTTTTAATTGATAAATTACTTCCTGAAAATAGCATTTTTACATGGATGCGATGGGCAATCAAAGATAAACACATCGACTGACTTCACTATTTGAGAAATAGTTATGGCAGCGCATGCTGTGTCGCTCAAAACTCTACCATCTTCATTACCTTTTTTCCAGTACATTGCACTCAGGCTATGTCCCAAACGGTCGATTTTGGGCCAAAAAAAAAATTTTTTATATGACAGATCTGGACGTTTCATACATTTTTAAGTCATTTGGCATCGAAAAATAAATCGATTTGCCAAATTTTCTTTACTGCCCCCTTGGAAGATTTTCGATTTCTAATTGTTGGATATGTTATGTAGAAAACTCAGTTTTTCAGAAAAAAAACTAAAAAATATAGCGCCCTCTAGTACAAAGCCATGAAAACATTAAAAATCATATACAATCAATAATTACAAAAGCAAAATCCAACATTTTCGCAAGTGCAGTGTATTTTTTTCAAAATATCATCTAATTGTTTACAATTTGATATATCATCCGATCATCCAAATCGGTCCAGTAGCTCGAAAGTTATGAATTTTGGAAAAAAAACTCATTTTTGAAAAAAAGGCGAAACAATGTTTCGGACCTCCCTGAAATGGAAATGAGTATCCTAATGAAAACATAAAAAATTACGGAATACCCATTCCATGTCAAACCGATATAGTGGTTCTCAGATTTCGTGAAAAGTGGTAGATTTGTTCCTTATTGCAAAATATCAGACCCGTATATAATTTTTTTGGCAAACTTCGACATGTTGTGATTCGGACGTCCTCAGAAACATCAAAATTATGATGATGATGATGATGATTGTCACCGATTGTCTGCCGTTTATTGCGATTCGATGACTTTTGGAATACGGGTTTTTTTGTACATGTTTAATCTTTCACTTTTTTTTTTGCATTTTGCACAAAAGTTCTGTTTACATTTAGTTTTTCGCCACATCTCTAACGGAACTGCTCGGACTTCTCTAAAAAGCTTGAGTTAGTCGCTCGTGATCCTTTACTTTATACGGAAATTCATTTTTGTTACTTTTTTCCTTCCGATCGATGGTCAAATGTTAGTTGAACCGATTTAAAACACGACTCACTGTAGGTCATACCGTTCCCAGCTTCCTGCTGATAGCACGATGAGAGAGATCCGGATTTTGGAGGTACGTGTGCAAAACTACATTGAGCGCACATTGAACCAATTTTACCAAAAAATTCAATAGAAAATACCCAATGGGTGAAACGTTAGAGCCATTTAAAAATGATTTGAAAACTCTTATTCTATGAATAAAACAATTTTTTAAAAGCGGCATATCATAAACAAGAATGAGACAAAATCATGTATAAAAAGCAGTTTAGGATGAAAATGTGGAACCTTCGAATTCTCGGATAACATACTTCAATTCTTCAGTTATCATTCGAAAGATTTTCCAAAACATTTACCTCTACTCCCACGATGTCATAACCGACTCTTGAGTATCTGCAATGTTATGCCATAGTTTTGAAAAACTAACAAGGTTATAATGGACTTCTCGCGTCACAGCCACAGTTACTTTAATGCATTTGGTACACTACAACTTTCTACTTTACATATGATCAGTTGTTGAGAGCTTTAAACTCCTCTATTTATTCACAGGCACACGTTCAACGTTGATTGTTTTTAACCTCTAATAACTGTGCTTCGGAACAACGCGTCCGAACGGTAGCGAATTTCATTTACTAAGCATGTCCTCCCACTATTAAATATGATTCCCGCTTGTTCCATTGTATGTTGTGCACGGATCGTTTCATATGGTTGATTTTTGTCGTAAGCAAATATGCGACGTTAATAGGTTTTTTCCTACTTGCATACACAATTATGTTTCAGAACTGCTAGTGTAAAAAAAGTTATTAAACTAATTATTTTAATGGAAGTTGATTCTACTATTCTCCGGTTCTCCGATAACGGTGATGTGATGAGTTCCTTGGTTGCCATCCCTAGTTGCTCAGATATAGTTTGAATCCCGGAGCTCATTTGACACTATGAATTAACATGGTTTTTCACTTACCTCGTTCATGAACACATAGTTTGTTAGCTTGGAACAATAACTCCCGAACTTCCAACTAACTTTAAATTACTTTATGATACTCTGGGATTCTCTACAACATAAAGTTTTTGGAAAGTAATGTGACATTCACATATGTTAGTCCAATCTCGCCATTTGCACAATGCCAGTGCGACAAGATGCTTTCCCCCATCCCGGTTATGTAGCACAATATCCTTCGGTTCACATATGACCTTCTCGTAGTGGCTGCTTTGATAGTTCCAAAAATAATCTTTTCAAAACTGAAAAGGATAACACCGCCCACAACAACACCAACTCTACGAACTAGGTGTCTGCTGGGTTTCACACGATGCACTGAGAAATTATTCAGTGAATGACGAAGACGGATAAGCGACAGGAGTAGAAATTTATTTCCTCGAAATCATAACGAGTAGATTTTCCACTCGACCCACCCCCAAGGGCCACTCGAGTTCGGCGCTAAGTTTGGAGCTTTACTCTTTTCAAGTTGAATTGGTCGTTCGACAGCGTAAACAAATGGAAGCTTCGAGACGAAGGATTGCACATTTGCATTCGCTGATCACTTCGAACACAATATATGTTTGCATAACTCAACCGACCCAATCAAGACTGGTTGGAGAGTATTGTTATGCCACAATCTAAATCTTGTTTTGCTCATCCTGCAAGGACGCAAAAAAGAAAAAATACGTTTTCCACAGAATTGGCAGTTTACCTACTTTCGCTGAAGTTCAGCTCAAGTACAGTGTTTTCGATATTAGCATGAATATGGAACAGTTGGTTCATAGGTGATTTGAGACTGAGCAGATGAAGGATTTCATGTAGACTCAAATCGTTTTCTCGGAATAAAATGTATTTGCTCTGTTTTTCTTTAGTGTTTTAACATCCCTTGCTCACTTCTACGAATTCATCTAATTTTCAGTTTATCAAATGGAATTCAGCTCAACACAGTTGTTTCAATGACTCTGTGTTTCTACGATTTCCCAGCTCCCGAATAAATAAGTTTCTTTTTATTCTGCCAACTGCCAAACGATCTTAAACCTAAAGTTCCATCATTTGTTGTCAAGTGTTGGGACTAAACAAAGAAAATCTTCAAACCAAAAATAATTTCGCATCTCAGTTTGTGCGCTGCAACTAGACGATCATTCGACAGCCGAACCTCCGTCCAAACAATCATCACGCCCAAAACGCTCAGATCTCCATCTATAAATATTTGGATCTGCCGAAACGAAAACAGCTCTAGTAAATTCATCCAATTCTCATCAGTTACAGCTCATCTCAAATTTGGACCACTTGGCAGGCCCGTCTCCGGATTTGTTTATCATCCATCGCAAATGCATAACTACTTTTGTGGTGCCCTGGGGAGGGGCCAAACCCAACCGAGCAATACATACGTCACAGTCTGTGGCGTGATGGTTTTGTTTTCCCCAACCCCCTCAAAGAAAACACTAACAGAAAAGTGAAAATATTTATACAATCTCCTGCTGGCCATCGCAATGTAGTTTTTGGATCGGTTCCAGGTGCAGTTTAGCTTCGTTTTTCTCAGATGAGATTCTGGCAAAGAAATAAAGTACACATTCAACTCGATGACATTCGACAGCCCCACGAGCAACGGCCAACAGCCGGTCGAAGAGCGGCTAATGATGACGATGAAGCGTCTGGTGAATAATTTATGACACCGGGAATAAAAATCCGACCACCGTGTCGTCTGCTCGTTTATTTTGATGGAGCAATTAAAAAAGGAAAACTGCTGGACCAAATAGCAGCAGCATCCCAACAGGATTGTTTTACAAATGGAACAGCTCATTTGTTTATCTTTGTAATTATTATATGTTTTGAGTGTTTGCTGTGATAACACATGATAGGGTAAACAATCTTGGTTTGTCCGGTGTTTTCACGCAACTAGTAAATGCAAATCGATTTTTCTTTATGAAAATCACATATAATCAAGACGAGTTTGGGTTTGCTGAAAAGCCCCAAGTCTCTAGTTGCTAATACTACCATAAAGCGTTGAAATTATTCGAATTTTTATGTTTTTAACGATTTTCCTAAATGAGAAATTATGATCATGGTTTGTCCACCTCTGATCGTGGTTTGTCCGAAAAATGATAATGGTTTGTCCGGTTTTAGAAATCACCATTTTTGAATGGAAAAATTCGAATTTTTCAAGTATATGTTGAATTTTCATTGCTTGAGTTTACTGTCCTTATATTGATCCATTCATAATTTAGGCTTCCTTCAGAATATTGCCTTTTCTAGGGCATTTTGAAAGTGTTCACCACACACTCAACAGAGACAACCTTTATTTCTGCTATGCGCGAAGGACACCATAAACAAACTGCAGCGCGCCAAGCGGTTGCCATACAAATCATGTGGACAAACCAACATTTGTGAATCGGATAACTCATGATCAGAATTGAGGTCATCGAAATGCATTAATGACATGGTTTAGCTATGTAAATCTGATACAAATTATGTGCAAGCAAGATATTTACAATATTTGTAAGAGTTACAATCCAGAAAAGACTGAATACGTACCAAATAATCATCTGGTGGTTGGTTAAAAGTTAGCTCAAATGAGGGGCGCATTGATAGCAATAGAAGGAGGATTTGACAATCCTTCAAAACATGTGAATCCGTAAAAATATACCATAGAACAACTGTAAATTATGAAAAAGACAATTTTATTTATATGTTTTGAAACATTTGAATACCTGATTTGAAACAGGTGCGCTCGAACTAGAGCATTCAGTAAGTATTTTTCAAATGGATTGAAGAAGTTGGAGAATCGCTGGGTCAAGTGTATCGAGCTAAAAGGAGACTATGTTGAGAAATAAAACGTCACTTTCCCAAAATTTTTGTTTTTTTTGTAGGCTAAGTACTTATCGGACTGCCCTCGTATGTACGAACCCTCCTTATTCCACAAAATACACTTAGCTTTAGCCTAAAAAGGTAAAATTTCTCAACAGTTGTGGTACACGTCTGACGTCTGATTGGGAATATTCATGAAAGGAAGAATATGCCTTAGATTTCCTCAAAGAGTTCAATTTGATTTGGTACAATTGATACTGTAATCATTGCGCTATTGTAGTGCGTTCAAAGAGGCATATTCCCACCTGGAATGATTAGCTAGAGGTACGTCTCTATAATTCAACAATTAAAAGTTGTTATCTCTAACTCAAATAACAATCTTTGAAACTTGCAAACTATTCCTTGCGTTTTTACAATGGCTCTCAGCTGCAGTTTTCATTGTAAAAAGTGGTTTGACAAATTTGCCAGTTTGCAAAAAAAAAAAATCAACCAAATGCATATTCAAATGTACTTTGGCGCGTATCAATATATGATTGTTTATAATTCTTAAAAAGTCATTTCAAATGACTCATATGTAATCTATTTAAGACAACGTGGAAACGCAGTTATACATATATAGTATATTCTAATAATTGTCCCAAATATTTCTGATATCTGTTAAATTGGTTCAAATCAGTCCATGAAAAAAGTAGGATAAAAACAAAAGCTAACATTCAACTGTAAAGAACAAATAAACAGCAAAGCAAATAGCCAAAAATAAATGATCGATCGGGTGAAATGTCTTAAAGGCAGTATTCGGGTCTAGAAATTTGAAAAAAAAACAAATTTAAAAAAATTATATTTTCATATTTTAAACTTTATATGTTTGAAGTTTAGGCATTCAAGAATATACCCTAGAAACTTTTCGAAAATCTCATTATTAAAAGAGCTATAACCATTTTAGTGATGCGGTATCTAATCTAGTACGACCATAACCATAAACCTCAAACGGTTTGTTCTCGAAACGAGTTTTTTCAAACTGGCGTACACAATATCTCAAATTCTACTGAACCGATTTATGACGAATTTTTATGAATACAATCTATATGCATCTCTCTATCGCACTATTAAAATCACAAAAGCTCTCTTCCGGCAAAATAATAAAAATTCAATATTTATTTCATTACTTCGTATATTATCTGAGGGGCTTAGAATGCAAGGGCTGTAAGTGACTTGATCGATTTCTCTTCATCAACTTTAGTTAATAACTCAAATGCAAAAACGTTCCAATTTGAGTTTGCTATAGAATCCGATACATGAGGTTCTGGCCTATATTCCACATTGTAAAATACAGCTGGGAATGAGTTTGCAGCTAAGTTATGACCAAAAGAGAAAGTCGATAAAGAGAAATCAATCAAGTCACTTAAACCCCTTGCATTCTAAGCCCCTCATTTTTTAACCACCTCACCTTCGGCAACGCCTATAACTAACAACAATACACTGCGTTTCACAACTATAGAACAACTCATTTATTCTGAGTTTCCAGAGATATGTAAGAAGTCGGTTGAATTGAAGTATATAGTGTAGAGTACAATAACTATCTTCATTCATAAGACTGGCCATTTGAACTTTATTGTTGTGTTCAGGCGCGAAACATTTAAAAAACTAAAATTCCAGTGTTCATAACAATAGAACCAGTGGAGGCGATCTGATGTAGTGGTAACATCCATACCTCTCACGCAGAGATCACGAGTTCAATCCTCACTCCCGACATTCTTCCAAAAATGGAAGTAAAAGTCGAACCAGCCGAAATGTGTTGAAAGTCACTATAATAAAGAAAAAAAAACGGTCATGGCTATAACATAAGGTATGGCGACGGCGCCCACGAAGAAGTGACCCATAACTTCTACATGGATGATCTCAAGGTATACGCTGATTCACGTCAGCGTCTAAGTGTAGCTATCCGGGTTGTCGAAGACATAAGCAGGGACATCTGCATGGAGTTCGGCCTCGACAAGTGCCGCTGTGTTCATCTGCTGAAAGGGCAGCTTACCGAATCCGGAGGTTACGAGGTCTATGACGGCGAGTTTATAAGAGACATGGTTCGTGACGAATCCTATAAATATCTTGGATTCTGACAGCTCACCGGGATTCTCCACTCCGACATCAAGACGGAGCTGCGAGACAAGTTCTTGAGTCGAGTGAACTGTATCCTGAGGACTTTCCTCAACGCGGGGAACAAGGTACGCGCGATCAACACATTCGCGGTTCCCCTGCTGACCTTCAGTTTTGGTGTAGTCAAATGGAGCAAAACTGACCTAGAGGACCTTGAGAGGAGGATGAGTAAGCATTTAAAGAGGCCGGAATGCACCATCCTCAATCGGCACTGGAGAGAGTTTCACTGCCACGCAAAGAAATAGTTGAAATAGTCGACATATCTGCACTGTGTGTTGCCCAGGTACGACAACTGCGCGAGACTTCGCAGAACGCGCCAACCAAAACGCGCTATACCGGGCTGTCTGCGCCGCCGACAGAGGATACAGCGCTCTGCACTTGGCGCAAGCGGAGTATCAACTCAACTGCAATCTGCAAACAGTGGAGGAGAAGATTGCAGCTTGGAAGCAGAAGGCAGTGCATTGTGCCCACCCCCATCAACTGGACCGGCCACACGTCGACAAGGCCGCATCTAATCTGTGGCTAACGCGTGGTGAACTCTCTTCAGTAGTAGAAGCCGACATGATAGCCATCCAGGACAGGATAATGCCGACGAGAAACTGCAGGCGGTACGTCTGGCATCAAGACGTTGATGACATTTGCCGGATGTGCCATCAACCAGGTGAAAACATAGAGCACATTATGGGAGGCTGTCCCGTTTTGGCCAACGCAGCCTACACCGAGCGCCACAACAACGTGGCCCGTATTGTTCATCGACAACTGGCGCTCCAATGTGCTCTACTGGAAGACAACGTACCAAACTACCGGTACCTGCCTGCACCTGTCCTGGAAAATGACCGTTTCAAGCTGTACTGGGATCGGACTGTTTTGACCGACCTCTCGATCCACCACAACCGCCCAGATATAATGGTTTACGACAAGAACGACCGCAAAGTCACCATCATCGATGTCGCGATTCCACTGAACCAGAATCTGGAGGAGACCCACGGTCGCAAAATCTGCAAGTACCGACAATTGGCCGTGGAGCTCAAGGAATTGTGGGGGCTAAGGGAGGTCCCAAGAATTGTTCCAGTCGTTCTCTCTGGAACTGGAATTGTCCCGAAGACTCTTCTGGAAGCGCTAATGGTGTTGAACATGGAGAAGGAATTGGCCGGCATCCAAAAGTCGGTCATCCTTAGCACCTGCGCGATTGTCCGACAATTTCTCGGTCAGGACTGAAACAGCACGAGCATGCAGATACGTGCATTCCGCAGAGCCTAGTCCCCCTTTGGCATTCAGAAGCCCGAGGGCAGGTGAAAATTCTGGCTAGGTTCGTCTAGTTAAGAAGTGAGATAAGTCTGCAAAAAAAAACAATAGAAAAACTCTCACTTCCTTACAAAATAAACGCCAATTTAACATAAATTACGATGAGTTTCTAATTCGTAGGTCATCTTTAGTTCTCGATCAGTTCAAATAACCCATTCGGGGAGGTTGCGACGAAGCTGCGTCATGTTATAGTGGGTATCTCGTTCTACGCAGAGGATACTACTCGTTTAAGCTCTTCAAATCACTCATACTGCTTGTAAGCTGCATCTACTATTCGTCCGATCACTCCTCATAAGTTCTTGACAGGATTTTAATTTGGTAAACAAGTTGACCAGTCCAAAATCTGAAGCCTCTATTCATTAAACCATGCCATGACTTTCCAGATTTTTTGAATTGATGCCAAATTACCCAATTATCACATTGTTTTTTATGCAAAAACAGATGTACTGAAGTACTTCGTTGCACTTCTGACTGTTTACTCGTGTTGATGGTAAGCTATCTAAACCAGGCCTTTTGAGAAAATTGTCCCCAAACCATCAACTATCGCCTGCAAAGTAACGAGTTGAAAAATTAGAAATTTAGAATGCAATGGCGTTAATTTTGTAAAGAAGTGAGAGTTTTTCCATCTGGTTCTATTGTTATAAAACACTGGAATTTTAGTTTTTCAAATGTTTCGCGCCTGAACACAGCAATAAAGTTCAAATGGTCAGTCTTATAAATGAAGATAGTTATTGTACTCTGCACTATATACTTCAATTCAACCGACTTCTTACATATCTCTGGAAACTCAGAATAAATGAGTTGTTCTATAGTTGTGAAACGCAGTGTATGCAACAACACAGAAGAGCTCTCCACCGGAAAGCGTGGAAATCGACACTTTCACTTTCAACGAACAAAATTTAACTACTGTTTGCAATCGTACAAAGGAGGAATGGAAGATTCCATTCCTCCTTTGTATCGATCAAAATCTTTGTGTATATCAGCATTAAGAAAGAATGTTGTCCGACCGCTAGCTGTATGGAGGCTATTATTTGAAATTTGGCTTGTTTATACCACATCCAGCCCTAAATAGTTTTTCTTAGTTTTCTCCCAGCATTGTTTTTTTTCTCGTACATTCGAGATCGAAAGGAACATTGTTGCACTTAAAAATCCATTATTTAGGGGCGAGCGCAGTGCAAAGTTGAAACTGATTGAAAACACAACACAACTACAATAACGAACACAAAGCTCAATGTTTTATCAACCAAAGGCGCAACAAAAAAGGTAATCGATTTTCTAGAATTCACTTTTCACTGCAGAACATACGCGTAGTCGTTTTCTTCGAATTTTCTTATTTATCTTTTATGTTTTCTAAAGTATCATTCTTGTTTGAGTGGAGACAAACACAACGATATAAATACGACTCAAATCTGATCGTTCGTTTTTTTTTATCTTATGATGATGAGTTATACGTACGTAGAAAAAAAACATTTGTTTTATATATACCAAATAAGCTGAGAACGAGTGGAACTTAAATCACAATATTAAATCTATTCACATTATCCGTACATTAGATCAGATTGTTTATTTTATAGAGCCTTTAAACTTGAAGGCTTATTCCTCGAACTGAACGTATGCATAAGTTACTCGTTTTTGACGGTAAGTACACAAATGGGTAATTTTCATTAATTTGAACCGTTTACAGAATAGGGAATCACAATAGCATATTAATGAAATGTTGGAGAATTTCCAATTCAATTTGTGTGCAAATCATCAAAATTCGCTCGTTGCGAAGTTAGTTATTAATGTTAACATTATTCATAAAAACATTACAGGGAAACTTCGATATAACGTACCCTCATTATAATGTACCCTCGATATAACGTCACTCGATACAACGTACATTTAACCTCGATATAACGTACATATTTCCAAAGTCAAAAGAAATAATTTTTTGAATATTGTTTTTTTTCTGAATGAATCATAAATTTTATGTATTTTGATACTGAAGCTTTTTTGTAGCTTTAGTCAATCCCGAAATACAACTGTTTTGTGATTCTGGATTCTGAATGAATCGAATTTTAATCAACAGTATGAAGGAAAACATCATGAGAAGGGTTGGTTTCGTCTTCTAGTTGAATTTGTTCATTAACCTTACTCAAACAGCAACACAATAAAGTAATATAAGCTACGTTTCTGAGTTCTTTATTGTGCTTCGATATAACGTACAATTCGATACAACGTACAATTTTGAAAGTAAAATGTACGTTATATCGAAGTTACCCTGTATCTGTTTTCTGATGTGGTACCCTTCTTGGAAAACGTAGTTCTACGTAAAAAAATAACAAATGAGAGGCTCATCAAAATTGTTTAATCCAAATCTACATTTTTTTTCTGCACCGGGCTTTTATTTTTACCATACTTGTTTGGAGCATTATGCTATCGATCTCTAAAAATAAACTTTTGATACATTCAACATGAATAAAAACAAGTGTCAAAGCCCTGTCAGTATTTTGTTTCATTATACTTTAATAAATAAATATAAAATTAAACTAAAATCGTGAACTTGTGGGCTATTTTTTATGTCGACACTGTATTTTTTTCAATTTTCATTTCATGTTTTATGTCAACTATAAAATAAACCGAAATTTTGCAAAGTTTATTCCACTAATATCAGTAACTCGTATGATTGCTATATACAAGGGCAGTCCGATAAGTACTTAGCCTACAAAAAAAAAAAATTTGGAAAAGTGGCGATTCATTACTGAACATAGTCTTCTTTTAGCTCGATATACTTGACACAGCGAAGCTCCAGCTTCTTTAATCCATCTGAAAAAAACGTTTTCTCGAGGTCTGCTCCGTAACGGCGGTGACCTCCTCATTCAACTAAAATTTCTGCCCGGCAAGTGACTTTTTCATGTTTGGAAACAAAAAAAAAATCGCATGGGGCCAAATCTGGAGAATACGGTGGATGGGGCGTAGTTCAATTCGACCAATTTGGCCGTTTTCTAAAATCCGCGGACACGTCCGCTTCCACATACGGTCAAAACGAAACTACGAGTCCCATTCGGCTGAAATTTTGACAGTAGCCGTTTACGAGAATGTACTACACGATAAGTAATCTCTCTCGCGATAGGTCTGATTTAAAAAAATGCGTATCATCTACTAATCACAATCTAACAATAATCTAGCAATTGTCACTAATTTTATCCATTTAATAATTTTTGTTTGAAATATCGATGAAACATAATCTCATGTGTGGTTAAAGCATTGCTGTGATTGAAGATGAAAATATTAACGAGCAGAGTCGATTTATGATTAAAAGACGTTGTTTTATTATGACATTATATTGTGAACAAACAAAATTCTGATCCTGGTTTTTATCTAAGACTACAACGTTTAATTTGAAAAGCGTAACTTGTGATTACCATGAAACGTTTCAGGTCCTATTTCTGGTCAATCATTTTGCAATGATTTTATTGACCCTCCATATTTGACAACCAGTTATTAGTCAAGACTGTGCCAATTTGGTACCGCATCGACCGGTTGTGGCACAGCCCGTATTCAGCCATTCCATGCCAAACCGATATAGTGGTTCTCAGATTTTCGTGAAAAGTGGTAGCTGTGTTCTTTATCCCAAAATATTAGACCCGTATATTTTTATTTATTTTTTATTATGGTGCCCCTTTCCATTTCAGGGTGGTCCGAAAAATCAACTGTTTTCCCTTTTTTTCAAAAATTACTTTTTTCTTAAATTCATAACTTTTGAACTACTGAACCGATTCAGATGATCGATATACCAAAATCAAGCCAATTAGCTATTTTTTTTTTGTTCTTGGATTTTGTTTTTGTAATTATTGATTATATTTGTATTTTGTTGTGCAAGTGTAATATTTTAAATGAAGAGCTGTCAGGAGAGTCTATCACCTTGTCGAAGTCCCCTGTGAGTCCCAAACGATTTCGACAGACTGCCTGAGATCGGCATACTTCACCGCACACCGTTTATAGTTGCCTGAATCAGTCTTGTCAGCTTTCGGGGAATTCAGTGTTCGTTCAAAATACGGGGACATAATTGGATCTAATTCCCTACTAGTGCTCAGGAATATTATATGGCAGCAGCCGTTGATACTATTATTCTTAAAAGCTGTCCATTATGCCGCGTTCGTCGCATTTCTGTTAGTTGAAATTCGAGGAAAAAGCTGTCAACATATTATATTGAGTATCCTATGGCCATGAGTGCTCTCTTGGGAAGTTCGAGTAACTGCTGCATTGAACTGGTCTTTTTGGCTACTAAGTTCTGCTTATGTATAGGAAAGCGAAAGGAGAATGAGCAAGTGCATTCGAGGAAGTTAAGCGGACTTCTAAGGAAGACATATTAGGGGGACATAATATCAAAATCGCGACTACTCAAGCTATCATAATCTGATGTGCGTGAGTATACCCTTTAGAAACCACTAATTCAGTCATTATTGCATTTTTTACATAACCAAACAACATGCACGATATTATGACATCCTGGACCACAATTAGATAAATTGTTAGTATCAAGACCTACACGATAAATACGTGAATTGAGCCCGAATAGATTGAACTTTGGGGATAATAGGGTGAAACCATATTCCAAAATCTTCCCTCTATTGATTCTGCCAACTTATAAATGCCAGTTCATCCGAAAAATTTAGAATAACTCGTGCTACGCATAGTTTCACATTGTGAGCTAACGCCGAAATGCAGGCACAAAGATTGCTCGTTGCGTCGGGGGGGAAACCGAGTGGTTAGTGCAATCGAAAAAACATACCCATTTTAATCGGAAAATTGTTCATCTTTTTAACTATATTCCCCATTCGTGTTTCAAGCAAAAAATTGCTGGAAAAATTTCCTGGTATATAACACATAATATGTCGCAATAACGATTTTGAGTAATATGCGTTTGAAAACTCTTAATGAACCGTTACATTTTTCGTAGAATTACCCCC
This sequence comes from Toxorhynchites rutilus septentrionalis, assembly GCF_029784135.1. Taxonomy (NCBI): domain Eukaryota; kingdom Metazoa; phylum Arthropoda; class Insecta; order Diptera; family Culicidae; genus Toxorhynchites; species Toxorhynchites rutilus. Next base: position 66,680,470 of record NC_073746.1, on the reverse strand, counting down.
CTATATAGAATACGAACACATAGTCCTATATCAAAGTGATGATAAATTTCCCAGGAAATCCATCGTTTTCCAACAACTTTATCGAATATCATATTTAAATCAGACAGCTTACTATAAGGCTATGGAATTTTTTTAAAGAAAGGTCAATGATTTTTGATACGATTGTTGAATTAGTCGTAAATGATGAGTGCAACTCATCATAAACTGTCCTAAGCAAACGGACAATGATGAGCTGGACTCGGCAGAAATCATTGCGGTTTGATGCTTTTTATGAGAGCAGTCTCTGTAAGTCATATCGATCTATTGCTTTGATAGACTTGTGTGCATGTTTCTAGAAAAATCTACCAGAGCAGTGCTGACTGAAAATCAATTGTCGTTCAAGGGGTTCATATTAGATATGTGATAATGAAAATTACAGTTACGGGTAGCATCCATGTTTTCAGAAGGAAAGTTTAGAATCGTCGGTTTCTTACTTTATTATAGAGCAATTATTCATTCATTTATGTAATCATGTCTTGAACATATAGAGGGACCTTAAACCACCAAGTTCAAGGGGCTATAGAATTGCGCTATCCATTTCTTATCAAAGCAGTGTATATCTACAGAATACTGAGCTGTGACGGAAAGACAATTAAACACTGATTATTTTATGTATGTAATGTATGTTGTAGTTCCCAGCGAAACTAGATTGTTTGGAAAATGAATATAGACGAAAAGGGTCAAATCTTCGGCATTGTCTCAATCTCGTTCATTGTAGCTTAAAAAAATCGCATGGCCATTTCGTCATACAGAATTAGATAAACGATTACTTTAAACGAATCTGTCAAATACAAATAGAACAGAAACAACAGAGAGTCTTTCCATTCGAATGACCTCTCACAGAAGCATCACCACCTGGCCCTTCAGTCCCCTCAATCACTCGCCTCGGAAGCATCCAAATTTCCTCATCGAACCATATCGCCATCGGCTTGATGGTGCATAATTGTGCTAATCCACCGAAACTGCTCTAATAACGCACATTATTTCTCCTTCGCTCTCAATTTATTTTGCAGATTTCAGAAATAGCCCGGGTGTGCACACGCATACACACACAAACACATCAGCACACCGGCTGGACCGCGTTTCGGAAGTCGAAGTCGAAGTCGAAAGTCAAAGTATCGTCGCCAGACGATTCGGAGATTCAGTTAGTGGCGGATTCGGACCGGGCATAGACGAGATCCATCCAGATGATGCTTAATCCCTAATTGCTCGGAGAAGGTGGCGTCCGCGTGTCAGTGAATGCCGTCTGTGTGGAATCAGATGATTACTGACCCCAGCTAATCCGTCGTTGATTCTGACGTGGATTCCGGCATCGATGTCGGATTTCGGATTTCCGCAAAATATATGTGTGTGATTAGTGCGCGTGTGGTTCCGTTGTTTTTCAGTGTTTAAACCCGTTTCCAGTAATTCATTGCGCGATTAGTGGGAATCGTAAGCTGAATTAATTTAATTTGGTGCTGCAGAAATCAAGTGCATGACCGTGCGATAGTTGCAATTGTTGTCCCTGGCCTTGAAACGGTCAGCGAATGTGATGTGAAAAGGTTCAGAAAGGATGACGAATTGGGTGACTATTACGTGTGATGTGGCGACGCAAGTCGGCCCGAGTGAAAGGCTAGGATTTTTCCGTGAAGTGTAGCGACAGTGCAGGAGGGGAACAGGAAAAAAGGAAGACATATGACCATATAATAGGATTGAAAAATCGAGAAAACGACGAAGCAGAAAGTTTAAAGGTTCTCCGACGTAGAAATCATGTGGAAAAGTAAGTTGACGCAAGCGAACCACAATCGAATGCAGAATGAGCAACAATGCGCGTTTCGACGCACTGAATGTGCTCTAACAACTGTTTGATATTATTGAGCGATGGTTCACCCCTCGAAAGTCAATAGTTTCGAACGAATGCTTAGGATTTTATTTGTGTGTGTTCTAATAGATGTTTTCAGAGTATTTTGGTTTTTATTGTAGTCACTTTGTAGAACACAGAAATACACGGAGAAACACAATGACACGGTTGGCAATAGTTGCAACAGCACCAAAGTATAACAAGCGAGTTTCTTTTCTCTGTAGATAAACTTTTATGATAGTGTGAAAGTCGGTCCTGAACAGATGCAGTTGCAGAAGAGTCACAAATAGACGTTATGAATCGAAATTGACCTTATAGAATATAGATTAAAGAATTACCAAATCAATTCTGCGATAATATTGACCCAATTGTATATATTTACATTCATTTTATGTCGCTGCCATTTCCTCGAACGCTCACCGGTTGTTTAGCATTCGACAAGCCATAATATTTTTTTGCACTTCATCTTAGCTTCCGCATCCACTTTTCATGCATTCGCATTTCATTCGTTCGTTCGAAAGAAGAAAAAAATCGATCAGAAACATGCCGTGCAACTCATATTTACTAAGTATTATTTTTCTCCCCCACAGAGAGTACAATTTTCCTCTGCTATAGTGGCTGCTAGTGGCGGATAATGAAACAGCAAAGGCCCCCATCTCAATTGGAAAAGTCATCTCACCTCATCTCAGCAAAGAAATGAGTGCTAAATTTGAGTCTCGTCAGGAAACGTGGTAGTCAAACAAAAATTGCTAGTTCAATTGGAATACAAGAGAATGAAGTGGACTATCTCCGTTTCGCTAGTTGTTGCTATGTAAAAAAGTAGTTTAAATTTGTGCCCTCGTAGTGTTTACGTTCAGTTCTTACACATAGTAGTGCATTTTAGTTCGGCTCACCAGATTCAAACCGCCATCGAGCATCATCAAGTTATCTTCCAGCAGTAGTAAATTTACTCACCCACGCGAAGCAATAGCGATCAATTAGGCAATCATTTGACAGTTGCACACCTGAGCACACAGGATGCCAAAACATTTGCGCACACCAACGTCTTCCACCGCATACGGACGGATCGGCATGGTGCCCGAATCGGACGACTCCTTGCACAGCCAGGAGGTGGAGAAGTGAGTGTTTTGATTCATTCCTGAATTTTATTTATGTTTTTGTTTTTGTTTTTGTCATACATGTATGTGTATGTACGTGTAAGTGTCCGTTTGTGTTCCATCATATTTGGACATCGACTTACCTGTTGATTTTGTGACAACAATAATTGTGTTCCTTGTGTAACAAGATTCAATCCGAATAAAATGTGGCTGTTCAATTCTCATTATTTCATTCTAACCTCACATAATCTTACTGGGTCATCCATATTAAATGCTCACGCAAAAAAAAATCGAATAGCTCCTTATAAATTTATTTTTTGCTCCGACAATGGTAACACTGCATTCCCCACTTCGGGACGATAATATCCGGCTACTCGTTCAGTCTGATCGAATGGTTTTTTAGTGTCAAGATGTACAATATGTGATGTATGTGCTCCCGTGGCCGAGTGGTTAGCGTCACACATTATCATGCCTGGTGTTCGGGTTCGATTCCCGTTCTGGTCCGGGGAATTTTTCGTCAAAGGAATTTTGTTTCGACTTGCTCTGTGGTCACGCGTATTCTTGAGCTTGCCACTCAGAATGTATTCAAGGCATGTTATTCAACTAAGAAACTAATAAAAATCTCAACTAAGTACTAATAAAAATGACGCAAGTAATTACTACGTTGAGACGGCGAAGTTCCTCTAGGAACGTTAGAGCCATTTAAGAAGAAGAAGAAGATGTACAATTTACAAGAACATGTGTTTTTAGTGAAATCGTACTACTCGAGCGACCTAAGCCTTAATGAAACCTTGTCCTCATATGGTAAGAATTTCAACATTTCTCGTCGTCGATTACTTCCTCTGGGGGTACGTGAAGGACCGTTGCTATGTTAAAAGTCACAAAATTTGGAGGAACTTAAAGAAGAAATAACTCGGATTTTCAACAGCATCGAAGTCGTAATGTTACAGTTGTACATGAAGAATTTTGTTCACCGTTTAAAACGCGTTATCGAAAAAAGGGGTGGTCACATCGAAAATGTCCTAAAATAAGCTTTATGTTGTTTTTTTTTAAATAAAAATCGGTTCACTTTTGTAGAAGTTATTAAAATTTGTTGCGTGAGCGTTTAATCTGAAGGACCCTGTACTTCAACTAAATATCTGGCTAACAATTCTTAAGGCTTCTCATCTTTGCACATATTTGTCATCTTTCTGAACGTTAGAATAATTTCTTCACACAGTCAAATTGCTGAAATACTTTACCATAGAACTTTGAAATCTAATCATTTTTATCTAAATCCAGATGTTTAATTTAAGTAAGGAACTCATTAAACAGTTTATGGGATTTCAATTTTTATAGGATTATATCATGCACATACGATTCACCTAGTCTGAAATGAAATTGATTGCATACACTAGATAATTTCAACGATAAGATAAATTACTTGAATGTAATGCTTAGTTGTATAATAACGATAACTAACTTTTTGCACATTAATTTTACTATTCGTGGCATATATTTTGTTTGAAGTTATTGCTTTATTACCTAAAATTATTTGGCCCTTCCTGTTAAGTGCAACTGAATGTAAAAACGTTCCTTATGACCGAAGCGAAAGCAAAAATGTCATTTCGCTATGAACGGACATCTTATCGAGCATTCTCTGTGTATTCTTTAGTACTTAATCATATATTCAAAGATTGGTTTATTTATATACGAGGATTATCCAGACTCCCTTACTTTTCATGCTGTAACTAATCAAAATATTCTCACTACTGAGAGTAGGAATGATTTGATACCACGACCGCAGCTCTAGCTACGCCGACTGCCTCTCTAGCCAAAAACGTCTACTACTTTCTGGATACCCCTCGTACATAAACACAATGAAGCGTGTTAGCCAAGGATGAGATTAATGTAATCTTCAAGCTGATTTCACCATTTAATTACTCGTAAACTACTGATTAGTTCACTTTCTGAATCACTTAAGATTATGCTTTTTTCTAATAAGAGTGTGGTAACATAAAAAATTGTTTTTTATGGTTTTTCGTGAAAATTAATTCATCATTTAAAATAATCGTTGAATACCTGTAACTTTTTTATTTATTATTAGTTTTTATCTTTCTTTGTTGAATACGAGTCCAAATGGATCCAAATACGAGGAAGAATTAATTGGGTGTCCTTCCAAGAGGGGGGAAGATAGTTCTCCTATCTACAAAAATACTCCAAACGGTAATGCTTTTATACCAACGGCTTTATTTCCGTTTCCACTTCATGCAAACGAAATGAACGGCACGCCATTGACCTACGTTTATGAGTTAGTGAAGCGTCAAAGATAACTGTAGGATTTCAAGCAGAATGAACACTTTTCAAATTGAAATTATAAATGAAAATGACCTTCTCCGTATCAAAATAGTGTTCAAAGTGAATGGAAAACTTTATTTTCTTGATGTGGTAAAATAATCTCTCAAAAAAATTGTATCTGAAGATAATTTTATATTATAATGATAAGTTGTAGTGGGAAACTAATTTCGTATCCAGATGTCGGCACCGTACCGTTGTCATCACGGATAAACTTTATTTCGTTTCCACCGTGAAGTGGAAACGGGAATAAAGCCGCAGGTGTTTCGAAGAATACACGTGATTGTTGTATCGAAAGGGAAAATTTTACTTTATGGAGAGTAGTTTCCATCGATACTTATCCATTTTTTCCCATCAGTGTGAAAACTAATGAATACCACGCCAAAAACAAACTGTTTCTCTTTGGAAACAAACCATTCATCAGGTAAACCACATTTCCGTAAGAATTGAAGCGCTGCTCAGCAAGTGCGTATCCCTTCAATGCAAATTAGGGGTAGGCGGAAGGAGCCAAGTCCAGTGAATGATCCGCATGTGGGAAATCTTCCAAACCAAATGACTCAATCATTTCCATCACCGGTTTTGGACCGGTTTTGCTAATCACTGTGTTGTCTTTTTTGGTACTCAGGTTTTCAACCCGAAGCTCGACTCAAATTGATCATTTGTTGTCAGTAGTTTTCAATATTAATGGGTGCGCCTGGTTTGAATAGCTCAGGGTAGATCCCACTAAACACAGAACATTGTCTTCCGTCCGTAGTGACTTGACAGTACAATGCCATTTTAATGGTTCCCCTGAACTTACCGAAGATTTCATAAGCTCAGGGAACTAATTCTGTTTTTTTTTCATGCGATGGACAAATGGTTTTGATTTGTACCTGGCGAGTAGCTTTTACATGCGATTTTTTAGGTTTTCTGATGTCTTCTGTTCAGCTCATGTGGAAACCATTTTTCGATCCGCTGGATCAAACTATAGAGATGGTAGGTTGGTAACTATAGAGATGGTAGGTTGAGTCGCATTCTATCGATCCACTAGTTGTTGTTGTGCTTGAGTGACATCATCGATGCGATCGATAAATTTCAATTGTAGAAATCCAGTAAATCAATTCTGACTGCAAATTGTACTTTCCAGGTGCAAAAGTTTAAATACTGCAGAGTAAAACATGTTTTGTTTTGAGCTGAAATCTTTCGCTAGATGTCTTCACAAAGCCGTAGCAAATTCATATGTTATTGCAATAAATGTTGTTCTCGGTGTCCTCAAGGGTCCTTCCACCTGGACGTATCCGTCTTCGTTTTGTGAAGAAAGTACTGCTGGGTACCACCTCATCACGTACCAGTCTTAAACTCACTTGTCTTCAAACGATTTGGTCACCAATGACTCTAAGTCGTCCGCAGGGATCAGATTTGTGTTGAATCTACCTCGTCGGCCTCATCTAACTAGATGAACTGGTTTTTCATTCCCATTCGATTCGATTATGCAATAACGCTCGCTAAGTCGGTTAGTGCGACAACGGGGCGACTTAATGGGTATGTTGGGTCAACGTTGTCAACCTTTTTCTGGAATTATTTGGAATCTTCCAGCCCTATAAGGATTATCCAGACATCCAGAATATTCATTGTCTAGTCCAGACTTTCTATGATTCTCCAGATTTATCGCAATAATATAACATTTACTCTTCTGACTGACTTCAATTTTCATAGAAAATAATGGACTTTTAATAATTACCCAATGATGTAATCTGAAATTTTTAGTCCTGTTGCGAAGCAGCAAATTTTCTGAGATCCGAGAGCTTCCGAAACCTAAGAGGATGTTACATCCATGCGCGAAACGATAGCTGTCATTAGAAGCAGTTGCCCAGAGAGTCTTTGGTATGAAAAATGAAAAATCATCGAAGACGAACCGCAATTCAAAGCGCAATGAACCTCTATTTTTCAAATATCCAGACAAGTCCATACTTTCTTTCACCAGCAGCCAGAATTTAATGAAAACCACTTGGAACCCCTGCGTTGGGTACGTGCGGTGGTGAATCCAGCAGCCGCTTCTGTCGAAAGTGCTTTACATTTAGGGGAAAGTCGGGAAAGATGGACAGCTTTCCAGCCTTCCGCTATTTTTGGACACGTTTCAATTTCGTTGAATTCATTGTACGTAAAACAGTTGGTCTGTGATTTGCGAGTATTTTGCACCCCCGCTCCTTGATTTAGTATCCACGACGTTTCATTGATTTTTTTTTTTTTGAAAACGCGATAATAATGTGTTTTGATACGTTTGCTCGCAATTTGTTTGCGCATAAATGAAATGTCAGTCGCCATTAATTTAGATTTTCTCATAAGAGAGATAGAAATAGGAGAGAAAAGAAAATGAAGTAATATTAGTGCAGTGCTAGAAGAGTGTTCAAAGATGGCAGCAAGAGGGATTGCCGTAGTGAGAATGGTGTATCTAGGGTTGTGAAGTTTTTTTTCCGATAGCTATTTAAGTGAGAGCGAATCGGGATTGTAAGGTTGTGCGGAAGGAGAGAATCAGGATGTGAAAGAGTTCTCTCCGCTCAAATATTTGCGCTCTGGTCTGGCCACAACATCGCTCTCTGAGAGGCCATATTAATCTTATGAGCCAATAAAAAGTTTCTAGGGTTGCTCATGTTTATCCACCACATATTGCAAATCATTTTGAATTTGTCTTTCTGTAACAACAGAAGCTTAGATGTAAGACCGCTTCGCAAGCCCCTGTGAGATTGTATTGAGATTTGATATACATATGAAGGTAGTGATACTTTTAAAGACTTGAGATTCTGTTCCTGTGTTATATTATCTTATTGTAATTCGCGTACAACTGTTTAGTTTATTATTTAATGAATTTGAGGTCTATCAAGGATTTGTTGATTTCAGCTAGAGTGTATACATGTGGCGTCATTGCAATTACGTTGCGTTTTTTTTGACGTCATCATGCAATTGTCATGCATCAACTTTTTTTTTCCTATATGTTTTGCTCGTAATCTTAATTTTTTTTTTTAAACTCAAATTTCTCTTTGTTACACAGATTCTCAGGTTTTCTAAATGTAACACTCAACCGTCGCGATTTAAATTCAATAAAGGGTATAGCTTTAGAGTATAGCGAATAGCTTTAGAGAAGTTCTCGTGGTTACCTTTTCAGGTTTCCGAAAGATATCTCTCCGCCGTCGCGAATGGATTACGATACAAAGTACACACGATAAATAATATATGAAAATGAAGCCAATTCAATCAACTTTTTAGGGTTTCCTTCTCAGGATACCTGAAGATAATCTCTGCCGCGTGTTGTACCACTTGAGATTTTCGGATTTTTGTTTTGTCGAGAGGTCAATTGTTCGCATTTACATAATCACATCACTTTCCGCAGTGAATCCTGATTTGTCTTAACCATTTCCACTAACAACTATCCCTTCCATGATAAACGCTAGGGAACCACGCTATAGAGGCGACCCTTCTGGCCTTTGGGCGGCGAACATCATACTAACATTCCTTCCCTTCCCCTGGTGACTGTAAGGACGTGGCCGGCGTCGTTATTGACCATTTAAAGCTCAAATCACCGAAAATTGCACAACGAGAATGATTTGCTAGTCCCAAGCGTCATTCTGTGTGTTCTTTGTGCAATTTGGTTGGTTCAGGTCAATCACGGAGAGCAACTACGAATTGTACAGTCTAACCAAGCTCAAGCTCAAGCTCAATTTGATTATCTCCTTCTTCTTTTTTTAATAGATGCCCACTAGATACGTTTGCAAGTGCAACCAGATATCATGGATGAATCATCAGAGTGATTTTTAAAACGCATTATGAATTTGTCATTTCGAATGCCGGAAGCTATTTTAGACATGAAAAAATGGGAAAAATTACGTGCCCTTCCAGGCGATTTTAGTTTAGCCTTCTTGTTCGATTATTTTTAAGGCCTATTTGAAGACCTCCAAAACATATCGAGTACATAAACTTGAATTTTCAGTTAGTGTCCATCTTTCCCGAATCAATCTCATTTTTTCAAAGATGCCGGACACATTCATTTTGCAAATTTTCTGCCTCAAAAAAAAAATTATAATAAAAAGATACCTAGACTATCTTTGTGGTGAGATAGCTATATATTTTTTTGGGAAACTCACGAAAATAATCAACGTTTACTTAAGGGGTCCGTCTTTACCACCCTTCCCCTATCTGGAAAACGGTACCAGGAGACGGGGTTAGATTCTAGAAAAAACCGATAACGACTCCCTATAGCACGAGAGATTTTTCGCATAGCGAGAAGTATGATCTGGGTATCTGGTCTTCGGTAGTTCCTTTACAGTATTCTGGGTGCCTATGTGGTTCGAGGCAGCCTTGTAGTGTATTCAACGATTCCGTCAATTTTTATACAAGCTTGGGCACAGTCCTTAGCACCTCGGCAAAGAGGAATCCTCCCGATTCGGTTCCGCTGTTTTAAAAAAGCAAAGCTAACCGCTAGGTGGCAGACTGCTTTCTTGAGGAAGCGCTGAAACGCTAGAAAGCTCGCCGCTCTCAGCACTGACTGTATTTCCAGGTGTGGATGGAAGGAGGCCGGTGGAAATTCGGAAGGTGCGGCGATATGCAAGTCCAGCTGGCGTTGGACACCAAGATCGTGAGCTCAAGCCCGTATATTACTCACATTTTACAGATTAAGCAAATCTCAAGCAAGGAATGACACAAAGTCATCCATGAAACGTCCTGAGCGAGTGTGTGCCCGATTAGTTTGACGGAAGGGCACATCAACATGCGTAAACAAAGAAACGTATTCTTCTCGGATGGTTGTCGAAGATGCCATTCATTTTGTCAAGGAAGAGTAACTATTAACTAGTAGTATGAGTACAAAGGCTTGTGGGACTCCTTGTAAAATACCCGGGAATTGTGGTTCCCAATTCAAATGCGCTAAGTACGAAGGCTGAGGAAACCTTCCACAAAAAAGAATTTTGTGGCTAACAATTCCTCAGCTATACAGTTGTTTTAAGACTGTTAGTGTTCAAACACAGTGCCGAGCTTTAGCGATGTCCAGTGTAGCTATTTTGTGTGAAGGTTTTTTGTCCTTGCTATGTTTTTTTGCATGAAAAACACATTTATTTTAATAATAAAATGAATTCATACATTACTCAAAGTATTGGCTTTCGCTAGCCAACCATTTTCCCATCTTTCTGACAATTTACGGATTCTGATGCGTTCATATTTTGATATTTTGACGTTACAAATGAATCCAGCCAATTTTTCATACCTTGTTCTATTCCACTCACAGCGTTCTGCATCGATCGAAACAAGGAAAGGTGTGGGCCTTGTATGGGTGAAACGTACGATATTTTCCTAATAGTTTTTAACTCGATCAACAACATGAGGTCGAGCGTTGTCATGATGTTATATAACTGACTCGTGTCTGGCTTTAAACGTATCAATCATTTCCCTTTTAATCCCACCAAATAAGGAGCATTATTTCGACACCTTGGATATTCAGATTCGGCGTTGATTTTCTTGGGCTTTAAATACGGTTGTGTCCCATTTACCCGAAATATATGTACCCGAATGTAACAAATACCCGAATGCACAATTACCCGAATACAACATTTACCCTAATGCGACATTTACTCGAATGCCACATTTATCCGAATGCAACATTCACGCAAATGTAACGTGTACCCGAATGAAGAAGGAAAAGTTCAGACAAATCAGATTATGAGTTTTGTCGAATCCCCTGTTGATAAGTAAGATTAAATCAAAATAACATGAGAGAGCAATAACAAAACGAAGTAGAATGAAAAATTGTAATGAGAAAATTTGAAAATTATACGGCTTCGCTGTGTCATTTTCAGAAAGTTGTGTAGGCACAATAAACATGACATTTACTTTCCATTATGCATGAACACGGTAGTTTTATAATAAAAAATATAAAGCTACGTGTACGTATTGAAAATGTGAAAATAATTGGTAAGAAAAAAAGTTACTTAGGTATTAACGCCACCGCAGAACTAATTTTATTATAAATTTGTTTATTCGTAATGAAATTTATTTTGAGGTCAATTAATTGAGGGCGAAGCCCCCATCTAGCGAGGATGGCGAACCGAGGCGGCCCCAAGCCGCCGAGATTATGCAATCCGAGTCGACCGTCGACCCGCCTTCGGAAGCGGCGGCCTCTCGCAAGCAAACCTGTGTTCCACCGATTGCCCGGTTTGTTTGAAACATAAGAGGTCGGCTTACGTTTGCCTGGTGCATAACGTTTGCCCGGTTAATTTTTGCTTTGAAATATATAAATAATTCACCGGTCAAACGAACTCCGTCCGACGCTCACTAGCGCTCGGTTGATCTCACAATAAATTTAATTACGAAAAAAATCATAATCAAAATTGTGCTGCGGTCGCGCTAATAGGTAAATATTAAAAGAATAATAATATTTCATACATTTTTTTAATCTTAAACCAGAGCTGTTCATTAGCGTTTCTTTTTTTCGTTCTAAATATTTTAATTGGATTTAACAAACGTAAATATCTTATTTCAAAAATTACAGAAAATTATTCCTTCTTTGACAAATTCTCTGTCGTGATGGTGATGATCAACTATATTAATTTAAATTAAGATTATTTTTTAAAAATATTTCTTTCTTTCTTATTCAGGATAGTTCACCATTCGGGTAAACGTTTTATCCATATAAATAATATTCTAGTGACATCGTTCCTCGTAAATACTCTAGAATCTCGTTGTGTTACGATACCTGCTTTTATCCCCATCCGACGCATCATCTGTCTTTTTTGGTTTTTCAACAGATTTCAATGAGTCAATGAGCATTCAATGAGTTTTATGGCAACTGCTTGAAATTGACCACTGTCTTCTACGTGTATGGCTTACGTGATCCAAACGACTGGATAATGTTTATAATCGAATTTGAAAGTCCATCATTCATACAAAATTACTTAATTGAAGCTTTGAAAAACCGCTGTTTCTCTCGTTTCTGCTCTTCCTCTCGCAATATACGAGTTTTTGGATACTAATTAATGTATGAATGGGATCATTTTAATAACGCTTATCAGGATTGAATATAGAAATAGAATAGTATACTTGGGTAAATGTCACTTTCGGGTAAATGTTACATTCGGGTATATATTGCATTCAGGTAAATGTTCTATTTGGGTACTTGTCGCATTCGGGTATTTGTTACATTCGGGTGATTGAAATTCGGTTGAATGTTTTTCGGGAAACTGTATTTCGGGTAAATGTGACATAATCTTAAATACAATTGTTGTAGCGAATCCATTTTTCATCCCCGGTGACGATTCGATGAAATAAGACTTCCTTCTGCGCCGTTCAAGCAACATTTGTGACATGCAAAATCGCCGTTCTAAATCTCTCACTTTCAATTTGCATGGTACAATTTTTTTGACGTAGGACTACGTCTTTCATTTCTATACCGGGGTGTAAAATCAAAGTTTCAATAACGAAAGCGTTACGCCGGAGACCGAGATTTTGAGTGTTAAGAGCTCCTAAACAACTGAACGAAATGGTACTTCATTCGAAAGATAAAATGTCTACGCGTTCTATACTTGTTACTTTCTGATCCAAAAACTTGTTTCAATAGTCTTAAATTTGCTTTCAAAATAGGCTATTGAAATCACCAATCGGTATATAAGCGAGCGCCGCTCGGAAATTCACTCAGTTCTAATTGAACAGCGATTAGAGCATGTTGTCGCTGTTGTGGTGAAGCTCTTCATTTATCATGAAAGCGCGGATGAACGGTGTCACCAAGAGCCTGTTTGTGCATCTTAGGCCAGAAGGGAATCCATCAGGAGGAGAGTGATGCTACAAACGGTTCCCCGGGAAGATCTCGAAGCAGCCGCTACACACACACACACATACACGCACGGAATTCTTTCCGTTTGGATCGAGAAAGATCCGGAAAATAATCTGCCAGTTCCTCTAGGAATTTAAAAATACATTCATGTGAAAGAGTTTATTTGAATGTTTTCTATCCATGTAACACTGTGACCAAATATGTTTCAATCAAGTGCTATTAACAGATGGTTATCGAGTTAGCATTAACCACTGGTGGGCTTCCAGTATCGAGGAAAATGTGGAAATATCTAATCGTTACTGAAAATAATCTGCCAGTTCCTCTGGGAATTTAAAATTACATTCATATGAAAGAGTTTATTTTAATGTTTTCTATCCATGTAACACTGTGACCAAATACATTAGGTTTTATGATTTTTCAATCAATCGCAATCAACAGGATAGCTTCTGAAGATTATTCTTCCCCATCAGTAGGATATTTCCGTATCCAATATTGGATGCATAAAACCTTGTGCCTCCAACGTAACGCTCTCGTTTTCGAAGTTCTCCAAATATTCATTCATTCAGAATGAATTCAGATTCAACTTCATACAAATGATCAACGTAGTCCTACGTCACCCTTGCGGTTATACCATAGATATAACCCACTTCCTGTTTTTTCGCTTTTGGATGTATCCTGCGGCTTTGAGTCATTTGGAAATAGCATTTCGAGTTACTCCCAATGATTTTTCTTATGATTAAAAATGTACTATTTAAATTTTTCATAGTAAATCGTTTACTATCTTGAACAACAATACGTTGAGTCACAATATTCTTCGAAAAACGAAGATTGTAGCGGTATGTGGATGCGGAGCGCTTTTCTAATATCTGATGGTCCATTAGATCAAACCATTGTTTTCAAGTTACTTTTCCGTTTGACAGACGAACTCCGTTAACAGAATAGAAACCTTCCACTACCTACATGTGGAAAAAAAAACGATTCATAACTAACCGCTGACAAGCATGTGATGTTATTTTTAAACCCGGCGACAGCTATTCTGACTGCCGGTTTTCCGGTTCGCAGAACCGTCGCTTCGCGTGACCTAGCTGTCGTTTGTGTCCATTCACAGCACTTCATCTTTTTTTTCTTCACAGAGGGAAATGCCTTAAGAAGGCGACATGAATTTCATTGAATTCAAATCGAACTCCTACTGCAAAATTGTATGAGATTCTTCGGAATATTCACGTAAATGTAGCCATATCCTTTTGAAAATGATTGTTCAACTTTATTATAATACAATATAATACAAGATGAAGTTATTCTTGTTCCGCGATAGATTCAAGATTACTGAGAAACGGCTGGTTCTTCAATTTTTGGAAGAATGTCGGGAGTGAGAATTGAACTCGTGACCCTGAGCGTGAGAGGTACGAATGTTACCACTACGCCAGATCGCCTCCGGTTTGGATTTAAAAGGCTGACTATATTATCTGTCATAGATTGTTACGAATGGTGATTAATTTAAGAATATCATCATAATTGTATCAGGTACAAAGCCATGAATTCGACCCATCCCCTAAGGGGAAAATTTTCGTTGCGATTCGGGGAAAATGCGCCAACAGCAATTAAAATTGAGATTTCCATCAATGCTACGACCACCCACTTGTTGGCTGCAGCGTTCAAAAGAAAGCCTCCTTGGGGGAAGAGCCCACCCCCCATCATTCGCTACGCATTATTGAAAATTGAAGACAAACTTCCCCGCGTAGGAAGTAGAAAGTAGAGCTGGAGTGAGAGAGCAATTATTGATCCACGTGGCGTCGACCGTCGTGGTCGACCAGCCAAATCGGATAACGATATAAATTGATTTCGGAGACGCTAAACATGTTTGTCAATAATTCGATATTCATTATTCAGTCCTTTTTGACGGAGGAATATAAATTTTCCGCACGTCAAACGGGGAGTGGATTTTTTGGGAATCGACATTTGATTGATATATTTAGCCCGATTCCAAATGTTTCGCAGGAAATAGGGATTTATCATCCATCAATCCATTGATTGGCAGTTGTGGGAAGTAAGAGGCTGGAAGCAGACTAATGTAGGAAAAATAAACCATACGTAGAAATTCTGATAAACATTGATACCGTCCCTTCAATTGTTTTTAATTAATCGTCGTTTAGGACAATTCTCGTTGCTTTCTTTGTTCACTCGGGCGCAAGTTAACAGGAGAATTAAGAACATCCACCGCACAGCAGTCACTCCACTGCGGCTGGGTCGGAATCATTGAAACTGCCTTTAATAACATTTACCCTCTTCGTTCTCATTGAAGATCTCTATCGCGGACTGTCTGTTTTCCACATCGTTTAGCAGTGGGGTCGCTGCCGAATTTACCTCTCGGCGAGACAATTCATGATGCAGCATTACATAATTTATGCTACTTGTGTCCGCCGAGGAATCGAGGGACAAAAAAAGACGAATCTCAATGACACGAGCGACCTCTGTCATGGTCGCAGTTAGGGATTATAAAAAGTACCGCGAAATATTGTTCGTTCGTTTAGCATTTCGACTTTTTTTTCCAAACAATAAAACAGGGAACGCACTAATTGGTTTCTTTTATTCGTTTGTTTTCCGTGGGAAGAAGAGCTTCGGCGCTGACTAACTGCGTACTGGAGATTATTTCATAATGTTGCGCAAAATTGATTCTGCGAAATTATTAGCAATGGGCCTTTGCAGTAGGAAAATTTTATTTCGACATAGATCAAATTTAATGGAAATTGAGGCGCTTCTTCATCACTGTTCTGTTCAGCGTTCAGTGTATACTTGAGAGCGGATCGAGTTCTGTGAACGCGCACTGTTGCTGACGGAGATGATTTGGTACGGGCCGGAGGCTGTCATATTTGTTTACAATCAATGGAAAGATGGTATTATGCGAAATTGAATTGTTACGATAAGTTGAATTAAATAAAAGGAAATATAGATAAATAGACAGTTGGATAGAATCTAGAACCGAATTGAAGTAGTTGTTGCTGAAGAATTTAAATAGAAAACTAAAATGTAAGGAAAATAATTATTTGTACCTATGTAATTTAAACATGAAAATAATTACAGCTTTGAGTGCTTCAAAGTAACAGTACTCCAAGGATTGTTTTTTACGAACGAAACACTACTCAAAGATTTTATATTCTTTCTGATGGAGAGATACAACTATCCTTGCTGTGACCAGGACGACAGCTTCGATGCTAGTGTTCGCTGCGATCGTTGCCGGAAGTGGTTCCATTTCTCGTGCGTTAGAGTCGACGATAGTATTGCGGAGGTGGTATGGTTTTGCCTGCCGTGCATTGGTGAAGACGAATCCATTCGACAATCTGTTGGAACGACAGGGAAGACAAGAACGCGGTCGCAATCTCATGTGACTGTAAGATCCGGTAGTAGCAAGATCGAAGAAACCCATCAAGTTGGTGAGTCTTCGAAAAATAAGAATACTCAAAAAGACATTGTAAAAGATAGTAGTAAAGCGGAAGTTTCGAAAGAAAATAAAAATAAAGAAGATTTTACGATAGGGGATCAAGAAATATCCCAGTTAGGTGTTGAAAATATTAATAATCCACGACGTGTACGTAAAAGCGGAAGTGTGTTGTCAACGGAATCGAGAAAAGAAAAAGCTATGCGAGAACTCGAGAGTTTAGAGGAAATGAGCCGAATTAAACAACTTGAGGAGGAGAACGAAAGGAAGATCTTAGAACTAGAGAAGAAACGGATCGAAAGGCTGCGCCAAGAAGCACAGAAGAAACATGATTTACAGAAACTTTTGGAAGAAGAGTCGGATCCTGATGAGGAAAATGTTTCTGGGCAAGACAAAGTCAATTACCACGAAAAGGAGACTGGGGCAAACCGGGAAGTCTATCGTCAACAAGAGCAACATGAAATTCGACAAGATAAAAAGAAACATAAAACAGGACAAAATCGGAGCCCGATATGTCGAGTCCCAAGGAATCCTGACAATGATTGTTCCTCCGATTCGACGGATGGAGAGGCTAATGTTTGTGCAAAAAGTGAATCGAAACAATTCACCCGAATACAGAGTGGACCGTCACGGTTGCAAATCGCATCTCGACAGGTTTACTCCAAAAGTCTTCCGAAGTTTACTGGTGATCCGCAAGAATGGCCACTGTTCATCAGTGCATACGAACAGGCAAATTTATCGTGTGGATTTACAAATGCTGAAAATTTAGTTCGGCTTCAGGAAGCCCTTAAAGGAAAGGCACTAGAAGCTGTCAGACATCGTATGCTGTTGCCTGAAAACGTACCAGCAGTCATCGAGAAGTTGAGAAAGCGCTTCGGTAATCCAGAAATTTTATCGACTATGTTAGCTAACCGTATACACAACTCCCAGGTCCCAATTCGGAGAATTTGGAAACTATAATAGAATTTGGGAGTGCTGTTGAGGAGTTCACTGAGCACTTGAAGGCAGCGAAACTTGTGGATCATCTAAAGAATCCCATTCTTATGCAGAGCCTAGTGCAGAAATTGCCGACAAGCTACGCGATGGAGTGGGTAACATTTAAACGTCAAGCTAGAGTGGTGGACCTACAAACATTTGGTGCTTTCATGGAGGAATTGGTTGAGAAGGTTCTAGAGGTGCACTTTGAGCGAATCGAACTGGAAGATTCAATAGTCTCAAAAAGGCGAGAAAAGTCGAAAGTCAAGGGTTTCATTCACACGACTGACGGGGATTGTCAAAATTATAGTTGCCAATTTCAATCCAGAGAATCATCGCCATGCAAATTATCTGATACACCCAGAAAAACTCACGAAACTAATACGATAAAACATGATAGAAAAATTGATTTGAAGTGTTCCATTTGTTTGATGTCTGGACATTATGGAAGAAATTGTATACAATTTCGATTATTGAGCCTCGCGGTGGAAAACTGTATATCGACTAGATTTATGTGCACTGTGTCTCTACAATCACGGAGAAAAACCATGCAGATCAAGATTAGTCTGTGGTATCAATGGATGTAATGATCATCATAATTCTGTATTGCATGGAATGCCTGTTGCGGGTCCGTCGAGAGTTGAAGGTAGATGTAACAGTCATCGACAGTCCGGAAAGGCTATTCTGTTCAGAATGGTACCTGTGACCCTGTACAATAAATCCAAAAATGTAGATACATTGGCACTCATCGATGAAGGGTCGTCAGTCACATTGATTGAAGCAGAGACAGCGAAGCTACTCGATGCCGACGGAGAGTTGGAACCGTTAAAAATGTGCTGGACGAACGGGGTTAGTCGCACGGAGGATAGATGAAAAAAAATTATGTTTGGATATTTCCGGAGAAAATATGCCCAGGCGTTTCAAATTTAATGCTCGAACTGTAACCAAGTTGGACCTTCCTCTCCAAGGTTTTGACTCCCGGAAGCTTACTGAATATTGAGATTATTTGGATGACATCAAAATACCGAGCTACGAAGAAGCTACACCAAAAGTGCTGATAGGTCTAGATAACATTCACCTTATCTCACCTTTAGATTCCCGGATCGGAGATTCGGGGTATCCAATTGCTGTTCAGTGCCGATTGGGGTGGACAGTGTATGGGCCATGTCCAGGACTGGTCACAAGTGTTCCATTTATTGGACACCATCGTTGTATGTGTGAAGAATGTAGCGCGTCTGATCGACAATTAGATGCTTTACTGAAAGATAATTTTCAACTGGAATCGGTAGAGGTCCCATCAATTCGTCTGGAATCGAAAGAAAACCGTCAAGCACGTGAAATATTGGGAAGAACTACCAGACGCATCGGCGAAAGATTTGAGACCGGATTATTATGGAGGGAGGACCGCATTTTTCCCAGAAAGCTACTCTATGGCTGTTAAGCGACTCAGGAGTTTGGAGTTACGAATGGAGAGATATCCGGGAGTACGTGATAAACTGCAATGTCAGCTAAAAGAGTACATAAAAAAAGGCTACGCCCATCATATAACGGAACGGGAACTTCGTGAAACACCAACAGGAAAAGTTTGGTATTTACCACTGAATTTCGTAATAAATCCGAAGAAACCTGATAAGGTTCGATTCGTGTGGGATGCCGCAGCGAAGGTCAACGGTGTTTCACTTAACGATAAACTTCTAAAAGGTCCAGATATGTTGAGATATGTCACCAAATAAGGGTTCGCGCAGAAGATCGACAAGCTCAACGTTTTCTTTTCCGCACGAACCCAGGTGATGAGCCGCAGATTTATGTGATGGACGTGGTTATCTTCGGAGCTAGTTGTTCTCCTTGCTCATCTCAGTTCATTAAGAATTTGAATGCACAAGAGTATTCTGCAGAATATCCAGAAACAGCCGAAGCGATTATGAGTAAGCATTATGTTGACGACTACTATGACAGCGTTGATACCGTGGAAGAGGCAGTTCGACGAGCCAATGAAGTGAAGCAATTACATGCGAAAGGAGGCTTCGAGATTGGGAATTGGGTCAGTAATTCCTTAGATGTCATGCACCGCCTAGGTACAAACCAATCGGAAGAATCCAAGGTTCTGGATGTTGATAAGAATGAAGAAGCGGCTAGAGTGTTGGGAGTAAAGTGGAATACGGTAGATGATGTATTTATTTTTACGCTAGACATGCGGAAAGACCTTCAGCCGTTCATTCAGGATAGTGCATGGCCTACTAAACGGATTGCATTGAGGTGCATCATGAATATGTTCGACCCTAAACAATTTCTTGCTCCACTGCTAATTCACGGACGTATTCTGATGCAAGATCTTTGGCGAAGTGGTATCGGCTGGGACGATAAAGTAAGAGAGGAGCATTATGAAAGATGGTTAAAATGGACACGCTTACTTACGTTGATTGACACCATCAAAGTACCACGATGTTACTTGGGAGAAGCGAATTCAAAAGTATACAAGTCGATACAGCTGCATGTATTCGTCGACACTGGTGAAGAAGCCTATGGAAGTGTAGCATATTTCCGATTCACCGACAAAGAAATTATTCGTTGTGCGTTCGTTGAAGCGAAAGCAAAGGTGGCACCGTTACAATATTTATCCATCCCTCGAAAAGAATTGGAGGCTGCTGTATTGGGGGCACGTTTATCAAAAATAATTAGAGATAATCACTCATTTTTAATCCCAAAAGTATTCTTTTGGACTGATTCGAATGCTGTTTTTTCCTGGGTGAGGTCAGAGCAAAGGAAGTATAAGCCATTTGTGGCCCACCGTATTGGAGAGATTTTAAGCATCACAAATCCTGATGACTGGTATTGGGTTCCCACAAAGTTCAACGCAGCTGATGATCTTACAAAATGGGGAAAGACCACAGAGTTACGATCAGAAAGTCGATGGTTCCATGGACCGGAATTTTTGTATCTTTCGGAAAAACACTGGCCAGAACAGAAACAAATCGCAGCAGACATAGTAGAAGAACTGAGGGCAAGTGTACTGTTCCATGAAATTGAACTACCCGAAGGATTAGTTCAACGAGTACAACATATTTCCCGCTGGAACGTGTTGGTTCGAACAATTGCGACATCAATACGATTCGTTTCGAATTGTAAACGTCGAGTAAAAGGTATGGCTATTGAGGCATTGCCTTTTTCAAGGAGAATAAACAAGAAATCATTATTTCCATCCGTCGAAGTACCGTTACGACAGGAAGAATACCTGGCAGCCGAAAATTGTTTATGGCGGGTGGCACAGGGAGAAGAATTCGCAGACACGGTGAAGGTTCTAGTGAAAAATAAGGAGCTAGCGATTGGGGAAAAAATTCAGTTGGAGCGGTCGGATCAACTGTATCCATTATCACCGTTTCTAGATGAGTTTGGAGTCATCAGAATGGAAGGCAGGGCAGAGCGGGCCGTATATGCAGCATTTGATGCACGTTATCCCATTATTCTTCCGAAAAAACACATAGTAACATCCAAATTGGTTGAGTAGTATCATATACAATGCGGCCATAGCAGCAGAGAAACAGTTGTCAACGAAATTCGTCAACGTTTTTACATTAGTTGCCTTCGATCAATAGTTAAAAAAATAATGAAACATTGTCAGTGGTGTAAGATAAGAAAAACGAAACCTATAGTGCCACGAATGGCACCCCTTCCAGCACAACGGTTGGCGGCTAGGATGGATCCATTTTCATACGTCGGAATTGACTATTTCGGTCCATTAGAAGTGTCTATCGGTCGACGGAAGGAAAAAAGATGGGTGGCATTATTCACGTGTATGACGGTACGTGCAATACATTTAGAGGTAGCGTACAGCCTGACGACGGAGTCGTGCAAAATGGCGATCAGAAGGTTTGTTAAGCGTCGTGGTAGTCCCATCGAAATCTTCTCGGACAACGGAACAAATTTTGTAGGAGCGAGTAGAGAATTGGCATCGGAGATTCGCAGAATTAATGTAGATTGTGCCGACACATTCACTAGCGCTCGTACACGATGGAATTTTAACCCACCATCTGCACCGCATATGGGAGGAGTATGGGAGCGAATGGTTCGTTCGGTTACGGAAGCCATGAAAGTGTTTGCTGATGGAGGAAAGTTGACTGACGAGATCCTGCAGACAGTACTGACTGAAGCTGAAGATCTCATCAATTCTCGACCCTTAACATACGCATCAACAAACTCAAAAGAGGATCCAGAAGCAATTACGCCGAATCATTTTCTTCGCGGGCGTTCCTAGAATCAATGTCCACCGTCGAGAATACCAGTCGATGTTGCGAGTACTTTGAGAAGTGGATACATCAGAGCGCAATATTTGAGCGATGAACTTTGGTATCGTTGGCAGCGAGAGTATCTTCCCGGTCTAAATAAAAGATCGAAGTGGTTTACAGATCAACGACAAATAGTGCCAGGAGATTTGGTGTTTGTCGTGAATGGGGATAAACGGAGCACTTGGGAGCGTGGACTAGTTACAAAAGTTTTTCCAGGAGCTGATGGCAGAATTCGTTCAGCTTCTGTGCGCACGAAAAGTGGTTCGAAGACGAGACCATTAACGAGTTTAGCAGTACTGGAAGTTTGAAATGGTAAACCCATTTATGATCCTGATCAGGATCAGTACCAGGGCTTACGGCCGGGGGAGATGTTCTGTTCAGCGTTCAGTGTATACTTGAGAGCGGATCGAGTTCTGTGAACGCGCACTGTTGCTGACGGAGATGATTTGGTACGGGCCGGAGGCTGTCATATTTGTTTACAATCAATGGAAAGATGGTATTATGCGAAATTGAATTGTTACGATAAGTTGAATTAAATAAAAGGAAATATAGATAAATAGATAGTTGGATAGAATCTAGAACCGAATTGAAGTAGTTGTTGCTGAAGAATTTAAATAGAAAACTAAAATGTAAGGAAAATAATTATTTGTACCTATGTAATTTAAACATGAAAATAATTACAGCTTTGAGTGCTTCAAAGTAACAGTACTCCAAGGATTGTTTTTTTACGAACGAAACAATCACTTTCCGATGAATATTTCAGTATACACTTTTTTTTCGTTTGTGAATCAAATCATCTCACATAAATTCAGTTTCAATGCAATGATCCTAAGGTGATAACAAATGAACTTATCCAGACAACAAGTACCATCGTGATCATGCAGGAGAAGACGGGGTAAGACCGCCCCCTAATAAAACCAATTTTCAGTTAATCGTCCTTCAGAATCTGCCCTATTTGTTGTGTTGCATATCATTGAGTATATAATAATCTCTACTAAAAAATGTGTAACTATTGATTGTTTAACTTTTTTAACGTTTTGTCATTAATTTTTGAAATGATAAAAAATTAACGTAAAACGAACCATGACGGGGGAAAGACGGAGCGATGCTATTTTCAAACAGTTTAGCCTAGTGAAAATAACAGAAACAGTGTGCAAAATGTTTAGGGTTGTTCATAAACTACACGCAAGCTTCTGAAAAGGCCATTCCACGAGTTTTAAAAATATTCGTGAAAAATTTACCATATTTTCGGAATCTATAAGGACGATTATCTGCGTGGGCCTAAAATCAAGCAAAATCTGTTCACGTAAAGTCTCAATGACCTGAAGTAGGTATTTCTAGTTCCTATTCGATATGTTGTTTCGTTCAGCCAGCTCGAATGATGGCGTAGAATCGGAATGCTCCACCAGTTCTTGTTTCTGAGTAGTGATAAAACTGGATCAATGGATCCGAGTTGCATCGTCGATGATTTAATGCCTTTGATTTATTGATGGTTCTAGGAATTCCAAAGCTGACTGATGCTTTCCTGATAGACATGCCGTTATCCACTGCCGCTTTAGCCATATTCAGCTTATCCAACGTCCATTACATCCGCGACGACTTCTTTATGTACAGGGTTTTCCATTTCGGGCTTCCGAAAGTATACAGCCCTGCGCTGACATCCGTTTGACATAGCTGTCAACCAAAGCGTCATATCGTTAGTTGAATGTCTGCCATTTTACAATATGGATCGTTTTAGCATCGCACAACGTGTTAATTTTGTTAAATTACACTATAAAAATGATGAAAAACCGACAAATGTTTTTCGAGCATTAGGAACGGATTTTAGTCGTCATGGACGGCCTACAGAGCACATAATCGCTAATGTAGTGCGTAAATTCGAACAAACTGGATCCGTAGCGGATATTGTGGAACCTGTGCATCATCGTAATGTTCGTTCGGCCGGAAATATTGCTGCTGTTGCTGCCAGTGTGGAGGATGACCGGAATGTTTCGATTCCACCGGGTGCTCAGCAATTGGGCTTGTCAAACACATCATTGTGGCGAATTTTGCATTTGGACTTGCACCTACATCCATATAACCATGGAATGCGTCGGGCATACGTCGATTGGGTGAACGAACAACAGCAGCAAAATGCTGAATTTTCGCATCAAATTTTCTTCTGCGATGAGGCACATTTCGAGCTCGGTGGCTATGTGAACACCCAAAATTTCCGTATATGGGGCTCAGAAAATCCACACGTGATTGTTGAGAGGCCATTGCATCCGCCAAAAGTCACTGTTTGTTGCGCATTATGGTCTGGTGGAGTCATCAGGCCGTATTTCTTTGAAAATGAGGACGGCGAGACGTAACTGTGAATGGTGAGCGCTATTGCCGCATGTTAACCTTTTTTTTTGCCACAAATTGAAGATATGGATACGGATGACACGTGGTTTCAGCAGGACGGCGCCACGTGCCACACAACACAACCGAACATTTTTTATTTTATTTTATTTTATTTTATTTATTCATCGTCTTCGAGAGTATCGTACAGACTGGTTATACTTATGATATATTCTTAATCCTAGCTTTAAAATAATCTTTGGTCATGTTAAAATCAAAAATTTGGCAGACATTGTTGAAGGCTCGAAGGCAGGAACTGAATGGATTATTGTAGTCATAGCATGTTCTATGTCCGGGAACAGCAATTAATGTGGAGAAACGCAGCTGACGTTGAGGAACGTTTATTGGAATATGCAGAAGAAGATCTGCACACTCGATGTTTTCACTGAGGATGTCGAATACAATCAGTCGTTGCATCTTCAGTCGCCTTGCCGTGAGCAATTCCAAGTCAATTAGACGACAACGTTCCGAATAATGGGGAAGATGGACGGGATCATTCCACGGGAGATGTCGCAATGCAAATCGAATGAAACATTTCTGTACACGCTCGATACGTACAATCTCGGAAACGTGGTATGGGGCCCTGACCGGTGCAGCGTACTCTAAGTTGCTCCTCACTAAACTACAGTACAAAGCTTTAAGTGCATATACGTCGGTGAACTGTGACGCATTCCGACGTATAAATCCCAGGATAGAGAATGCTTTGGAGGTGATAGCTGAGATGTGATCGTGGAAACATAGCTTTGAGTCCATGATAACACCCAAGTCACGGATAGAATGTACACGATCCAAGAAAAGAGTGTCGATGTTGTATCGGTAGTCTATCGGCTCGTAGCAACGACTAAAGGTGATCACCTTGCATTTACTTGTGTTCACACGCATGCCGTTGTCTTTGCACCACTGCGCTAGAGAATCGATATCGGCCTGCAAGCTGCAGCAGTCCGCAGCTGATTTGATGACTCGGAAAATTTTAAGGTCGTCGGCAAACAATAGTTTTCCAGAAGATATTCGTAGGCACAAGTCATTTATGAAGATTACAAATATCAATGGCCCTAGTACACTTCCTTGGGGGACTCCGGACGCTATATCGAATGTTGTGGATCGTGCTGAGTTCACCTCAACAAAAGCTTTCCTACCGGTCAGGTAAGACATCAACCAATCGGATATCCAATCAGGAAAACCCATGTGCTTCAGTTTTCTCACCGTAAGAATATGCGGAACAGTATCGAAAGCCTTCGAGAAATCAATATAAACAGAGTCCACTTGATTTCTGTGTTCAACTTCACGAAAGAGCACGTTGGTGTAGCATAATAAATTGGACGTTGTGGAACGATGGGGTACAAATCCATGCTGGAACTCAGATATCATCGATTTCGCTGCAGACAGTAGCACTGTGTGGATCAGTGATTCGAGTAGCTTCCCTAGGCAACATAGGATGGATATTCCACGGTAATTTTCAACGCGCCGCAAGCTGCCTGATTTGTAGATAGGAATCATTTTCGCAGTTTTCCATAGGCTAGGGAATGTTCTTTCCTCGAGCGACTTGTTAAAGAGTATTGTCAGAGGAAAGGCCAATGATGAAGCGCAGTTCTTCAACAGGATAGGTGCTAAGTCGTCCACTCCGGCTCCTGTCGTCGCGTCTAGTTTTTGCAATGATCTTAAAACTTCCTCGTGGGTAAAATTGAAGAATGGTAGGTGGATATGATGCGACGGTAGGTTGCGAAAACATCTAGATACTGGTTGAGGCAGCTCAGTCATGAACACGCTTTGGAAGAATCGTCGAAAAAGATCAGCAACTTCATCAGGTAGGTTTGCTGTTATGTTACCGTATTCGACAACTTGTGGTACTCGATTACTCGCTCTTTGTTCTCTAACGAATTTCCAGAACGCCGTAGGGTTCCGTTTCATATCAGATTGAAGTCTCTGCTGGTAGGCCCTGTAGCTGTTCTCTACAAGATCCTTATAGCATGTTTCCACGATGCGAAGAGATTCACGGTTTTCGTTTGATTTATTAATGAAGAATCGTTTGCGTGCTTTACGCAGTTTGTTTCGCAGCCTTCGCAACTCTGCAGTCCACCAAGGCTTCCTGGTGTTCCTATTAATAGAACGGTGGCGTCGGGGTACTTTCGAATGTATGATCTCAAACAGGGTATCATAAAACATATGGGTGGCGGAATCAACTGTACCATCTTGAAGAAGTTCCTCCCATTCGACCAATGAAAATACGCTATTTAAAGAGTTGAAGTCACATCGTCTAAAATCCAGGTCAAAGGAATCAGTCGTGGCTGAAATATGCACACAGCTCTGCATGTCCATTTGTAGTTCGAATGGTGGGTGGTGCGGATCAACGGGTAGAAGTGGTGATATCGGCGGCTGGCCTTCAAAATTATCTGGAGCGTTTGTAAAAACCAAATCAAGTAGTCTGCCATTGATGTTTGGAATAGAGTTGATTTGTACGAGGCCATAGGATGAGATGGATTCAGTGAGCACGAGTTCTGGATCGCTAGAAGCATTAACAGGCAAGTATCCGTTGACATCCTCATCAAAACCCCATTACAGATGAGGAAGATTATAATCGCAGAGCAATAAAACGATATCGTTAGCCGTAGATCGGTCCGTCAAGGACTGAACAGCGAAAGTGTGGTTGGAATACAACGCCGTCTCAGAGTTTGGTCGAAAGTAAATGCCGAGGAGGTACAAATATCGGTTGGATAGTTTCACACAGACTACCATTTGCTCAAGCGTACTACAATGAGGTATCGAAACCTCGGTACAGTGCAGTGTGGCTTTCACTGCGACAAGCACTCCGCCACCTCTTGTGAGGCTACTGGTTGCTTCACTACGGTCACAACGAAAAAGTGAATAATCGGATGATAATTCAGCGTCGCATATATCGGACCGGAGCCATGTTTCAGTAAGAATGACAACATCATAATGACTGCTCAACAATCCTAGCTGTAAGCGTGCAGTTTTAGTGCGAAGGCCTCTGACATTTTGGTAGTAAATGGAGAAAAAGTGTTGCTTTGGCGAGAAACTATCGCAATCACCACAGTCAGTAACCGGAAGCACAGGATGATGAGCTACAGGATCGTTCCGCTGTGTCGATGCGTTTGTCGGACGCTGGTGGCCCGAAGATGGCGATGAGCTAGAAGTGTTTCGCATTTCAGGCAGCGCATTGTTCGGAATGAAGGTGTACTTGCCTGCAATTATGGGTTGGATGCCAGCTGCCCCGCACTCGAGCACAGGACCGGGACGACTGGGTGTCGCTGACATCAATTGCTCGACTGTGAGTAGGGAGTCAGAGGCATCCATAGAGCTTGCAGGTGTGCGTCCCGGTTGACTGGTTTGTGATGCATACGTGGGTAGTAGACTAGGAATAACATATGTTACCGAGATGGAATTGCTCGAATCACAGCTGTACTTGCCTGAGTGAGAGGCTTGGAGAACCCCCAATCCAGACTCAATCGCAGGACCGGGATGGCTGCTTGGCGTTGGCGGAAATGGCTCGACTGCGATGAGAGGATTGAAGGCCTCCTTCGTGCTTGATGGTATGCATCCCGGTGAGCTAGTTGACTCAGGAAGTTGGTTGAATGAAGAGGATCTTGGTTGCTATGTTGAATAGTCCACCATTTTGTTTCGCCGTTCTCGCTGAATTTTATAAACCGGGCATTCACTGCTCCAGGCAGAGTGGTCAGTTTTAATATTCAGCTTACGCTCAACACGCAGTTTCGCACAGTTTGCACATTTTTCTATGCGGGATTTGCATTCTTTAATCGAATGGTTATCACTGCAAATAGGGCAGATAACTTTCTCTACTTTACAGTCGACTATTTTATGATTGAACCCGCAGCATTTGTAACACCTTATGACCTGCAACCCATCAACCACTC
Organism: Toxorhynchites rutilus septentrionalis; assembly: GCF_029784135.1. Classification (NCBI taxonomy): domain Eukaryota; kingdom Metazoa; phylum Arthropoda; class Insecta; order Diptera; family Culicidae; genus Toxorhynchites; species Toxorhynchites rutilus. Next base: position 66,652,402 of record NC_073746.1, on the reverse strand, counting down.
GGCATCGATTCCACCCGCAGTTCAGTTTCCCAAGTTGTATCACATTGAAAAACGTCTCGGGGTCCAACTCGACTATTGCGCTGTAGTTGTCGTATCTCCACTTCAGATTGCAGTAAGTTTTGCGCAATTTGAAATATTTCAATGTTGAAAAAACTTCGTTTTGGTTAATCAGTTTACCCTTTAGTTCGCTTTCGTCGTATTCGTCGCCCATTCCTATTATTTTAATGGTTGGTTTCATGCTTGATTGACGCATCATCCTTTAGAGCTACTATAACCGACCCATCTTTTCTACTTGTCACCCGCCTAACGTTCAAATTTTTGCCATCAATTTTATTTCGCAACTCGACTCTAATATCATCAACATGCACGCCTTCCTTTGGCTTTATGACGGCGATTGGATTAGGCTTCAAATGCTGTTTCTTTTTCAATTCGGTTCCATTTACTATCATGTCATTTTTTACTACATTAGCAAAGCTTGTTTTCGGGGATTCGTTCGATGCTGACGTTTTTAATAGCGTATCCGTAGTATTTTCTAATCGCCTTTTTTTGGCAATGGATCGTGTAACAACATTACACGCGGAATTCTCCTTGTCGTCAGCTGCGGAAATGGATCGCGTATTTATTCGCAATAGTTCATCTCTCATGATTTTTCTGACATTTTTCTCGAAGTTTTTGACAAAGTCTAGCACACACGTGAAATCGTCCAATTTACGACCGATTTCATTCAACAAATTTTCGTTGTGGCTATCGTCATATTCGCTCAAAGCCAAACAAGCATCGCAAACAAACACTGCATTGGGGAGCTTCTTCAATAAATCTATTTCATCCACTGACGCTCCAGGCAAGCAGGTCATGTGAATAGAGAGCTTACATTTTCCAAAACACTCTTCACTCGCATCATGCTCGGCTATAGGCACAGCGCACAAAGCACACGGCTGCTAGAAACAATTCTCATCACCTCTGTTTCCTATGTCCATATCTTCGTGCATTTTAACCAGCACATGACACACAAAGCGGTGCGAAATCAATTCAAATTTGCCGTGCAGTACAGTGAATTGATACGCTTATTTTACAGGATTTAGTGAATATACTCTCACGTTAAGTAGATAATAAATCGTTCAATTGTAAATTCAATCGTGGAACATGGCCATATTGCGAACGAAATTTGAGGGACGCATAATTTCGCGTTTTGGTGATGCCAATTGGCCGTCCATATCATGCGATTTGAACCCGCTAGACTTTTTTTGTGGGGTTATGCGAAATACCGTGTCTATGCCAACTCTCCGCAAACTCTTGAACATTTGAAAGACAACATTCGTGAAGTTATGACCGAGATACCGCCCTATATGTGCCGAAAAGTCATCAAAAATTACCTGTTCCGGATCAAAGTGTGCGAGGAAGCCCTAGGTGAACATTTGAATGATGTTGTATTTCACACATAATGGCATAAACCAAACTTTAATTTGAAATAAAAGTTTCATCGAAATTCGAATTCTAAGTGTGTTTTATTTCAATTTACTTTCGGAGTTTAAAGTTGGAAAACCCTGTACTTCCGAGGCATTTGTGTGTAAAGAGACCCCAGAGAACCTTTTGCATTATTTTGCACTTTACACGCATTTTATATTATATTTATATGTAGCTTTTCAAGCAGGCAGAACCAGAACAATCAACTGAAGGACTGGGATCCTGGCAACTAACGGAATATACAGTTTTTGCTGGAGAAATCCTTATTTTGGTTACCTTGAAAATTAGATCGCTTACAACCGCAATGGATGAAAACTTTGTGGCAGTTCTCAAGACTGTTGTTGCCCAATGTTGACAGCTCTAGTACTGCATTGTATTAACACAACGTAGGGTAAACAGCCAGTAGATTACGAAACAACCTTCTTCCTAATCCAACCTTCGAGGAATAAAGATCGCAAATTAAATTCGTTGTCATAAGTTCGGTATTTTTTATCTGTGATCCGAGTGTGGTTCCTGGGATAAGTTATCTGCCGGAAATCACGATCCTGCCCTATCATTTTGGTGCCGTGACCAGGATCAAGATTTCCTCCCGTAATCCCGCTATCACACTTGGAAATCGACAGCATCCGCCATCCTTTTGTTTCATCACCATTGTTCTGGATTATTGCCATTGCGCTGGCATTGTTAAGGACAATCACCTTTTGTATTCGAGCGCCATCGAGAAAACTCTGCACCCACCTTCCAGCTGGAACTTCGAATTAAATTCAAGGCCTGTTACGTACAGGTACACGGTACGTATTATTCCAACGTGTGCAGGAGTTAACCACAGGTGGTTTGAGATTTTCTCTATTTTCCGACATCTGCATCACTAACTGTTACGGAAATCCGAGCATCTACTGCACTGCTGAGCTGCCAATCGGAGAATTTATTTCCCCTGCGAGAAAACCACCAAAAGTTCCCGTTAATTTCCGCTTGCATCGCTGGAATTCTGAGCATTGTTCCTGCATTTAAATTATACAAGGCAGAAAACTAGCCTTGAAAAGGTTAGTACCGCTCCAATTGCTCTACTTCTTTTGCTCGGCTCTACCGGGTCTTTCTTTGTGTACTCCGATCTAGTGAACAAAGCGAGATTTCCGTGTCTGCAATGGCGGATGAGCACTCGAAACAACAGCTCCTTAACCGGCGAACCATATTGATGGGATCTCTGGAAAGAGCGGAGCAGTTCGTCCAGAATTACGTGGCGGAACGGGATCGAGGCCAAGTTCAATTACGTATCGAACATCTGGACACCGTGTGGATCGGACTGGAGAATGTGCAATCCCAGCTCGAAGACCTAGAAGTCACCGACGAAGGTATGACGCATAACCTGCAATTCCGTTCCCAATACGAAACTCTACTCTTCCAAATAAAAGCCAACTTGCAATCCTATATTCCCGCTTTACCTTCTTCAACAAATGTGATCCCTCAACCTGCATGCTCTGGGCTCTCTGGGATTAAACTGCCAACAATAACCCTACCTGAGTTCGACGGTGACTACAATCAGTGGTTAGCCTTTCACGACACTTTCATTGCTCTGATTCACTCTAACCCGGAAGTTCATGACATCCAAAAATTCCACTACCTTCGCGCTGCGGTTAAGGGAGAGGCAGCACAGCTGATCGAATCTATCGGCATTAGTTCCGCCAACTACACCATCGCTTGGCAAACCTTAGTCTCGCGCTACGCAAACGAATATTTGCTTAAAAAGCGTCATCTGCAAGCCCTTCTGGATTGCCCACGGATGAAAAAAGAAACCGCCGCTGCATTGCATTCCGTCGTTGACGAATTTGAACGTCACACGAAAACCCTCCGACAGCTTGGAGAACCGATCGATGCTTGGAGCACACTGCTAGAACACCTACTTTGTTTGCGCCTTGACGACGGTACGCTGAAAGCCTGGGAAGATTTCGCTACCACTGCAGAAAACCCCGACTACAATTGTATAATTGAATTCCTGCAACGTCGCATCCGTGTCTTGGAATCGATGTCTGTGAACCAACAATCCCAACCAGCACTGAGCGAACAACCACCCTTGTTTCGCAAACCATCGTTCTACAAAACCGTCTCTCATACTGCAGCTGAATCGCCCCAACGAAAATGTTACTCCTGCGATCAACATCATCCGCTTTTTCAATGCCCCAGATTCGATAAAATGTCTATCTCTGATCGTTTAAATCTCGTGAACAACCAATACCTTTGCCACAATTGTTTCCGCCGTGATCACATTGCCAGAAATTGCCAATCAAAATTCTCCTGTCGTCATTGCAAAAAACGACATCATTCGTTACTACATCCTGGCTATCACCCAACCGATGCTGATCAGCAACCATCCACATCCCGCACTGCCGCATATACAGTGAAATCCAACGAGAGGCGGGACACCGCAGCGACCAGCCATCGATCAACCACGAATGCGTCCACCGTTCAGATAAGCAACCAATCCCAATCATCAAATGTAAGCATTCTGCTGTCCACAGTCGTTTTGATGATTATCGACGCCAACGGAAAAGCGCACCCCGCACGAGCATTGTTGGACAATGGTTCACAATCGAACATCATCAGCGAAAGACTTTGTCAACTCCTCCGACTGGAGCGCAACAAGATAAATATTCCTGTGTTCGGTGTAGGTGAGGCAATTTCAAATATCAAACACTCAGTTTGGACTACCATTCGATCGAGAAAGTGGAATTTTGAAATCGGTCTCGACTTTCTCGTCATGCCCCGCATCACGATTGATTTACCCGTTGTATCCACTTTTACTGATAACTGGTGTGCATCATCTAATCTGTTCTTGGCAGACCCAACCTTCAACAAGACCGGTGCAATTGATATTCTACTCGGAGCAGAACATTTTTTCACTTTCGTGAACTCTGGAACACGTATCGAGCAAGCGCCAAATTTGATCTTCATCGATAGTGTTTTCGGTTGGATCGTCACTGGTAGAAACCATTCCCCGCTGAAATCACACCCCGTAGCATGTCACTTAACGCTTTCCGACCCGCTTCATAAGGCCCTCGAACGTTTCTGGCACATTGAGGAAATTGAGAGTCGGCTCAACTATTCTGTGGAGGAGCAACAGTGCGAGTCTCACTATGTTTCCCACCATTCACGCACACCGGAGGGAAGGTACATTGTTCGCCTACCACGTCATTCCAATTTCGATCAAATGCTGGGTGAATCGAAATCAACAGCACTTCGTCGCTTCCTCTGTCTTGAAAAACGCCTTTGCAGAGAACCAATGTTGAAGGACCATTACCACTCATTCATGTCTGAATATTTGTAGCTTGGACATATGAGGCTGGTTTCCGCTAGCGAACACGAACCGCACCAGACTCACTACTTACCACATCATGCCGTTCTGAAAGAGGCCAGTACAACCACGAAAGTTCGAGTGGTGTTTGATGGATCAGCCAAAACATCGACTGGCCATTCCTTAAACGACGCGCTACAAGTTGGTCCAATCGTGCAAGACGAATTATTAACGCTAATACTTCGTTTTCGCAAATACCCAATAACACTCGTTGCAGATATTGCAAAAATGTATCGCCAAGTGATGCTCCACCCAAAAGATACACCGCTGCAACGTATTCTATGGCGCTTCAATCCCAATGAACCCGTTTCCACTTTTGAGTTACAAACTGTAACGTACGGCTTGGCCCCATCATCCTACCTTGCCACCCGCACTCTTCAACAACTTGCCACGGACGAAGGAGATTGCTATCCGCTCGGGGGTCCAGCGCTACGGAAGGGGTTTTATGTAGACGACTATATAGGGGGAACAGACACGACAGAAGAGGCAATCCAAACCCGCAACCAACTCGATGAGCTGCTATCAAAGGGAGGCTTTGAGTTGAGAAAGTGGACGTCAAATAGCTTAACCGTGCTGGAAGGACTCGACCCATCAAAAATTGGTACCCAACCGATGTTTAAATTTGATCACGGAGAATCAATCAAAGCATTAGGCGTCAGCTGGGAACCGGTAGCAGACCAGTTACATTTCGATTCCACTTCGACCGAGGAAGACGGATGTCCGACCAAGCGATCCATATTATCATCGGTATCGAAGCATTTCGATCCACTTGGCCTAACAGCACCAGTTATCATTCGCGCAAAAATGCTACTCCAGGAACTATGGCTGCAACCTTGTGGATGGGACGAAGAAATTTCTGACAGCATACGAGCAAAATGGGAAACCTATTGTTCTGGACTCAAACACATTTCCTCTTATCGAGTCAATCGCTATGCATTCTTGCCTAATTCCACTGTACAGCTGCATACATTCGCGGATGCATCCCAGCAAGCCTACGGTGCTTGCATATATGGCCGATCCACTGATTCCGAAGGTCATGTCCACGTTCAGCTGATTGCCTCGAAGACAAAAGTCGCACCGCTCAAACGTATCACTATTCCCCGCCTGGAACTGTCAGCTGCTGTACTTGCCGCCCGGCTGCATAAAAGGGTTACCGTCGCAATGGATATGCCCTTCTCCGAATCCCATTTTTGGTCCGATTCAACAGTCACACTTGAATGGTTGCGCTCACCTCCGTACACCTGGACAACATTTGTTGCAAACAGAGTGTCCGAAATACAAACAACCACCCAGGGATCCCATTGGCATCATGTTGCTGGTAAACAGAATCCAGCAGACCTCGTCACGAGAGGAATGACAGTGAATAACTTTCTCGGCAGTGATCTTTGGCACCATGGACCAACGTGGCTAAAACTCCCCGAAGCAGAGTGGCCAGTGATATCCCAACAGCAGAATGCACCTGAAGACATTCTAGAAAGGCGAAAGATGGTGGCGGCGGTTCAAAACAGGCCTAGCACGAATGCATTTTTTGGCATATCGTCTTCGTACAGCCGTTTGATTCGATTGACAGCATATTGCCTGCGTTTCATCAGAGCATGTCGTCATCAACTACCAATAGAGTGCACAGGGAAAACGAAAATTATCACCGTGGACGAAATGTCAACAGCTCGTTTAAAATAAATTAAGCTCGCCCAAGCAGACGTTTTTGTAGAGGAAATGAAAGACCTGAAAAAGGGAAATGTCGTATCGAAACATTCGCATTTGCGCCTTTTGAATCCATTCATTGACTCAGACGGAATTCTCAGAGTAGGAGGCAGACTGAGACTCTCAGACCAGCCCTATTTAACCAAACATCCCATTCTCCTTCCTAGTTCCCATCCATTTTCAAGGTTAGTTGCCCGTTATTACCATCTTGAACTATTGCACGGTGGCGGCCGCGCCACTCTCGCGGTCATTCGGCAAGAATATTGGCCTATTCAAGGACGCCGGATGGTAAACAGCATCATGAGGAACTGCTTTCGATGCGTTCGTGCCTCTCCCGTTCCCGCCAGGCAACACACTGGCCAGCTACCAATTCAAAGAATCACTCCAAGTCGTCCGTTTTCGGTCACCGGAGTTGACTACGCTGGCCCAGTGTATATGAAGCCAATTCACAAACGAGCAGCACCGACCAAGGCCTATATCAGCGTTTTCGTATGCTTCGTAACTAAAGCCGTGCACATCGAGCTTGTGAGCGACTTATCCACCCCCGCATTTCTTAATGCACTACGAAGGTTCATCGCTCGACGTGGCTGCCCCGCACACATTCATTCCGACAACGGAAAAATTTTTGAAGAAGCGCGAAACGAGCTTCGCGAATTATATAAGCTGCTGCAGAAGGAAAAATCATCCGGAGAAATTGCCACTTACTGTGCGAACGAGGGAATCAAGTGGCATATGATTCCCCCGAAGGCCCCACATTTCGGAGGATTGTGGGAGGCAGCCATGAAAATCGCGAAGAAACACTTGCACAGACATCTTGGTAACGCGATGCTTTCGTTTGAAAATATGGCCACAGTTTTGGCAGAAATAGAAGCAGCGATGAACTCCCGGCCGTTGACACCGCTTTCAGAGGACCCAAACAACCTGGCCGCACTCACACCGGCCCACTTTCTCATTGGCACTACGCTGTCAGCTCTTCCAGACGCCGATGTCAGCCAGATTCCGATCAGTCGACTGGATCATTATCAACGTCTCCAACATCGAGTACAACAGTTCTGGCATCAATGGAAATACGATTATTTGCAAGAGCTCCAAAAGGAAAACAGGTACATCCCTCCGAACACTGCAATCCAGCCAGGCAGATTGGTCGTCATCGTCGATGAATTTCTTGCACCTTTAAAGTGGCCGCTAGCGAGAATTGTTGGCACCAGTCCCGGACCAGATGGACTTATCCGTGTCGTCGATCTCCGAACCAGCAAGGGAATCATTCGTCGTCCGATGACTAAAATTTGCTTGCTACCTATTGAAGAGAAATTAAATGAGGAAACCAATAATGTTTCGGATACGAATTAAAATAAGCATCTGTTTATATCGATATTCGCTAATGTATTGAAGTGACAGTAGTTAGGCAGAGTGAAATTCAGTAATTTCAGGTGGCGGCGATGACAGTTCTCAAGACTGTTGTTGCCCAATGTTGACAGCTCTAGTACTGCATTGTATTAACACAACGTAGGGTAAATAGCCAGTAGATTACGAAACAACCTTCTTCCTAATCCAACCTTCGAGGAATAAAGATCGCAAATTAAATTCGTTGTCATAAGTTCGGTTTTTTTAATCTGTGATCCGAGTGTGGTTCCTGGGATAAGTTATCTGCCGGAAATCACGATCCTGCCCTATCACTTTGTTTTGTTTACGATTTTGATATTTCGTGCGCTCAAGTGTTGCAAGATGTTTCGAAATGACAAAAATATTCTATAAATGCTTCTCGCGTAGCATATTTGCCAAAATATTGATAATTTCTTATAAAACTAGAAGTGGTCAGTCTTACCCTGCCGGACGGTCTTACCCCGTCTTCCCCTACATGTAATTCAATGACGTTTTGAAAACACAAAATCAAGTTTTGTGGCCTGTTAAGTGTTTTTCTTGTGAAATTCGAGCGAAATTGTTAAAATTTTCAAAGCGCCGAAAAAAACGAAAATGAAACACTCAAAATTGTTTCCAGATAACTACACCCAAACTAGCGTTGGCAGACAACATGTCATCTTTGGCAGAAATGATGCCATTTAGTGAGCTGGAGAGTCAAATGCACAAAAAATTAGCTGTTTTAAAAGCTTAAAAATGGTTTGTATGTATGCGTGCAGACATCTCTTTCTGTTTCTTTTTTTCAGTTCATTTGGGATTGTGCCAAAAAAAAAAGTCTACACGACGTCAATGGGGATCGCCAGGCCGGCTGGAATGCAAAGATATTTTACACGACCACGCTATCCACATGGCTAATAATGCTTCAGCAGTTGTTCAGCAAATGCGTGATAATATTGCACCTGATTATAAAATGAAGTTGGGAAGCGTTTTCTAAGAGTAAAAAAGGAGCGCATGAAGGAGAACAATATCTATCTCGGTCTGGGCCGTGTATGTCACAAAGTATGCGGAAAGCTTATTTGTCTTTTGTTTCGCTCGCTCGTCTTAATCTTATATTGCTGTACCATGTATATTTTACAAATGCTTACCACTATTTGTGAGTCATGACAAAAAAAAACCTCCTACTAGATCAGCGAAACGACGATAACCCCAACCTAAATTCAAAACGAGCGTGTTTTCATATCGTGCTGATTAGCGTTCATTCGATTAATCAAATCGCCATAAATTATTGACGAAAGTCATTACCAGAAAGCCATTAGTGAAATTTTGCTCATGTTTGAACCACGCTGGTGCGAAAAAGAATATATCAGCTAGACCAAGTTTTCGCTTTCAACGCATTCTTCCATCGCACCTTTTACGCACCTTCGCCTTTTTACACGATCTCAGGAGCTAAAAGGCTGACAGTCCAATCAGGGGTGAAAAGTGGATTGAAATGACTTTCGGAAATTCTTTTCGGTGCCACGTTCATTTTCGCAAGATTGTATATTGTGCTGGAAGATGCGACCAGACATATAACACCTCACCCGTAATCTCCTGTTCCGGAGCACGGAAATTTTGCGAAATTGGGAGAAAAATAGATTGATAATAAAAACATCACAACGTTGAAGGTTAAATTCTCTCCCGTGCCCCTTCCAACGGCTCGGGCGAATTCGTCTAATTCTTTTAATTAGTGTACTCTTTTATCCGAACCGTCAATTAGACTCGTAATCAAACAACGGTCCGAGAAATTATTTCCTCCCTTTATTAGCTAATTACAGCATTGGCAAGATGAAAGCGGTCGAAACGAACCCAAGCATCCATCTGTCATTCGTTCACTGTGATAAACAACATTTTCCATTTTGAATGAGAGCAGAAATCATTCCGTTTTCAGTGGCGTTATCCGGATTCAAATGGGAACTAATAAAATGAATAAAAGCATGTCTTGCTATTTTTCGTTTCAATCGACAAATCTAGCGAAACACAGCAGGGACTTTTATAGCTCGGAAATTATGTCTACATTTCGACTGTGCTCCCAGAGCACTGATCAATCCGGCACTGAAATGGATCCAGACGTTTATCAACATCAAAAATGATGTTGTTAAATTAATCAGCTTGACGTGGACGATCCCGGGATGGAAAGAAAAGGCAAGGAAGGACAACACTTTCGATGGCCGGGATTTTAAAATTAGAACATGAAAACATGGTTGGCTATTAAAAATCAGTGTCTATAGAGGCAATTGAGATTGCAAAATGAGATGGAGGCTTTGTGAACATTTACGACGCTTTGCAATTTAACTTTTTCCATCCCTGAAAATTATCAGATTTTATTATAATGTCGTTAGTTGCAAAATCTCAAAAAAAAAACCGGAAAGACGATTTTCTGTAACATCATGCCATAATGAGGTACAAAATAAATATGATTTGGTCGGTTTTGCAGCACATCATGATTTTGAAACGAGTGTTTTGGAGGGAATTTATCAATTTTGACGCTGTTTCTCACTGCCAATAAGTGGAACAATGTAGTTTAAAAAATCTAAACAACAAATTTCTCAATTTGAGGAGTTGGCCGGTTTTGCAACTAAACGACTATTGTGTCAATTCATTTTGCTTTTTTGCTGTATTATCATTACTAATTTTTTTTTTCAACGCTGCTCTATGTAAACATGTTTCAGATTACAGACAGTGGATGCAAATCCCAGATTCATATTCTATAGTGTGTTAACTAGTTCAAATTTACTTTTCTGTATCAAACATCTAACAAGAAACAGCTAAAATTGTTTCTGAAAATAAATTTATATTGAGATTTCCACCCCAAATCAGCCAGCCACTGGTCAAATTAAATTAAGACTGTTTTTTTAAAGGGCGTATTTAAAATAAGTGATATTTCTTTCAAAAAAACGTAACTCAAAATCCTGATGTTTGGTTTAAATATGTTGAAAAATAAATGATTCATTCAAGAAAAGTATAATAATAAGAAAAACTATGATTTTGTATTGTAAAAAAAATCTTACTCATAACTTGAATTTAATATTAAAAGCTTCTATATCTCAAAACACCCCCGCTTCGATATTTTTTGTATATTTTTATTGGAAAGCCCTTTTAATTCAACAAAGTTTGACGTACAGTAGTCAGCAATATGGAGATATGATTTTTTTTTAATTTTTTGAAATTTCAATACATTTCAAAAATCGTAATCCAAAATCCAAAGTTGTTGAAAAATGAATGAACTATTTAAGAAAATAACATTTTAAACTTACTGTTCAATAATCTTACTCAAAAATTTAATTGATATAAAAAACCTTTTCATTTCAAAACACCACCGCCCCCCACCCCCTCTCTTTCGATATTTTGTTGTATATTTTTATTGGAAAGCCTTTCAGATTTAACAAAGTTTCACGTATAGTGGTGCCGTGGTAAACTCACCAACATGGAGATGTGAATGTTTGATTTTTTTTTTGTAATTTCAATACTCTGTTAGGATAAAACTAGGATAAAACGTTATATATAGTTTTTCTTGTTGAATCGCATGAAGATTACATTTTCCATGTTACATGGAGAGTTTACCACGGCACCAATATACGTGAAACTTTGTTAAATCTGAAAGGCTTTCCAATAAAAATATACAACAAAATATCGAAAGAGGGGGGGGGGAGTGTTTAAAGATATAAAGGTTTTAAATATTAAATTGAATTTTTGAGTAAGATTATTTAACAGTAAGTTTAAAATGTTATTTTCTTACATAGTTCATTCGTTTTCCAACAACTTTGTCATACATCATATTCTAATCAGACCTCTGGATTCAGATTTACGATTTTCGAAAGAATGATCAATGATGTTGTTTACCTGTTAAAAAATCGGTTGTAATTAAATCTGATCATCTTCTTCTTCTTGAATGGCGTTAACGTTCCCTGTCGAACTTTTGCCGTCTCAACGTATTCATTAACTAGCGTAGTTCATTAATACTTGGTTGAGATTTCTATGCCGAATAACACGCCTTGAATGTACTCTGGAGTGGCAAGCTCTAGAATACGCGTGACCACAGTGCAAGCCGGAAGAATTTTCTTTGACGAAAAATCCCCCAACCAGAACGGGAATCGAACCCGAACACCCGGCATGATAGTGTGGGACGCTAACCACTCGGCCACGGGTGCACAATCTGATCATATGATAATGAAATTTGGGATTTTAGGTAGTTTCTATCATAATTACCCAGTTTAAAAAAGAATCGGAGAGGGTCGGGGCAGCAGCCGGCTCATTTGGGGTGGAATTGCTCTATATTATAATTGGACGGTGTGAAAAAGGTTTTCAAAGCCTCATTGATCGCATGTTCTCTTGCTAAGCGATCGATCTTGAGTTAAAAAAAAACTCAGGGGCCTGAATTGTGACCATCTTTGTGTTGTTATAAAAAAACGTTCAACCATCAGTGACGGAGATCGATTCACTCAAATGACTGCTGTGTAATTCACCATATGTATAGATGCAATGAACATGTAATCATGTACATGTTAAATCCGGCTTTGTTATAGCTAAAATGCCAACAAGCCTTAATAAATAAACAAATGGGATAAATTGATCGGTGTTAAGATAGAGAGGACCAAGTCACAAATTTAAAAAAAATTGAGTAATTGATTGCATTAGATAAGGCATTTCATAAACTACACACCACATTTTTCAGATTTGAAAAATCACGCATAGAGCAAAAATAACGAATCGAAATAATTTTGAATGATCAACGAAAACTGTTCAAAGTACACAGTCTGAGCGAACCATTGGTTATTGACCATGGCGACCGTAAAAAAAGTCACGCACTGGTGAAAAAGACAAAATAGAAGATTTTCTCAGAGATTTTTCGGATTTTTTTATATCAGGGGACTCTGCATTCTACCTACAGTTGGTGAGCTGACCAGATATTACTCTACGAGGGCAGTCCGATAAGTACTTAACCTACAGAAAAAAACAAAAATTTTGGAAAAGTGGCGATTTATTTCTCAGCATAGTCTCCTTTTAGCTCGATACACTTGATGTTCCAACTTCTTATATCCATTTGCAAAATACGTTTTCTCGAGGTCAGCAAAGAAGGTCTCCGTGGCGGCGATGAGTCGCACGGGGCCAAATCTGGAGAATACGGTGGATGAGGCAGCAGTTCGTAGTGCAATTCGACCAATTTGGCCGTGGCGACGGCGGAATATCCACTTTTGCCATTTTTCTAAAATCCACGGACACGCCCTCTCCCACACACGGTCGAAACAGAAATACTCGTCCGATTCAGCTGAAATTTTTACAGTAGCAGTTTACGAGAATGTACTACACGAGAAATAAGCTCTCTTGCGATACTGACACCATCGGGCGATGAGGCTCAGTACTTATCGGACCGCCCTCGTATATCATGTGCAGACAGAGTGAACCATGTACCATGTAATCCATGTAATCATTTGTATATTGAATTTAAACAATTTTCAATTCACAATTTATGTATGGAAGTAGACCTCTCTTTCTCTCAGAACGTCAGCTTGGGATTGTACCTAAAAAAAAGTTTAAACGATGGCAAACAGGGATCGAACTAAGGCCGGCTGGAATGCAGAGCAAACATTATTAAATAAAGATGAGGTTTAGATGCAGCCTAGACAACACTAAATATAGAAAACACCATCCTGACAAAGTGCCTAAAAACAATCGTGAATTATATATGTTTTGTAAATAGTTCTGAAAGTATCGTTGAAGTAAATACGTTAAGCTTTCATTTGAATGTGAATGAGTAGTATATTTTTAAAGGTCAAACAATAATTATACAAAACACATGAAATAAACAAAACTATAACTATAAAAAAAATTTAAAAGCATACATGGCAAGTGTTTTCTCACAGTAAAATGGAAAGTATAAACGTGAATCTGTATCCTTTTCGGACATGGACCGTGTACGAGGTATGGCTATTAAATAACGAGACTGCGCTACTGGAGGGCACCCTAGAGGGGTGGGGGTGGGGGTTTGTAGTGCGCGTCGGAAATCATGTGTGACGAAAAACACGAACAACAACGCACCTGCCCATAACGCGCTGTCGGTGAAGCAATTTTCAGCCGATAAGGGCATTCCAGTGCTCGAACATGCCCCGTACTCGCCAGATCTAGCCCCATGCGACTTTTTTCTATTCCCCAAGATCAAATCCGTGTTGAAAAGTACCCGATTTCAGTCCGTTGAAGAGGCGAAAGAAAAAGCGACGCGGCTCTTGAACGCCATCACAAAAGAAGAGTTTCAGCACTGCTCCGAACAATGGAAAAATGTATGAAAAGGTGTGTGAGGAGCCAAGGGGAGTATATTGAAGGGGAGCATATCGTTGTACCGTAATTTTTAAAATATAACCCTTTTTCGTAACCGTAAGGTATGCGGAAAGGGTTAAGGTGTGATTATTTGAAATGTACCTCTTGTTTCGCTCTCTCATACTGCTCTCATATTGCTATGACAAACATATTATACAAATGATGTATTTTTTTATATATGATAGTGACTTTCAACCCCTTTGGCTGGTTCATCACTTTACTTCTAATCCTGGAAGAATGTTGGGAGTGAGAATCGAACTCGTGACCTTTACCGTAAGAGGTATGGATGTTACCACTACGCCAGTTGGCAGAGGCTAGTTGATCATTTTTTAATAAATTTGGTTATAACTTTACAGTACGAAGTTTTGCGAATTTGTTGTAATTCTATATGTACCACAATGAAGCTTACTTTTTACCCTTCCAATGAAAAATAACCAAAATCATTTATTTTACATTTTCTTTCATTTAGCGGCTTTATATTTCAGAATAAATCGACCAACTAACCCCACACACGGGGTAAGTTAGTCAATATATAGGTCATGTCTATCACATTTTAGACATGTTATTATCACATTTTAGACATGACCTATATATTGAAAATTTTTTAGAAACAACTGCTTAGTGGAATAATCTCTGAAATGGTTTTTTCATTGCAGAATCAGTTGACGATAATTTATTGATGATTCATTCTTGCCCTCGCAAAGCAATACACTAGCTGATCGTATGTCGCAATTTATTTCATGTCAATGTATTGAGAATTTACCTCGAACGCTATCCCGGTGGCCTTTTTCGCAATTGACATAGACTCTGCTACAGTCGATTATATACATGTTGCACCAGCACCATTATTCCACATCTCATAACTACATCAATATATCTTTGGCACCGCATGGAAACAACAACAATGACAACACTTGCAAGTATCAAATATCATGCTACATGTTATTTAGTATTGCCTCAAAGGAATCGCACCTATAGGCATCGTTCGTACAACGTAAACCAAGCGCCAAACAAGCGTTCGCCATAGCATACATACAGCGCCATACATTAGTGGCTTGAAACTACTAGGAATATAAACACTTCTCATCATTTTGCGCTATTCTTAAAAGAAACGCTTCTGTTAATATTACTGGCTTCGAAAAAAGTTACATTACTTTCTCATGCTCGAGAGAAGCACAGCTGTCACCCGCAGTGGAGGAAGTTTTGCTTCTGGCAAGCGAAACCTAATCACATACAAAATTCCAGAACGACATTTACTTTCTTGGTGATAACAAGCGAAATAAACTCATTTTGTTAATAACGACCTCGAAAACAGTAGCAATGCTTCATTATGATCAATATTAGCGCAAATGCAATCCTAGTTGAAGGCAGTTTTACGACTGGCACGCGAACCCAAATAACTTATAACATTCCAGTAAGATATTCAAGATGCTTGATATTCCTCAAATTATTCTTGGCGCACAACCTTAACGCCTGCTTCGCCAAAACGTCAGTTTAATGCATTGATGCATTCTCAAAAGCACCAACGAAGCCCTTATGATGACGGAAAACAAACGATGTTAACTGCTTGGAAAAAGACTGAATTATGCCACACAGTTTGTACTCTGCTGTAACACCCATCGATGCGAATTCGCTGATGAGTTTATCAAGAGCGACCACCTTCATTTTCGACCGACGCGCCGAAATCGCCTTCTTCGCTGTTGTTCGATGCGGTGTCACACTCGCGAAGGCTCGGTTCAGTGCGAGCGCCTTTCACCAACATTTTGCACCAACATTGCGTGCATCATTAGATGACGCTTGCCTCGAAATTTCATTGCCCCTGGCAATGCGTTCGTTTTTTGCAGGGCTCGAGCCTGACTTCCTCTTTTTTTTGCTCATCACACACTACGCGAAGCGTCCAATTTATGACGCGAAAGAAAAACACACGATACGAATAACGCGAAAAACGAACAGAAAAACCAAACGACGATATCCAAGTTGGATTACCATTTGTGGAGTCCAATCTTAGATTGAAGCGCAGCGAAAGCAAAGTGAACTGGATTGCTCAACAGTCTGATGCCGAATGAAAGTTTGCCTCAGCGAGATCCACTGTTTATACTCTAGGCAAGTAGTCCCCTTCATTCTTCTGCTTTTTCTTTGTTCACGGAGACTCTAAATCCTACGATTTCCCCTCCGTTCGTCGTCGATAAGTTGCTCGTTATTGACAGCTCTGTTCGGGAAAGCACACAAATGGACAGAACAAATGTATGGGAAAATGAAAATGCTTAAAGTTTTCATGAATTTTAACCATTTACAAACTAGGGGATTCTAATGTATAGCATATTAAACAAATCTTACGGAATTTCCGATTCGTTTAGTATGTAAATCGCCAAAATCCGTTCGCGGCAAAAATAGTTATTAACCTTAACTTTATTTCATAAAAACGTGACCTGTTTTCTGATTTGGCAACCTTAATGAAAGACATAGTTTTTTTCTATCTGAAAACCACATAAATGTCTTCAAAAGTTTTACTAGACTTAGAATAGCAACTTACGGTTTTTTAATCAATAGCGTGGAATTCCATTGCGGGAAATCAATCAGGCAATCTTTTCCAGCCATTTCGTCTCTCTTCCATGTATCTTGTATCAGAATTCCGGACTTAGTGCACAGCTAGAGATGACTAAATTTTTCGTTTATTCGATCATCGATTAATCGAGCGAATATTCATTTCTTGTAATCAAAATGAACAGACATTTACAATAAAAAAGATTATGATGTCATAAGTTTAAAAGTTCCATTAAACATAATTGTTCCGGATCTTAGCCGCGGAAACTATTCTGAAGCGGACAGGAAGCTTGCACGTGTCCTCGATGATTGAATTTGAGGAAATTGCGAGGATACTGCTCCTATTTTGCAGCCTTCCGAATGGACCCAACTTGTAGTAAGAAAAAGGCTGACTGCGCAAACTACGTCTTATTTCAAAGATGTCCTTTTATTAACTGGATGCTGAATACTCGTTACAAAGAGTTATCTGCTTCAATAGATTATATTGTTCTTGCTGAGATCAGCGATTTATATCAGGAGAATTAATACTTAGAGAGAGTGAGGTATACTATAATTTTACTATAATTTTCAATATTGAAATATTTCCCTCGCATGTTGCAATCTATTACCACAATGTAACTTGGCTTAGAAGTAGGGTTCACAATATATTTATTTTCTAATGAGCTGCCGCAACAATAATTTAAAAATAGACATGGTGCAGAATAATTGTATTTGAGAGAAATGGTATTTTAGTAGATTAACAAATTTATCATGTCATGATTTTCTTGCGGTTGATTGAAAAAAGAGCACATCATGAAAATGAAGTACAATATTTTTATTGCACCAACATGCCATTTTTCTGTTCAAAATTACCTGTTCTTTAAATGTTGATAAAATAGCAGATTTGTTTGAAAATATCTGTTGGTCCCTATAACTACTAGTTCGAAAGAAGTATGTTTATAGAATCATTGACCACTGGTATGGTATATTTTTCTTGGCACTCTGAATTTGAATACTATCACTTAGACCACCTCCTTCAATTCCGCCTTTTATTCCGACAGGCGCTGATTTTTTCATCCCAGTCTCCTCGACCACTAGAGAATTATTTTTATGCTTCAACCATAAATGGTTTAACATATTCGATGAATTTCGACAAAACACCTAACGGTTGAACAAATTTTGCACTGTATTTTTAAAAATATAATTTTTCATTTTCATTAATCGCGATTACTGTGACAATTATTCGATGTATTCTTATTTTTATTTTTCATTATTCGATACAAAATTATTCGATCATTGCTGATATTCGATTATTTGAGTTAATCGAACGATTAACCGACGTCTCTACGCACAGCCGGTTTTTTGCTTGCATTTGTTTTGACATTTGTCTCGTTCGTCTCAAAGTGTGTTGAAATAACCTCCAAGTATGCTAAATTACTCGATACATTATTGTGAGTTATTCATATTCAATGTTAGCGTTTATTATATTTAATGAAAATTTTACAGCAAAAATACAAATTTGACTGGTACCAGGGTAATTTTAAGACGGTTTGCCCAACTAGCAACTACCATTTTTAGAACAAATTTTATTATACGCAAACAGTCAATGATTGTTGGCGAAATCGGCACCATGTTCGTATTCTTTAACCTACTTAATGAAAAGTTTTTTCAATTTGCTTTTTTTATTGCCTCAGCAACTGTTTTTCATCTATAGATCACTAATTTTTTGAAAACTCAGATTTCAAGATATCGACACTGACTAACTTACCCCTATGACCAACTAGCCCCGCCCTACCCTACTTTTATTCGTGAAAATGTAATGAATGAACAACATACGCAAGATTTTGTTCGGAAATATATTTGATATTTTCAAAGCAGAAAAAATATGATTATAAAGTTTCACCTTTTGCCACAAATATAACTTGTAAGGTAGGAGCAGCCAAACAAAAATCCTATATGCTGAACGCGTGGTGATACAGTTTTAATGCCACCAATTAGAAGAGTCCGCATTCAAGGGAAGACCCCAACCAAAAATAAATATAAATATCTTTACGGGTTTTCTCTTGTGGGTATATTTGAAAATGTTTTTCAAAACAATTAGAACTAAAAATATTCTTTATTAAGGCCCTGGTAGTTTTGCACATGAGTGCCCTGTGAAAGATGGCGGAACATTTATCTCTGTAACTATGTGGCCATATCTTTGACCAAATCGCCGAGCAAAAAAAATTACTTGTTCTTAATCACGCTGTAAACAAACCAAAGGACAGATCGTGCTTAAAAATTGACATTGAGACTACTGACAGTAGTAGCAACTTTAAAAAAAAGAAATTTGAAAAATTTTGTTCGATACAACATGAAGCAGAACTTCGAACAGCCCCTCAACATGATAGATTTTGCGGCATGAGTCCGAATAATTTCTATTGGGAATTTTACTCACTACCACCAACATTGTGAACAGAACATCAAACAAAGAAAGGAAGGTATTGAGAAAGGGAGAATAATAAGGTATAGGAAAATATTGAAATGATTATAGCCAAGGAATTCAAAGGGGATAGAAGGACAACCCATAAAGGATTAAAAAGGACATATGTACCAAGAATTTGTAGAGAAAAATATTGTATATAGTAGTGAAATAAAGTGAATTGTAGAAAAGGGATTTTTGAAAGGAATAAAGTGGTATCAATTCGCAAATTAATATATTGATTGCAAATGAGGAAACACCAAACCGAAATTTAATCCTAAGTGTGATTACCGGTGATCTATCGCAACCCAGGAGAAACCAGACCAGGGGGCAAGGGCCCGTATTCCGAATCAAACAAATTAGTTTGAATGAAGATTCAAAAATAAGAAATTCCCGGATATATTTGACAGAATGTACACCACAGTTTCAAATCTGGATTTTATTTTCAAGAATTATCAAACATAAAACTCATATTTCATTACATGCACTGGCTGTGAGAGCAAAGATTGTTTTTGCGAATCGACCAACCAGAACGTGGGATTTTCGTTTGGGTGATGTTTGAGATTTTTCGTCTGTTTGATAGTTAGTTTCATAAAACATATTATTCTAGTTATTGTGATAAATTATTATTGAATACCCGAATCGTTTGACGCCGAAATTTCATAAATCCATCATGAATTGACTGAGCAATAAGCGTTTGAAATTGGACAATTTTCGCGATCGATTTTTGATTTTCAATTTGTTGTAAGTATGTTCCCGAAAGACGTAATCCTACGTCAAAAACTTATGACACGTTGGGAGGTGATTTTTCAACATTTCAACATAAATAGATGATTCTGATTGTTAAGATGTTTACTTTAAGTTTTTTTTTACCCAATCTAGCTATTTTTTTACCCAGTATTAGCTATTTCTACCCAATCTAGTTTTTTCCTTCATCGTCAGAATTTCATGTATTATGGCGGGTTTACATTAGGGAGATCTATGGCTATAGATGGATTTATTCACGTGAAAATAGGTGTAAACGGGTGAGAATAAATATGATACACTTATTCGAGGTATATATAACTAGAATAAATTCAGCATATGTAAACGCTTGTGAATTTCTCACTGGTGTGAAATCACTAAAATTGGATGCAGTTCTACTGCAGGTGAATAAAGTCACCTAAGATATGAATATATTCATTATAGAAGTTCACGCTAGTGTAAACGGTTGATGCGATTTCTATAAATCTCATCATATTTCTTCACATGAATATATCACTAGTCTAAACCCACCCTTGGACATTCCGTTCCGTAGACTTTCTGTACAAAAAGAATACGCCTGAACAGGCATAAGTGCTGCTGCAGTGATTGTGAGGCTTCCTCTAACTTCCTCTGGTGCAAAATACCGTGCGGGAAACTCTCTGACTTTTCTTAGGAAACTAGGTTATTGGAGTAGAGCAAAAATATGATGAATTGGGATTCACTGTTGTAGCAATTCGTCACTATCTTGATAATGAACAGAAATCATATTGTTAGCCAAAGTTTTAATCAACTATGGGACTAAAAAATACTGACTAAATCTCTTCCTTCTAAATGAAGTAATTTCCATTCCGTCTTCATTTGGTATATGGGCCTCTGAGTTATTATTATTCACTCCACGAAGCAGCAATGTAATACGTAAGCCTCACCATGATTCATCATATTTTATTACCGTCGAAATGTGCGAATTTTATGAGGGGGTCAGAACCAATTTGAACCTAGCCTCCTTCAACGGTATGAGTTCGTTATAATACAGCTTATAATACGCTGCTGCGACTGCCGGTCTACATGAATTTTCCAACGAAAATGATTATGTATTCCCGCGTCGAATCGACTCCAAAATCAGGCAACAAACACTGTTTTGTGGGAGTGGTGCTACCAAGAATTGCAATTTCAACTCTCGATTAATTGATTTCATCCAGGAATCTTGATCGCACATCGCACTCGTTAGCTGGTTCGGAATTGTATTTCCGAGAATGCTGAGCTTCGTCGTGGAGAAACTTTTGTCTGAATCAGATCCTCTGCCCGAAACACTTTGAAGCCTGCCGTCAAGCCCATAAAACGGCGTTCGCATTATTGTTACGTGACGTATTGTCAAAATGACTGACAGACTGACTTGTTTCGACTTGCACGAAGATGAGCTCCGCTCACTGATACTTTTTCGGTGGCACGGAAAATCATAGCAGCGAGCAGCGGATTTTCGCTACCCACCCAAAGCTGCGTTCATTCTCTTTGTCTACAAAGATTGGAAACGAATATCCGCGGCAAGGCAGTAAATTGGCGTGATATTTTTATGAGCATCCCCGGAATATGTGGGTAGGAAATAAAAGGTAAGCTATTTTTCGGTGCCCGAATATTTACGACCGTTTTTGACTAACTTCGTAAGGTACCTGTAAAAAGGCTTTGATGTGATTCGATGATGAGTTTTCTCTTGTGATGAGGAATGCGTTATTAAACTATTACTCGTGGTCAAATACAATCGATGTAATTGTCTTGACGGGAATGCTAAATTCATCATCGAGAATATATCAAATCCATCAGCAGCATCATCAATTTATTTATGAACTCTACCGACTAAATTAATTATAAACCGGAACCGTAACGAGGAAGTTATGTGCAACAAAAAACCACCTCATGCAACGGAGGGCAACCTTGGGCGGGGTTTCCCTCGATATCTTGTATGTGGGCAAACAAACAATCCTCTCCACCTGCTCATCCTCCCTACCAGCGTATCATCAATCACGTTTTTTCGAAACGAAGCTCCAAGGCGGCGATCTGAAAGCCGCTCTTTATTCAGACTTCAGCTGCTACTTCGACTCCCCCACTTTGTCAGCGGGTGACAAACGGGTGATACTTTACACAGAAATCGTTATTTATGCAAATGATGTTATCTGTAATATCGTTTGCATTTTACAATCGCTTCTTTGCAATTTCCCCCCTTTGCGGGGAACACTTCGCGCGAGAGCCGTCCGGCCAGAGATGAATCGGTAGAAACTATGGAAACCGGGCATGTTACTGTGGTTTCTGGGCCCGCTACCGATATATACAGTCGTACAGTATATAGCCGTTGAATCTTCAGACTGACGAGAGACACCCGCGAACTGAATGGCGTCTGTACGCGTCTGATGCCTGTGGAAAAAAAGATCTCAATGGAAAAATAATGATGAAAATGTCAATACTGTGTGATAGACACATGCCGAGAGAGAGCTACTTCCGAACGAAGCACCGGATGATATAACTTTAATCTCACTCGAGCGCCCTTTCGGAATTGAGTTCATGCAAAGTTTATAAAGTTTGTCCCAACTTCATCGTAGGTGATATAGGAAAATAAATCTGGCTTGACTTGTGTGTACATATTGTGCTTTGAATCATAAAGTATTAGAACTCATAACACAACAGACCGTTAAAAAACAGATAATTTCACTCTAAAGCTAGCGAAAAGTTGTAAAATTTATTCTTTACGATGCGAGAAATTGTTAAACAGTATTCCGGGCTTGTGTCACGAAACAGATTCACATAATAACCAACTGCAGATTGAAGCAGCGAAAAAAATTGGTACATTCGAGGACAAAAAAAAATCGCGAGGTTCTGTTCTTGACCCTTCAGTACAATTTTGTATATTTGGTATGTATACACTGTCCCATCATGACCATTCAACTCCGGTGGAATTTTTGTCCTCCTCCAATTGATGAGGAGGACTTTGGTGACCAAAGTAACTGATCAGTATTTCAATTTAGTACTCCAATGCCCAAGAAAGTCAATGATAACATTAAAATTGACAAATTATTAAGAAGAAAAATCAGGATGTATGTTGGCATCATGAGGAAAAAATCTCTTCCGTTCAAATACGGCCGTACCTGCTAATGTACATTCGTATAATAATCGTGTATATCAACCGATTTTTTACTCATATTCGATTGACTTGTATGCAATCTTACGTGCAATTCCAAATGAAATCAAACTAAAAATGCCGATTTCAAAAACTTGTATTTTTGATTTATATCCCAAAAACTATGGCTTACAGGCTCAGTTACTTAAGTTTAAAGGAGCCGAATTCTTAAATATAATTTTAAAACCATATATACAAACAATTTTCTTACATCTGTGGTTAGTAAGGTGGAAAACCGATTACTCGCGGTGTACTCGAGTTTAGAAGGGTGACATATTTTTAGGAGAAGAATGGAATATAAGGAAATTGTAACAATGTTGATGAACACTCAATTCTTAAATCTGCTCGTATATCTATAGTGTTTTTACATTTCAACTTATTCTACTATTTATAGCAAGGGGACGAATTACCCGCAAAGGAAGGAAAGGAGGGTATAAGGACATAGGGACAATCACACACGAAGATCGATAGCTTTAAGGAAAACATATATATGGAACATGTAATCAAGGTCTAACCGAGCCAACACATCTCACACCGGCACATTGGGCTGTCTTCCTCGGGCCCGAAGGGAGTTTTCTAAATTCGATCTGGCGACCAAAAACACCTCGCACGACCAAACAACATGCTCGATGTCGTGATAACCTTGGCCACAAATGCAGAGATTGCTGCTGGCAAGATTGAAACGGAAGAGTAGTGCATCTAACGAACAGTGATTGGACATGAGTCGGGAGAAGGTGCGAATAAAGTCCCGACTCAATTCCAGACTTTTGAACCACGGTTTGAGCCTAACCTTAGGGATAATCGAGTGAAACCACCGGCCCAATTCATCTTCATTCCACTTGCGTTGCCAGTTAGCGATGTTATTTTTGCGGACTAAAGAATAAAATTCATTGAAGGCGATTCGACGCTGATAAATATCGCCTTAAATTGCACCTACCTTTGCTAAAGAGTCAGCCCTCTCATTACCCGGAATTGAGCAATGTGAAGGGACCCAGAGAAAGGTAATGACATAACAGCGTCTGGATAAAGCACTCAAAATTTCTCGTATTCTCTCAATGAAGTAGGGCGAGTGCTTTTCCGGCCTTACTGAACGGATAGCTTCGACAGAGCTAAGACTATCCGTTACAATGTAATAGTGTTCAACAGGTCGTGAGGCGACGCTGTCCAGCGCCCAATGAATTGCTGCCAATTCAGCAATATACACTGAGCAAGGAAACTGAAGACTATGGGAGGTGCTGAAAATTTTGTTGAACACTCCAAATTCTGTGGACTCGTTTATAGTGGACCCATCAGTAAAGTACAGATTATCACAATTGATACCCCCATACTTTGCATAGAAGATCGTTGAAGCGATCCTCGATCGTTGATAAATTGAATATCCATGGATATCTTGCTTCATGGGCAGATCAAAATGCACAGAGGAATTGATGTAGTCAGGAAAACAAACACGGTTGGGAACATACGAAGAAGGATCAACCTTCTTCAGATAAATTCATGATATGAACTCATGAATCCAGACTGAAAATTTAACTAGATCAGCTGCTTAAAATTTCCGATTACCAATGGGTTCATGACCTTACACCGGATGAATAACCGAAGAGATAAGAAATTGAAGCGATCTTTTAGTGGGCCTGCCAAAACCTCGAGACTCATGGTATGCGTTGAGGGCATACATCCCAACGCAATACGGAGACAAAGATACTGAATTCGCTCGAGTTTAATGAGGTATGTTTTGGCAGCTGATTGAAAACAGAAACTGCCATACTCCATCACTGAGAGAATAGTTGTTCGATACAACATTATAAGATCTTCGGGATGGGCTCCCCACCAGGTGCCGGTAATTGTACGGAGAAAGTTTATTCTTTGTTGACATTTTTTACTCAGATACCTAATATGGACCCCCCAAGTACATTTGGAGTCGAGCCAGACCCCAAGATACTTGAATGACATAGCATGAGTGATCGGTTTACCCAAAAGTTGAAGCTTTGGTTTTGCTGGTCTATGCTTCCTAGAAAAAACCACCATCTCTGTTTTCTCCGTGGAGAATTCGATCCCTAGCCCAATGGCCCAGGTTTAAAAATTGTTCAAAGTATCTTGTAAGGGTTCTTGCAGGTCGGATTCGTTTGATCCTACGACAGACACCACTCCATCATCTGCAAGTTGTCTTAGGCTGCAATTTTGTGTAAGGCAATTGTCGATGTCGCTTACATATTGTGAACCCATATTGTGTATCTGAGAGTAGGCCATTCGTTTCAACCCATCGATCAAGGCGAAACAAGATCATTTTCTCCAACAATTTCCGTATACAAGACAGCATTGCTATTGGGCGGTACGAATTGGAGTCGGACGCGGGTTTTCCGGGTTTTTGAATAGCTATAACTCGTACTTGTCTCCAATCATCTGGAACAATATTATGCTCCAGAAACCGATTGAATAAATTCAACAAGCGATGTTTCGCCACATCAGGGAGGTTTTTCCACAAGTTGAACTTAATTCTATCCGTTCCTGAAGCCGAATTGTTACAAGAAAGGAGAGCAAGAGAGAATTCTACCATCGAAAACTCGGAATCAAGATCGCACCTATCTTGTGGTATATCTCGAACTATTTTTTGCACAGGTGCGGAATCTGGACAAACCTTCCGCGCAAAATTAAAAATTCATCGATGTGGATATTCTTCGCTTTCATTCGTTGAAGAGCGATTTCTCATGTTTCGAGCCACTTTCCATATTTTTTATTCGATGTGAATATTCTTCGCTTTCATTCGTTGAAGAGGGATTTCTCATGTTTCGAGCCACTTTCGAGCCACGGAATTTCTCCAATAAGCACGTTTTTTCCCTTTGATCAAAATTTGATTCTCAAGGTCTAAATACGTTTGAAAATTTTCAGGGGTTCCACGTTTCCGAAAAGCTTTGAATGCATTCGAGTTTTCTACATAAAGCTTGGAACATTGGCTACCCCACCATAGATTCAGAGGCCTTCGGCGAATGGTGGAACCTGGGATGGGTTTCGTTTGAGCGCGAATCGCGCTGTCATAGATCAAACGAGAAAGGAAGTTATACTCCTCCAATGGAGGTAAGCCATCTCTGGAATTGATGGCTAGAGCAATCGCGTCCGCATATTTTTTCCAGTCAATGTGTCTTGTGAGGTCGTATGCCATGTTCATAGATTCAGAAGAATTCGACCCAATGGTGATGGAAATTTTGATTGGCAAGTGATCACTACCGTTGGGGTCCTGCATTACATTCCGCTTGCAATCTAACGATAGTGAATTCGAGCAAAGCGAGAGGTCAAGAACACTTGGGTTAGCAGGAGGTTTAGGTAGACGTGTTGTTTCCCCAGTATTCAAAACGGTCACATCGAAGCTGTTACAAAGGTCATATTTCAACAATGAACGATTGTCGTCGTACTGTTCCTCCCAGGCAGTTCAGTGAGAGTTGAAGTCTCCCAAGATCAATCGTGGCTCAGGAAGGAGTGAGCACATGTCAACAAGTTGCTTGCGGCTAACCGCTGCTCTCGGAGGCCAATACAAGCTGACAATACAGAGGTATTTGCCTCTGACGTTTGCATGACAAGCAACAGCTTCGATCCCTCCAATAGGTGGAAGGTCAATTCTAAAAAATGAGTGGTACTTATTGATCCCCAATAGCACCCCTCCGTATCTGTCATCACGGTCCAAGCGTATAATATTAAAATCGTGGAAAGAGAGATCATCTCGCGAAGAAAGCCAAGTTTCGGACAGAGCAAAAACATCACAATTGGAGTTATGAATAAAAAATTTGAATGTATCCAATTTAGGGATAAGACTACGACAATTCCACTGTAAAACAGTGATATCTGCGACCTCTCTATTTGAATTAGACATCAAGAGAGATAATCATTGCAAGAAGGGGCCATGTTTGCATCAATCGTTGCAAAATTGTCTTTAATACTGGAAGCATTGAGATGACAATGGTTCTGATGGAGTCGGAAACATTAAAACACTTGAAGATTTGATCCAAAAGGTCAGACATCTTTATAAATCCCGAAGGGAAGGTGAACTAGACGGAAAAATAGGGACAGTTGGGGTTTTTGATGTCCCATCGAAAGCTGGGTTGTTCGAAGATGAACTATTCTCACGAAAACCAAGAGTAGCCAGATTTTGCTTGTCTCGCTGCAAGCTAACAGGGGATATAACCGTGGGGACTTGTTCTTGAGCTTTGGGAGTGGTCACATTTTTGCGCTCTTTGAAAATAAACGGTGTGCCCCCGCTAGCTGTATCCGCTCCCATTTCATCAACTGGCAACGTGGAAAAGGTATTGTGTGTTAAGATTGGTTGTTCCTGTTGTTGGGTCAGTGGCGAAGCGGCCTTTAAAATTTCCGCAAATACGCACTTCGAGCGTTCCTTTAAGGAGCGCTTCTGTTTCTCCCAGCGACTCTTGTAAGTTTCACAAGCTGAGAGCTCGTGTTGGGATCCCCCGCAATATGGACATTTATGCTCAGTCGCACTGCAGGATTTCCCCTCATGTTGGTCTCCGCAAGTGGCACAGCGCTCCTTGTTGGCACAATAATCTGAAGTGTGACCAACTGACTTGCATTTGTTGCATAGTCATGGGCTTTGGCACGAAGAATCGCACATGTAGTCTCTATTTATCCACCATAACGTAGTCAGGGAGGGCGGCACCAGCAAAGGTAACTCGAAACGAGTCGGAAGGCGTGAATTTAGTTTGGTCCCCATCATGGGAAAGTTTCCCGTGTTGGCGACAGTCCAAGATTTTCACTTCCATTGAGGGGAGCTTCTTGAACTTGCCTTTTCCTTCTGTTTTTATTTGTTCGCTCGTCAGACCTGTTTCAGTTATGACCCCCTCAATTTCAACGTTATGGGAGGGTATAAATGTTCGATATTCGAGAGTGAAATGTTGATCAGCAACAATCTCGTTTGCGTGTTTTCGGTCATTCACGACAACTCGCAATTTGTTCGGTCTAACCCTGCGAATTTCAGATACAGAAGTGTATCTGGCCAGATCTTTCATGATCTGAATAACGTTAAGGCTTTTTCCTTTCGGTTTAGTGCTTTTTTTAATTTATAAAAAAAATATTGTAATTTATTGTCTTTTTAATATTTTTTTTAAATTTATTTTTTGTATCTTTTAATTTAAAAAAAAAATCATATAAACTAGAAGTGGTGAAGAAAATTTTAAAAATGAGTCCAAGATGGTAAATCTAGTTTTGACGAACTGGAACATCGAATTTTTATGAATTTTCGAAACTTGAAATTTTTGTATTTTCACAATCATTTGTGCCTCAAATTATGAATCCTGATGTGATTTTTAAAAAAAGCTCTTCATTAATCTCCTTCTAAATGCAGCCATTCTCGAGATTTAAAAAAAAATCAGATTTTTTTTTAAATTAAAAAATATGTATTTTAGATATTAAACTTAAAGTTTTTTTTTTTGTTTTTAAAAAGTACTAATATTTTTTTCACGTTTGGACATCAAAAACTCATTCTAAGACACTTTTTCGGCAGGACTCATAGTTTTTGAGATATAAATTATCAAATATTTCTCTTACAAAAATCGAAACACCCTTTTCAAAAGTTACACTTGAATTCCCAAATGCTGTGGAAAACTGATATTTCCTCCAGCCCAAACGGAATGAACCTTTTATTTGAATCAAAAATATTTTTTTTTATTTAAATCGTTTATTTTTACAGGCTCAGTTACATAGGTTTAAAGGAGCCAAACTCCTTACTGTATTGTTACTAGTATATATACATTTTTCCTTAATTCTAATGTTAATAATATAGGAAACCGATTACTCGCGGTCGACTCGAGTTTAGAAGGGTGACATATTTTCTTCAGGAAAAGGAGAAGATATGAGGAGAACAAAAATATTTATGTTTTGTCATTTGTCGACTTCATTTGGATTTGCTGTTACGACGCGCATGATATGGCAGACTCGAATTTATCCTCCACAGAATGCTGTGATCCATCGGTCCACAGTTCGTTTAGCGGATCGACACCACGAGAAAACAAAACAATCTAGAAGTTATTAATTCTGATTAATTGCGTATGCGGCCTGTTTCAAACGAAGAACACTCGCAGTTGCGATGGTATCGCGGCGTTTTCTACGTCTTAGCACATTGATCATGTCGCAGGTCAGCGGCGGTCGCACGTTCCGTTCTGCTGCTGTCATAAATTTCATTAATTGGTCACACTTTTTTCATGACACCCTCCCTATGATGCAGCTGTAAACATCGCAATACTGGGGCTATAGAGCGATTAAAATCTGTAATCATTGGAACCAATTAATTGAAGAGGTCCACTAGTGACTGTCCAGAGCCTATTTCCTAGTCTTGATTTTGCATCTTAATTTTATTGAACTATTTTTATAGTTGAGGGTGGGTGCCTCTGTGGTGCCTTTCAATCAATCCATTCATTTGTTTTCATTTTGAAGGGGTTGGTTGACCTTTTACTTGCGATTCATTGAAATTGAACTTTACCAAACGAGTAGTATTCTAAAGGCGAATTAGAAAGGTACGGTTCTCACTAACGATATGTCAAATTTTCATGGTTAACAGAGTATTGAAAGTCTGCTCGTTGCTTGTGAGTAACAGGGTATTTGCAAACCGGGTATCAAAAAAGTTGTATTACCAACCATAACTTGTTTAAAACTAGTCGAAGCTTTTACCAAAATGCTACAATTTATGAATTGAATTTATGTTGATTACTCTTGATTGTTTACAGGTTTCGCACCTGTTTTGTGGATAATAATAAATATATCCTGGTAACGTCCAAAATGTTGACCGAAATCACAAAATTGAGGTCTTTTTCAAAGTAATCGTCCTCATTTTCACTGTACAACTGAATCACCTCTCGACTGTAGTGGCAGCTTATCAGATCCGGCCAAAGCTTCGCCGGACCTTTGTGAGCCTTAATAAACGGAAGGATAATTTTCTGCAGGCACTCTTCCCTATACATTTTCGAGTTCATTTTCTTGTTTGCGGCGAGAAGCTTGGTTTTCTGTCCACAACTGCAAATCCCTTGCCAAATCATGAATTTTCTGGCAAATTCGTAACCGAAAAAGAACTTAAATTTGCTGGAAACATATTTTCTGACAGTGGCCTTATAGAATTTCGATCTGAAGGTTGTCCAAAAATACATGGTTAAAAACATATAGGCCCATATTCAGCTGTCAAACTTGGATGACATCCAATATATGACTTGTATTGATTCAGAGCTGTCATTGTATAATATAAAAAGTTTGACAACCGAGCAAGAAGAAAGACTTGTTGATGTTTTTGTACACAGTACAAAGACGTGAGTTTCAAGCACAATGAAGTTGTGGCCAAGACACAACCAAATTATTAACGTAAGACTTCGGAATTATTTCATACAGTCTGCTTGTACATCACTTTGAATTTCGTTTTAGAATGCATCGAAAATTTAGTATGAATTCTCTAGTTGCATTTTGTGGAGGCCCTGAAAATGACGGTTTCCATGGTTTTGTAAAAGTAGCTGGAGATGTTTGATTCATGATTCATTCTTGATCCACGAGAACATTACATAAGCTGAACATACTGTCGTAAATTGTTTCTTTATACGAATACATGCACTGCACTGAGTATACATCGAGATCGATTTTCTTTCTTGATTATCTTTCCTCTTTGTGTTAAAGAGTCCACAAACTTTAAAGTTTTTTTTTTTTTATCTCATTTATTTATTAGGCTCATTAGCATTTAGCTGTAACAGAGCCGGGTTTAATCGTGTACATGTACATATGTTTATGTTTCTATAAGTTGTGAATTACACAGTAGTTAGTAGTAGCCATTTAGGCGTTAAGTTTTCTGTTCCATTACATTATGGTAAATTACACAGTAGTAGCCATTTAGGCGTAAGGGTATTCTTTCTGTTCTTCCATTGTTCAGCAGACCGGACAGCGGAGACAGTTGATATTGATCATTGTTGGGTTATTTATAGAACAGCAGCCCGATGTTTCTTGCAGAGCAGGGCAGTTGTATGGATGAATCGATCTTTGTTCCACCGTGGATCGATTTCCATCGCTGATGATGGTTGCGTGGACGTAGTTATTCTATAACAACACAAAGATGGTCAATTGAGGGCCCTGAGTTTGAACTCACGATCGATCGCTTGGTAAGCGAACGCGTAACCAAGTGGCTACTTTAAAGTTTATCGCTTATGACCTTATGAAAGGCCAAAAAGAAGATAGAATCAAACTCTCTAGTAGTCTTGAGGCAGATACCACACACTGATATTTACAGGTGATACAGCCATATAAACAACAAAAATATATAAATACTGCACTTATTGACCTTCGGGTTATTGTCCATTGAAAACGAGAACCAGTGTTTGGAATTCGATCAAAATCGAATGATACACAATGTGTCATGCAAGTAACCTCTCACGAACATATAACCAAATATGAGACGATCATTCAGATACTTGTATGAATGACAGTAATCACTTGTGTTGCACTAAATGATTAAACCACGAGAGGAACGAAGACTGTTGTTTGCATATTCGAGCTGTATCCATATCCAAACCATATCCATCGCAAACCATTTTCGAAGCCTGCATACAAGTGTGCAGTGTTGCTAGTAAAACTATGCGGTCTATATGAATATACATATTTCAAGGGATAGCGGCGTTATAAATGCAAAATATGATCTGTCTACCCTTCCCTTAGCCTCTATCGAGCTAAATAATCAAATAGTTTGCACTTTCTAAGACTCAAAAATCAGGATCTGCTATATTAGCTGAATATGAATCATTCGCTTTGCGTAGTCCGTACGATCCTGCTGTTTTATGATGCATGGAGAGGTCGATATGCAAAGAAGAAAATAAACTTTCTGCACCGAAAGCGTATATGATGGTTTTTGAATAGGGCCAAAGTTTTTATTTATTTTTTACAACTCAAAAACTAAAATTATAACTATAATAAACTGTAATATTCTGATCGAAGTATGAAATATGGTAAATTGTGAAAATTTAAAAAAAAATATATAAAAAAAATCGTTTTGAAAAATTACATTCAAAAAATATTCTGAAAATTTAAATTCATTTTCCTCAAAAATGTATTTTTTTTAAATAAAAAAAATCTCTGATATAACCTCAAGGTTGACGTAGGACTAACGTTGACTTAGCAATAAAAAAGAAACAAGCATATAAATCTTAGACATTTCATCTTTCGAATAAAATGTTTATCATACCACTTCGTTTAGCCGGAAAAGAATTATTAACGCTCAAAGGGGGAATCGATTCCTCCTCGGAAATTAAGAAGGAATGGATTCCTGCTCGGAATTACACAGCAAAAATAAGACCCCTTCCCAACAATTCCAACTTCCCAATAACGACGATCGATTGCAGCATTCGTCAGCAAATATTTTTATAACGCTGCTTTCATAAATCTTGGTTTTCGCTAAATGCTCCGTTAGGTCCAGTTTTGCTGATGGTTACCATCGTATGACTATTCATGGAGACGTATGTGCTGTGTCATTAATGAACATCATAACCTGAACAGTCAAAGTACCGTCGAACTAAAAATGTCATATGACACTTCGTATTTTTTCTGTCTTATTCATTAGCTATTCATCGTCCCGTAATGCGTTCTTGGTCACATTCGCAATACCGTGACTCCCGCGCAATGATGATGATGATGATGGCCCGCCTCATACCCCTACAAAGGTTTGAGCAGGACGATTTATCTTATAGATAATATTTATTTTCAAACGTATCAAGAAGCCAGTATTATAAAAACAAAAACAAAGCGAACTGCGCTTCACGTTGTCGTAAGTGACCCACTTTTCATCGCCAGTCACCATCCGCTTCAGAAACGGGTCGATTTTGTTGCAATTCAGCAGCGATTCACATGCGTCGATACGGTCAAAGATGTTTTTTGCGTCAACGTGTGTGACACCCATACATCGAGCTTCTTTGTGAATCCAAGCTTCGTAGGACTTTTTTGACAGCCTAATGTATGAATAGCCCTTACAATTCCCAGCAAGCTACCGATACTTCGGAAGATGGGAACTTTTACAGGGAAAAAGTTTTTCTAACAACATTTTTCATGTTTTCTTTGAAAAAAACTACAACTGATTCCAATTTTGTTCCAAGTCAAGATAGCGATATAGTGTATTCTACAAAGTTTTAGATTTTATTAAAATATGAATTTTTGTTGAAGATGTCAACTTTCTGAGTTTATGGAATATATGGCATTTTTGTATGGAGACTACACCCAAAGTTGATTTTCAGCTCATGTTTTGTCATCCCGATTTATTACATTAAATGAGCGTAAAAATAACATAAAATGTCATGACCCTCAAATACTGGTAAGATTTTGTATAATATATATGGTACGGCAATATAAGATTAATAGGAGAAAGTGAAACAAGAGACACGTTTCAAATAAGCACGCATTACTTTGCCACATATGTATACGGCCCAGACCGAGATGAATATCGATCTCCTTTATGCTGGAAAGTGTTTTCTAAGAGAAAAATTATGAAACACATCTTCTTCTTCTTCTTCTTCTTCTTCTTCTTAAATGGCACCAACGTTCCTAGAAGAACTTCGCCGTCTCAACGTAATATTACTTGCGTCATTTTTACTAGTACTTAGTTAAGATTTCTATGCCAAATAACACGCCTTGAATGCATTCTGAGTGGCAAGCTCTAGAATACGCGTGACCACAGTGTGCAAGTCGGAGGAAAGTTCTTTTACGAAAAATTCTCCCGACCAGAACGGGAATCGAAACACTTGCCCACTTCAATTTGTAATGAGATGTAATATTATCACGTTTTTGCGCAACATTAATCATTAGCGTGGTAGCGTAAAACCTTGGTTCGATCCCCGTTGACGTCGTTTGGACTTTTTTTTTGTGCAATCCCAAAAAAGATGAAAAAAAAGAAAGCGATGTTTGCTTTCATACATAAAAACATTTTGAAGCGTTGGAACAGATGACATTATTTGCTCATTTGACGCTACAAGGCATGAAAAGATATGGTTTCTGCCGAAAATGAAATGCTTTCTGGCAACGCTAGAATGGGCGTACTGAAAACATAATGTTTCACTTTGTGTGTAAATCCTCTTTGCGTGTAAATTCTCACGTTTCACATTTTTGAGAAAAATGAACTTAATTTTTTGTAATTTCATTTCATTTTTCATTTTTGAAAATTTGAAGTAAGCAACGTTGCTTGAATGACCAATGCCTTTACACCCACAACGTTTCATTGCTATCTGAGATAATGCTGAATGAGATTATCAGAATATTTTAACAAATTCAAGTTTCTGTTGATGAATTGAAGATAAAAAAAACCATACAACACGTTTATTAGTAATATTTGCGTATATTCAAGATGTTCAAGTAATATGTGTTCGTTTTACTTAGATTACCAATCTTACAACAAATGAAGTAAAATGAAGATAAGAATTTTCCCTATGAATCAGATGTTTTCAGAACTGGTGATGCTGGGACGAGACATAGTCATTTTAATCGAGGTTTTTTAATACATTCAAAATGCTGCGTGTTTTTCTTAGTGAAAATTCCCCTGTTCAACACCCTAAGCAATGCGTTCTTCAAAGTTGAGTTGTCAGACGACGGATATCGGTAATAAGGAGCTCATGAAAATGGGAGTTTTGATTCTAGCTTGGGTGAGCATCCACCGATACAATGGACGAGATTAGGGATGATCAATTCACCTATTAACGAAAAATCGAACAATAAATTTGATGATTTGTCACATCTTTGGAAAGCAACTATATGATGTTATTGTAAGAAATGGTTTATTTATTATCTTATATTTTTAGCCTTATTTATTTGCTACCACTTACCATTTCATTCAATTCTGCAATAAACTCGGTTAAAGTAAGTATTTGCGAAAGGTGTTTTAAATTTCAATAATAAAACCTCATAAATACAAAAATATGTAAACCTTTCAACAGTATTAGTTTGATAGAATAGCACACATTTTGATGTAGGATTATGTAAAGTATCACGTCAATACGGATTAACATGCTTGGCAGACAATATTACACAGGTCATTGATGAAATATCAATCGAAAGGTAGGCAAAATTGAAACTTACGTATAGTGCACCTAAGATGTAGTTGCCACCAGCATTCGGAGGAAATGGTCAAATTAAGAAAGTTGTACAATTTTTGCAATTTGGTTTACCCCCTATTACCTACTAGAACTCCACACTATCACACGAATTTGTCGTGAATCGTGTGTAAAGCCTGTCCACGTTAAATTAAACAAAAATAAGTAAAACAAAAGTAAAACAAAAATTCACGTAATACAACAAAACCGATTGTTTATTTCAGTAAAATAGACTTATATCTTAAACAAGGAGAGCTTACTTCGATGTTAATTACGTTGTCTGTAAAATTCATGAACATTCTTGGGAACATCTGCCGTTAGGTTCCGTACAGTATCCTCAGATATGCTGGTGGCGGCGCTTTTCCATCTCATCTTGAAATCATTAATGCCATTCGCTTTCTTCTTAGTTTCGAATAGTTTTCGCTTAATCAGAGCCCAGTACTTTTCCACTGAGCGAAGTTCTGGACAGCTCGGTGGATTTGCTGTTTTTGGCACATATTTGACCTCATGTGCATTATATCATTCCAGGACGGATTTTGCATAGTGACAAGAGGCCAAATCTGACCAAAACAACGCTGAAGAGTCGTGGCTTCTTAAGAATGGTAGCAACCGCTTCTGGAGACATTCCTTCTCGTAGACATCTTTGTTGATAGTGCCGGTAGAGACGAAAGAAATGGATTTTCGGCCACAACTGCATATGGTCTGTCAAACCAAGTACTCTTTGGGGAATTTAGACTGCTTCTTGGTCCGGAAACACTCGGCTACGGCATTCTTTCGCATCGCAGTATAAAAAGCGAGACCCGAAAGCTGTTTGAAGTCTTCGAGAACATAAGTTTCATCGTTCATTATGGTGCATGAACATTTTTGAAAAAACTGGGTGTAGAGCACCTTAGCACGGCTTTTTGCAGTGAAATTTTGCTTATCATCACGATTGGGAACCTTTTTCACTTCGTACGCCTTCAGTCCATGCCTCTGTTTCACTTTATGTACATATGATTTTGTTTTTCTAACCTTTCGAGCCACATTTCTAACTGGAAGGTAGGGATGTTTCTCAATAATGGCAACCACCTTTCGGTCCATCTGTCGGGAGCATACTTTTCGATTTGTTCCGCTTCCAACCTTCCGATCCACAGTTAAGCGCTGGTCAAACGATTTGCACACACTAAACACGGTACTCATCGGCAATTTTAGATTTTTGGCGAGATCACGTACCGACAGTGTTGGATTTTGCTGCCGTTCGCGCAAAATGCGTTTGCGTACTTCCACTTGATTCGACGCCATTTTACCAAACTGAAGAAGAATGTAAACATGTTGGACATCGAAATAAAGAGGAGGATTTCAGCTGTCATGTAAGTGAAATATTTCATTGAATAGTGAAATATTTCATAAACTACACTGAAAGAAAAGTGTCCGTAATTTAACGAGGACAGGCTTTACATTGACGATGTTCCCACAACAAATAATAACACGATGAAAATTATATCCACTAAGTCAATGATTTGTTTGCAGCAGTGATGTATTGACTCTCTCGCACTTGTTCGTGGAATATTTTGGGGTAAAATATATAAACGAAGGGGCCATCTGTGAGTAATGAAACACACACACTTTAAAACATGCCCCATAGTTTTCCCAATAGCGTCGGGGAAGTTGTTGGAAGTTACCAGGTCGAATACATGAGCGGATGCTAGACGATGTACCAGATTTTTACAATACGTAATATCCTCCAAAAGTGCCATAAGGTTCAAGTCCCTACGCATCACATCTTCGTCGACTTCAGAGTCACATATGATAACATCGATCGACGATAGCTATGTAGAATCATGGACGAACACGGCTTTTCCCGAAAGCTGACAAGCCTGATTCAGACAACGATAAGCGGCGATTCTTAGACGATCTGTTGGACTCATTATAGAGACTTATAGGGGACATCAACAAGACGATGTATTGTTCTGTCCGCTCTTCAACGTGCTGCTGGAAGGTGTTATGCGGAAAGCGAACTTTTACATACGGCCACGATTTTTGACAAGTCCATCGGTTTATCAGCTTCGCTGATGACGTGTTGACGTGATGAGTTTGGATTTCGCACGAACCGACCTACTGTGCAGCTTGAGGATAATCCGGTTCCGGAAGCGGGTCAAATAGTCAGGTGACTTCCGTAGAGATGTAACAGTGGATGGAAACAGAAGACATAGCAGAGGGTAGTCATAGGAAAGAGGATAGTCAGAGGGGCCATAGATTCATCGTTGTGTTAGTCAGTGGGCCCGACAGAAATTCACTGAGCTCCGGGTCAGTCTTCTGTTCTGTTAGTATGTTATACAATAGTTTTGCACTATTAGTTTTTTTTCCAAATAATTGATTCAATAGGTCCAGAAAAATCCAGATTTTCAGTACACAGATCATATGACTCAGAAGAGGCGTGTTCAAGACGGAACATTAGACAAACTTGATTCTCAACTCATTTCCCTCATTTTCTTTAAAATTCCTTGAGAGGAACAAGGAACTTTCCTTGACAAAACAATGCATGATGGCGCAATAAGTATGCCCGCAGGCCACGGTAGCCTTGCAGACCGAATGACTTACAAATCCAGAGGTACAATTTAGCATTTGCAATGCAATCGAAACTGAAATTATGATCTTTATTATTTCCTGCACCATGAGAATATCGTTTCGAAAACAAAAGAATTCAAGTACGAATGTGTTGATTATCACGGTACCCCGGTCCACTGCTGAATTCTATGACAGTCTCCTATGATCGCAATATATTTCAATCGGTACTTTCAATTTAATCAAATATTAGCAAACAGAAACGAAATGTTATGGGACGGTCTTTTATAGCGTTCTATATTCGAAAATAATGCTAATCAGATAATGGTTTAAGCTCTTCAAACCAATTCTGTCCACCCGTGCCTGTGGTGCTGCGCGACCGATGCGTTCCCCGCCGACAGCTACAAATTGCAAATTAGTCCTACGAACCTTGTCGGCGATGCTTGTCGCGTAGGAATCCGAAATTGGACAAAGCTCTAACACTAGCACCACAATCAGCTGTTAACGATGATGATGGTGATGTTGACGGCGATGATTGTGACGGTGATGAAATTTAATGATAGTGATCATCAACACTACGCCACCCACCACTCGAGAGATGGAACTGACGGTGGTGGGACTCCAGCCCGCCTTCGCCCATAATTCGGTCCATAACTGCTGCCGGCGTTCCTCGTTGGTGATGGAGGCGGTGGCGGCGGTGGGGCATCAGTAGGGGCACCTTCGGCGGCAAATTGTCATTCTTCGATGCACATCTCATACATACTCGTCTTCTCTCTCCCAGAAGTCAATCGCAAACACCACTGAAACCGAAAAGAAAAAAAAGCAAAACAAGTACATCACACTTTGCTATAGCCCCCGGTCGGACGATTTCCATGCAACATTAAGTTTTGAACTTTTGCCGCGAGCAGAACCCGACTCGCTCGCGCCGTTTTTCCTTCCTTTTTCTCGCCTCGGTCGCGTGGTTTTTCGCGGATTCGGTCAGCGCGCATAGTATTTGGACAGCAGTTTTTTTATGAATGGGCGCGGAGTGCGATCGTGACGTAAAGTTGATTTTCCCGTGATAAGTTTCTTCCTTCACTCTGTGAATTTTTGTTTGGGCTGCTATTGTTGAAGTGGTGATCGTATTAAACAAGGGTAATTCATTTATTCAGATGAAAATCAGTGCCATCACCTAGTGGAGTGAAACCAATGAAGTGTGTGGGTGTGATTATGAAATTCGACAAAACCGATATACAGTGATACTATTTCTGAAACCGTGCACTTCGTTGGGAAATATGGAGTTTTCC
Source organism: Toxorhynchites rutilus septentrionalis (assembly GCF_029784135.1). Lineage (NCBI taxonomy): Eukaryota > Metazoa > Arthropoda > Insecta > Diptera > Culicidae > Toxorhynchites > Toxorhynchites rutilus. Next base: position 66,613,359 of record NC_073746.1, on the reverse strand, counting down.
GTTCGTATGTGTGTCGTGTTGAGGCAACATGTAGGCGGAAAATATGGTGTGATGAAAAGCAAGCATAATCAAAGCAGAGAAGATTAAAAATTCGGCAGGCGCAAGTCTCGATGCCGTCCGATGTGAACCAATAATGATTAAAATGATCGCAATGAAATAAACTGTGCTTTCATCGGTACATTTGTTTCTTACCGAGCACGTGATTTGTGAAATACTATTAGTATGAAACCAAACCAAACCATAGTGATTGCATGAGTTGATGTTATATAAATTCGAATACTTTGTATGCATGTGAAGCTGGAATGACGGGCCGTTCAATAAATCACGACGCACTCGCATAATCAATGAGAAAACCTGAAGATCACGTATAATCTCTCATGGAGAGGAATGAAATATTTATCATTCATAATGATAAAACTAGACGTGTATTTCGCGGTACATTCGAGATTGATAATATATAAGTTACAGTTATATTCCTCATTTATTTCGTAAAGCTGATCATACATACATGTTGATTCCCACGAAAAACTACCCTATGCAAAATATCAGCTCAATCGGACTTCATTTACTAGTGTCGCACAGCGGTCAAAGTTTGAGTTTTTTGAAAACCGAAAAAACACCCAAGGGGGGAGTAAAGGAAATCGGGGTTTTCGAAAAAAGTTTCTTGATTCCAAATGTCTTCAAATTGCATGAAACGTCGAGATCTACTGTCATCTCGAAAAAAAAATTTTTGTCATAAATCGTCACTCTGGGACTTTCTGAATACGAGGCAAAACATATAGTTTAGGGTGCCGATGAAAATCGTCATATCGATTTTCCATACGGGACTCCCTGCGAAATGTTGATTTGCACGATAAAATACTCTCTGAAAAAATATTAGCTCATACAGACCTCAGTTACTATTGTCGCAGATCTCAAAATTGAGGTTTTCTGAAAATTGAAAAATCACCCAAAGGGGGGAGTAAAGGAAATCGGGGTTTTCAAAACAAAAATTTTTGATACCAAATGTCTTAGGATTATATGAAATGTCGAAAATTATTGTTATCTAGAAACAATTTTTTTGTCAAAAATTTACTTTTCGGCACTTTCGGTCGTTTTGTCTAAAAAGTCGATTTTTGACTAAAAAAAAAAAAGAGTGGATTATATCTATGATATAACCGCAAGGTTGACGTGGGACTACCTTTGCTTAGTAATTATTTGATGGTATTGATTAAATTCTTGATTGAATGTAACAATTTCCGAATGTAATTGAATTCAATATATTTGCTTTGTGAGTAAAAAGATTGAGCAAATGCCATGTAAGGTTAATTCATGCATTTTGATAGATTATGCTCTTCGTTACAAGTAAATTTAATGACAGTCCTTTTACGTTTGGTGTACCTAGGGAACGGGAACGGGAAAATTATTAAACGATTATTTTATTTTACATTTCCCTCTGCAGGTTGCATCTCTCAAGTGTACGTACTTCTCGAAACGCGAATTCGCTTGAAACTTGAAAGATCATTCGCCTCTAGTGTATGCATGATTTTCCCAGGTTCCTAAGTTTAGAAGACCGTGTGAGGGAAACATATTCTAGTCTGCACAAAGGCAAGCGAGTACAAAAGTACTCGCAGATTCCATTTATTTGCAAAGCCGATTTCCCCAGACACCTGGGTTTAGAAGTCTGTGTTAGGGAAACACATTTCAGTCGGAACAAAAATGCTCCTGACTTGCACGTATTTGAAATGCCAATTTCCTCACGCTCCATGGATTAGAAGTCTATGTTAGGGAAACACATTTCGGTCGGAAGAAAAATACCCCACGCTCCATGGATTGGAAGTCTGTGTTAGGGAAACACATTTCAATCGAAACTAAAATACCCCCGACTTGCATGAATTTGCAATGCCGATTTCCTCCAGGCACCAAGGTTTTGAAATCTCTGTTAGGGAACACATTTCTGTGGGATTAAAAGTTCCCTAAACTTTCACGTATTTGCAGAGCCGATTTCTCCAACGCTGCTTGGTTTCGAAGTCTGTGTTAGGGAACACATTTCGGTGAAAACAAAAATCCCCATACTTTCATGTATTTGCAATGTTGATTTCCCCAAGGCTGCTTGTTTTTGATGACTGTGTTGGGGAAGCTGTAATCGATTTCAATGAATTAGTTCGAAGTATATTGATAGCACTTATAACATATTGTTAAGACTGATACGATCTACGGCTAAGATTTTTTGCTACTGAATGCTGTCTGTGAACCAGGCAGTTGTAACTTTGAGTGAGCTGTAAAACCACAATGACGACCAACCATAGATCGTGTATGATCAGTCATAATGTTCTTGCATGGAATACCTTTTTTTTTTATCCCATCCGTTTATTAGGCTCATTTAGCAATTCAGCTGTCACAGAGTCGAATTTATTCGTATACATTTTTATGTTTTTAAGATAACTATTGTTGTATATTATTTAGGCTTAAGATTCCTATCCATCGATAAACATTTGTTTTTTTTTATGTATAACACAGTAGCTGTTTAGGCCTAAGAATATTCCAATTCTATCGATACACAGCACATGCCGAGTATTCCATTTCTATCGATACACAACACATGCCGCCTTTTTCGGCGTTAGAATATTCCTATTGTTCGAATGTTCACAGTTGGACTGTTCACAACGGGACTGCTGATATGAGGCTTCCATTGCTGTGTTAGAATTAGCACCAATTACCGATGCAGCAGATCGTAATGTGAGCGATAAGGGACTGGGATTACCGACACATGATGATTGTTGCGTGGACGTAGTAGCTAGAATAACACACAAAGATGGTCAGTTGAGGGGCCCTGAGTTATTAGCTCATGATCGTTCGCTTAGTAGCGGACACGCAACCAATTAGGCTACGAAGACCCCCTTTGTCTGTAAAAAAAACCGTTATACGGCCTGAAAGATCGATTTTCCATCACGTCTCGTTTATATCACTCTCGAATTTATCATGTATCAAAATGTTTCGCTTTTATCACGTATCTCGAAACATAAGAAATAATATAAAAAGTTCTGTTTCTCGTCAAATTTTTGAACAAAACATGAGAACCAAGCAGTAAAAAAAATCAAGCATTCGAGCCAATTGTAGTGATCAGCCGTATTCACGGTGATTACGGGAAATTTTCTTACTGCGTAATTTATAGTGTATACCAGCTCCGAATATTACTTTCATAATTTCTGAATCAACAAATATGGGTTATTCGGTACGACTTTCATTTTCATTGTGTGAAATTATATGCTAAATATACCTGAAATTTGGACATAATCTTTTCAATAATAAAAATTCTAATTTGTTAGCATTACGAAAAAGCTTGACATTAAAAAAAAAATACAGCGATTATCCCAAGCACAAAGAAAATCGCAAAAATGATAGAGGAGATGATTAAAATTGCGAACAGTATAAATAAAAAAATATGCTGCTTAAGGTAGAACATATTGGAGGAGAAAATCAGAATTTTCATTAAAAGAATAGATCTGTTTCGAATATATCACGTTTCAAATGGCAAGCCCTAGAATACGCGTGACCACAGTGCAAGTCGGAAGAGATTTCCTTGATGAAAAATCCCCCAGCCAGAACGGGAATCGACATTGGGATAGCCAAATAACTTCAAAATTTGTTCATTTTTCGTCCTGTAACTCTTGGTGATCATGAATGTATTTCAATACATGGCGAAGATATACAGTGTGGAAGTTTCGTTTAAACGCATGCTAATTTTTGTTCGAAGTTCTCAAACAAGCGATCATAAATCTGTCCTCGCAACTATAAAGGGTGTGTCACATCAAATTGCATCACGGAAAAAACGCTGTAGAAATTTAATTTTTAGGAATTATATCTTCAGCTTTCGCTTATAATCAGATAAGAGTGTATAGATCACGTTGGCCATGCTTCATTGTTAATTTTTCGTAAATTTGGAAAAATGTCGTCGAACGAAAAAGAGCGTCGTGAATTAATCCTGTGCACTCATTTCGAGAATCCGGAGTTGTCACATCGGGACATCGGTAAGATGCTGGGAATCGTCCAATCCACGGTCAGCAGAGTACTAAAACGATACTTCGAGAACCTAACCATCAACCGGAAGGTGAAGAACGGCAAAAATGGATGCTCCGTCAGTGAAAAAGATCACAAGCGCGTAGTTAAGCAGTTTAGACGTGATCCGAGAAGTTCGGTCCGGGATGTCGCCGGGATCCGGGATGTAGCTGAATTTGTCAAGTTCATTCGTCCAGCGGACCAAGCAGCGGGAGGGCCTGCGTACATACAAGGTTCAGAAGGCTCCTAACCGCGACGAAAGGCAAAACATGGTGGGGAAGACGCGATCCCGGAAGCTGTACACCGAAATGCTGACGAAGCCGCATTGTCTGGTAATGGACGACGAAACCTACGTCAAAGCGGACTTTCGTCAGCTGCCGGGCCTGTTGTTCTTCTCCGCAGAGGACAAATTCAGCATTCCGGAGGAGATTCGCAAGCAGAAACTATCCAAGTTTGCCAAAAAGTACATGGTGTGGCAAGCGATCTGCTCTTGCGGAAAGCGGAGCGCCCCCTTCGTGATGACCGGCACGGTAAACGGGCAGGTTTACCTTAAGGAGTGCCTACAGAAGCGCTTACTACCACTATTGAAGCAGCACGAGGGCCCGACCATCTTCTGGCCGGATCTCGCTTTGTGCCACTATTCAAAGGACGTGTTGGAGTAGTACGAAGCCAACGGGGTCACCTTCGTGCCAAAGGAAATTAACCCGCCCAACGCGCCGGAGCTTCGCCCAATAGAGAAATATTGGGCGATTATGAAGCAGGCCCTCCGGAAGAACCCAAAAGTTGTCAAATCGGAGGCGGACTTCAAGAGAAAATGGATTTCTGTTCAAAAAAAAACTACAACCTGACGTTGTACAGAACCTTATGGACGGGGTAAAGAGGAAGGTGCGAGCATACGGGCTTGGGCTCGAAGTATGAATAAAAAGAAAATGACAAAAGTTGTTTAATAGTTTTTATTTTACTGTCTAAAATTTTCAAAAGGATCGGTCTACTGGGCGAATTTCTACAGCGTTTTTTCCGTGATGCAATTCGATGTGACACACCCTTTATTTGATTGATCGTCGAGTGTATAGCTTAGACCTACAATGATTTAATTTTAAAACTCCGTTTACCTTTAATAGGAGGCAAAGATTTATTCTGAAGAGGAGAATTCGTTCAAACGCGCGCAATTAAATATAAGCGACTGGCGCACCTTTGACACCAAAAACCATGGCAAACTGTCACTTCAGTCAAATTCGAGGGGTTGTATCCAAGACACGACCGCTTAGGACGTAGGATTACGCAATCTTTTTTTTTAAAGTTTGTTGGTTTAGCATTTCGGATTTGCGAATATTTAAGTCGAAATTATTTCATAAATAACTCTTTAGTAAAAAGTTCCGGGACCATGGAAAGGTTTAATGGCTTGCGTGGTTTTGTAGAATCATTTCGAGAAGCAACGATTCTTTCTTGCATTTGCGAGAACAATACACTAATGTGTCATATGTCACAATTTGTTTCTTTATATCAATGCACGCATTGCACTGAGTATTTCACGAGAGACATCTTCCGTGCATCGCCATTCAACAAGTATCAAACACGCGTCTAACAGATGCACACAGTTGCAGCGAGAAAAATGGAACATCGCGAGAATACCCGTTTATGAAAAATCGTTTCTCGACTCTCGTTCAAAACCATCAACAAAGCTAGGAGCTTGTTGCAGCAGAACAGAACCGATGCGCACGAGAGCAAATATGAATGGCAACTAAAAGTATCGAAGGTGTGCTATTCACATGTACAGGAAATGAACAAGTTCTAAGTTTCGCGCAACGGAAATAAGCAACACACACAAAGCCAAACACAGTTCGAGGAAAAAAAACACAAAACGAGCAAACGTTAAGCGATCTTTGTTGTTTCGGGCACAGAAAGATTCTGAGAATTTTCCTCAGAGGAGATGCAATACTTATACGCTAGCGACAGTGGCGACTTCGCAAGGGTGGACTTTACTTCGCAAATATTCTGTGTTAGCTATCCTCCTTCGTTGTTTCTATTCTAGCGGCTGCATAAGTTACCCGTTATTGACAGCTCTGTTCGGGAAAGTACACACAAATAGACAGACCAAATGTATGGAAAAATAGCGATGCCTCCTATTTTCACCAATTTAAACCCTATACAGCCTATGGGATTGTAATGTATAGAATATCAAACAAATCTTAGAAAATTTCCGATTCGATTGGTATACAAATCGTTGAAATCCGTTCGCAGCAAAAATAGTTATTAACGTTAACTTTATTTCATAAAGACGTGACCTGTTTTCTGATTTGGCACGATTAATGTAAGACGTAGTCCTACGTCAAAAAAGAGAGAGGTTGACAAAGAAGTAGAAAAGGGAGAAAAAGTTTCGAGGAAGAAAGAGAGAAGCTCAGGAGAAAAAAATCGGAAACGAAAGTACTTTGGTGGGGACCGCGAAAGCCGTGAGTGGTGGAAATACGAAACGCGCGCGGAAAATTGAGTAAAACGACGTGGTGGAAAAAAAGCGAGAATCCGTTTCCGTGTGACGTGCGAGTGCGAGTAGTGGGAGATGTTACCCGAGCGAATGGTGGAAGAGTTTCCCGCTCGATGAATCCTGACGGAATTCTAGGACGCAGTGCAAGTTCCCCCGAATTCCCCACAACGTGTTGGAGCCGCAACATCCGGTGACTGGCAGTTCCTACCAGTGTGCCGTGAGTGATAGTTGAAAAAAAAAAGAATAAAATATATAAACCCGAAATGTCGTCCTTCCCCCCTTTGAGTTTGCTTATTGTGGGTAGGAACGCCCCTATACAAAAAACCCGAAGAGAAGAGGGTGTTTAAGACCCGTGAACAGTCCGCCCTGCAGGTCTCTAGCCGGACTTCTGTTGGTAACAGCCTTCCTCGGCGTTAGTGGCTTGTCGCGGTCAGTTTCGATTCGAAACGTGCTGAAGAAAGGCGTTAAGAAGAAAATTTAGGGAAATACCAAAATAAGCAATCGTGACAGAAATCGAACTCTGGAGCTGCCCGGAACTGGAATGTTCAAAGCATCGGAAGTTAAGAAGAAACTTGAACTCCCGATTACCAATAAATTTTGATTTTGCACCCTTAATGTAAGACGTAGTCCTACGTCAAAAAAGAGAGAGGTTGACAAAGAAGTAGAAAAGGGAGAAAAAGTTTCGATGAAGAAAGAGAGAAGCCGATATAACTTACCAAAATAAGCAATCGTGACAGAAATTGAACTCTGGAGCTGCCCGGAACTGGAATGTTCAAAGCATCGGAAGTTAAGAAGAAACTTGAACTCCCGATTACCAATAAACGCAGATATTGCGGGAATCAGGTTATTTCATGTACACTAGAAAGGCCAAGAAACCGAATCTTACTCCAGCACATATTCAGGCTCGATTGAATCTCGCCCAAAAAACATATGGCATGGCGAAATGTATGGGATAACGTTGTGTTTTCGGATAAAAAGAGGTTCAATCTAGATGGCCCTGATTGTTGTGCACACTACTGGCATGAATGGAGGAAGGAACCCAAGGTCAAGCTGAACGGAAACTTTGGAAGCGGAACACTCATGATTTGGGGTGGTTCAGAACTCAGAAAAGTACGTGGAAATACTGGAAGACGTTCTGGTACCATTTACGAAGGATTTAATTCTTTAAGACTTCACTTTTCAGCAGGTCAATGCAGCCATCCATATCAGTAAGAATAGTATGCAGTAGTTTTCGGATCGACACAATAAGCTCTTGGACTAGCCAGCACGTAGTCCAGACCTGAGTACAATTGAGAATCTTCGGGGAGTTCTCGCACGACATGTGTACAGCGGCGGAAGGCAATACGGAACAGTTAGGGAACTAGGAGTTGCTGTGAGGGAACCCTGGAGGTCCATAGCTGTTGCAAAGCTTGAAAATCTCGTAAATTCCGTACCAAACAGAATTTCCGAAACTATTCGCCAGAACGGAAAGCAAACTAAATGTTGACTATTGTTTTTCCTTGAAATGTTAATTATATCATTGTTAATGAAAAAGAAAATTCGTTTAAACGAATTTCTTTTCTCAAAACCTGTTTTTATTTCTTATTCAATCAAATAAGTACTTAGAATTGTGAGCAATACTGTAATACACTATGATTTGAAGGGGCCAACATTTGCAATTGCCGTGGATCAATCATTGTTTGTTGACTTACTAAAGTACTAAAATAAGGCACTGCGTTTAAACGAATTTTCAACACTGTATATTAATTCAATATAGCACAAATCCAAAAAAACCACTTCCCGTTTTTTTCCCGAAATACTAGAAACACAAAATTAATTGAGGACCAACCTCTTGGTCAGTCAAAATTAGAGATCTACGTAGAATCAGACAAAATCTGCATTGGAATTAATGGAAGTAGTATTGCAAACTAATTTTTTTAGTGTATCGCCTTTCGAACAAGCACTTGGACTTCCGAAAGCTCAGTTAACATTTTGTTTTGCAGGACACTCGGAAGACACTCTGATCGAATAAAAAAGGAACGAATCTCTTCAACGATAATGATGAGTTATGCTAAACTACTATAAAAATTAAAACACCTGATTAGTGATTTTCAATCAAAATAAAGTGGTTCGCACCATTACAATGTTTGTTGCAACAAACTGATTGGGAATCTTGAAAGCAATAAGGTGAGATTCAAATGTTCGTTATTGATTAAATTGGCATAAAGTTTCAATCAAACATACACCTTTTTAAATAAGTCGGCCATCAATAGCTGACACTACAATCACACTCAAACTCACTTTAGAGTATAACCAATAACTCCGTCGAATACCACTGGAACTAACAGAAACTCCAACGCTAGCATATAGCAAAAGACGTTTGACGATCCTCAAGTTGACACAGTGAAATGTGATCATGGGAATCCATCGGTTATTTAAAAGGTAGACTGCATTTCGATGCGCACCTTTGCGTGCATCTCAACATAATACTACGGCAAATATCGAACGCAAAATACGTGTTGAACGCAAAGTACACCGCGGGGAACAGTACCTACATGATTTCCGACGTCGACTTCATGTATGAAACACTGGAAACACATGTGAGGAGAGATGTTCAAAATATGATTAAATAATATAAAATCATTCTCCATGTTTTCATCTGTGGAAAACATAACAAATCTAGGTTGATGTATCAATATATGTCCTTGTTCAAAAATTCTAAAGATAATACAGCACATGGTACATCCCCAGCAATCGAATCGATTGCACTCCATCCTTCGTGTTGTTATTGAATTCTTTTGCCCGACTCTTGGTTGGTCACACTTCGTTCTAACATGTTTGTCTAAATTTGCATACGGTTTTGCAGACAACGAATGTTCCATACATAATGCATCGTTCATTGGAGAACTTCGCGGTCTTGCTTGACTTTCTCACCATCGCAGGTATTTTTCTCGCGTTTTGTTTTTCCTAAGCGCTCGCTTCACATTAATATAGCCGCGCTTAGTGGCTCGAATCAAGCGTACCAAGCCACGCTTCACCTGTGAGCTTCCGTGAAGGTCTGTATGATTTTTTGGCAAATCGAAACACAATTTCCGCCGCTGCGTCGCAGGTGAAGGTCACTAGCACCCTTGCGTTGGAGCTAACAGTTTGGAATTTCGCGACTTTCTATAATGGTGGTGCCGTGGCTTCAATGTCTGTAGCGAACGGTAGCATACGCAGCCTCGACCCTCTAGCGACCATGCCGGCTGGTCGATGGTGGTCCTCAAACATACCAAGAGAGCAGCGAGTTGCGCGAGATTGGCTCATGTGTGGGTGACGATTGTAGACAATCACCGCACCGCACCGAATGGTGTGTTCAAAACAGAAAATCAATTTAATTATCCCTCGATAGCGCTAAGTGCAACCGGGCAATGAGGGGTTATGTTATGATTATTGTTGTGTGGAGCCATAGGAAAACAAGAGCGAATTGGATGGAGGAAAGAATGGAGTGTTATTGCGATGATGAATCAATAAAATTGTGACATTTATGGTTGCTGATAGTTTTTTGTGGCGATACTTTTGTGTAAGTTATGTGAAATCGATGTGGTATCCGGAAGCAATGAACAGCAAATTAGTAATGTAAATCGTAACAAAGCCCTTCACTCTTGTCAAACAACATTTTTTCCGCGTTCGGGGAAGTTCAGCCAGTTGATGCTAAAATTGATAATTCAATGTTTGTCCCAAATCCTATGACTTTAGCTAAGACCATTATTCGTTTCCGAATTTCTCAACTATCATCGACGACATCCTAAAAACACATACCAACTACATTTGACGCACTTGTCGGATGAACAAACAATGAATAGCAAACATATAGCGTTTTAATATTTCTATGAAAATTCATCAACTAAATATTTGTGTGTGTGTATTCTCAATCAATCCGAAAATCGTATATTAGTTTGGGGAAGAAGTAATCCATTATTTTTGCGTGGAATTAAAAACTTTTTTTAAATATGCTTTGGATTGCCCGATTTGGGTCAAATATGCACCGTTATACTTATGACAGACATACAGCTGTACTTGCGTTGTACTTCGAAAATTGTATGTCTGTCACCATGTACAGCGCTAGAACCATGCAAGCAACTCGGTACAATCGCTGTACCTGTACCGACCTATTTTACCGCTGTACATGGCTACAGTTGTACTGTGCGCAGCGCCATAGACGGTTAGTGGTGGGTAGCATGAACAAAACGAATCAAAACATTTGGTATACATTCTTTTCAATGACTTTCTCTTGAGTTAATAACTCAGATTGGATACATATTTGTTGTGTTCGATAGTTTAGACGCTAAATAAAAACCTTTTTCATTGAAATATTGGTGAAAATACAATGCAATAAATTCAAACTTCTGATTGTCAGTCTGACATGCGGTACAATGTACAACTAAAGTATGTGTGTCATGCTATCGTGGTACCTGTACAACGCTGTACACGTACAGCGCTAGTACAGTTGTATGTCTGTCCATGGTATTATGTTGTAAAATTTGTTGCCATTCTAATGGTAGCTTCATAATGCCTCTCTAATAGAAGTCTTGGTCCTTATTGGCGAAAAACCCTAGGAATAGATTTTCACAATCTTCGCTCGGTCCCAATTTCTTATCATTTAGGAAGTTTTGCAATGCGAGAAAAAGGTGGTAATCGCTTGGTGCCATTTCCGGACTTTATGGTGGACGCATTAACCCACAACTTTCATCAACTTTGATAATTTTTCATGTCTTTGGAAAGCAACCATATGGTAATGTTTTTGCGCTAAGAGATAGCTTAATTTGTTAGCTACCACTTACCATCGATTTCATTCAATTTTGTGTAACTTTTTTAGGTAACAAAATTCGACTTAAAGCAAGTATGTTTGAAAGTGGTTTTCAATTTCAATTTAAAAACCCAATAAAATACAAATATATGTGAACTTTTCAACAGTATTACTTTGACAATAGGACATACATTGTGATATAGGACGAAACTCATTCGATTGAGCCTCCTGCAGGAAAGTAACAGTCGGGGAAATTGAGTGTTCGAAAAATCGAACATTGGCCAAAACGAGCAAGTTTTTCTGCTGAACCCACATCAACACATCTAACCTCCGTAACGCACTTTGATTTGTTTATTTTGGAAGACGGAAGGTTTTTCATTTATTCTTGCTTTTTCAATTGTGAATGTTTGCAAATATCGATTAATTTAGCAAATATTATTGAAAACCTGTATGATTTTTTGTCCGTAATAACCGTAGGCTATGGCGGCCCGTAGAATTTCGTGTGTGGGGGAGCTGGAGGAAATGATCAGTACGCGTAACGCGGATTCTAATGAGATTGTTGATGTGAATGTTTTTCCGCCATACCGAATAATAACCTCCCAACCTTCTATACCGTTGTTTTTTCGTACTATTTTGGTACTTTGCAGGTATTTTTTAAGCATTTACATTTCCCCACAACCAACAATAAAAAAAGCATACGCTATCGTTCGAAAGAAACACCCGGCCAGTAATAAGTTAAAATTACATGAAATAAGAAATGCCACATCTCACCTTAGGTGGATTAATTTGGGTTTATACTTAGAGACATCCATTCTCCTGTGCTTGTTCTTCCCGGAATGCAAAATTGATGCGTTTATGAATACCGTATATTTGCTAACTGAAGTGACTTTTTGTTCGCAGTACAGAGTAACTTCAATATAACGTACATTTTACTTTCAAAATTGTACGTTGTATCGAATTGTACGTTATATCGAAGCATAATGAAGAACTCAGAAACGTAGCTTATATTACTTTATTGTGTTGCTGTTTGAGTAAGGTTAATGAATAAATTCAACTAGAAGACGAAACCAATCTTTCTCATGATGCTTCTCTTCGTAATGTTGATTAAAATATGATTCATTTAGAATCCGAAATCACAAAACAGTTGTATTTCGGGATTGTTAAAACTACAAATCAAGATTTAGTATCAAAATACGGATAATTTACTTTTCTTTCAGAAAAACAATATTCAAAAAATTATTCCTTTGGACTTTGAAAATGTGTACGTTATATCGAGGGTACGTTATAACGAGGGCACGTTGTATCGAAGTTTCCCTGTATGTTTGTACATGTCAAAAAAAAGTGCGGGTTTCGGCCAATGTTCGATTTTTCGAACAGCCATTTCCCGGAAAATGGAAAATGAGAAAAAAATCATTCTTGAACATTGGTGTTCCTTTAGCGTTAATAATCGAAATTACACCAAGGGCTTTCGTCAGAAAAATGTTTTTTACAGCTTGGTCGTTAATGGGTTAAAACATCCCAATCAAGCGTCCGGAGTTGTGTGGTCTTGCGTGGTTCTGATAGAACACAACACCTCTTCTGTTGGACAATTATGGGCGTTTCTGGTCAATCGCTATCTTCAAACGATCCATTTGTTGACAGTAGAGATCTGAATTTAGTGTATTGCACTAAAACAAAAAAAAAACTATTAAATTAAAAATTAAAAAAATTATAAAAATAATAATAAAATAACTGAATTGAATTGCACTTATTTTACTGTCACAGTATCGGCACCACAAACACCATTCAGAACAAACGAAAAACAGTGAAATATTTTTTTTCAGAAAATCTGTATCAGCAAGGAAGTATACTAATATTATAATTTATGCAACAATCTAACAGTTTACACTTTTTCTAAACGAATTTCAATGTCTTGTGAACTTATTGACGAAATTTATTACGACCGCAAAGGGTTAAATTTTTGAATTCAATTTTGAAGCATAATCTCAACTTTAGTATCATTGGTTGGCACAGTTATTATGAATTTGACGATGTTGATGGTATCCACGGAGAAATTCGTATTCACTGTGCTTTAACCTTTAACGGGCCGTGAGAACTAAGCAAGGGATCGACTTCAACTTCGAAGAACATAATCTTTACATGAGGAAGAACACATATTTACCTTTGAAAACAGTTGAAAAAAATTGGTGGCAATATAGTTACCACTACCCGTTAACCCCAAAAACACTTTACTTTATTGCGCCTTTGGTTATGCAGATGTCCAAACAATATTGCTAGTGCAGCGAAACTGATTATTTCAGCGATTTACAATATATCTAATGCACCGAAAAAAACTGTTTTTTTATATAGAGTTTCAAAGAAAAAATTAAAATTTGAAATTTTCATCAAATACACCATTTGTTTTATTGAAAAAAGTGCATGATCTTACCCAGTAGATCCCAAACAGTACATTAACAGTGAAAAACTTTTAAACATGATGCATTTTCAATCAATTCAAACAGATTTTTTCGCCGGCGCTCTAAAATCGTGGATTTGTTACATAAAAATACTCCCAAATTAATATCGTACATTTTTAGCAGCCCCAAAATGAAAATAGAGTGTTACCAGATACCTTTAGAAGGTTTTGGTTAAGTAAAATATTGTAAGAATAATCCAAGTGCAGCAAAAATAATATTTTTTGTTGGTGGCAGTATAGTTGCCAGTACCCGTTAAAGGGTTAATAGAAAAAAGATAAACGGTGTTATTTATTTATTGTAAAGCTAGCCGATGTCGCAGACTTTTGCATCTTTTCGCCTTTGATTGAACATAAGAAAGCAGTATTACACGCTACATATGAATGCAAAAATGACTCGTTCAGACTGCTTCGAATGCTATATGAATAAAATTGGTGTGTTGGGAAAAATACGATTGAGATCAACCCATAAATAATATAGGATCGTTATTTGGAAAAATCTGTAAATCTGTATGAAAACCAAAAAAATCTGTAATCTGTATCTACAGATTCTTGGTTTCAAAAAATCTGGAAAATCTGTATAAATACAGATTATTCTGTAGATATGGTAACCCTGATAGAGGGTTGTATCCAAAACACGACCGCTTAGGACGTAGGACTACGCATTCTTTTTATTCAATTTGTTTGTTTATCATTCCGTATATTATTTATAAATGCAATGAAATTTCACGAATCCCTTAGAAAATTTCGGTGAGCCGGCAAAGAGTAACGCCTCTTGACTTTGTAGAAACAGTTCTTTCACTGAGTGTTCATCGCGCTATCGGCGGTTGTTTTCGCATTTGACACACACACACACACTCGGCCACATGCGATTAAATATTTGCTCCACAAACATCCACCGTTATTCCACATTACTTAACCACTTCACTATATATTTGGCAACCCGTAAAAACAACAAAAATGGCTATATTTGCAAGTATCAAGTGTAGTGCTTCATGTTGTTTAGTGTTGCCTTTGTGGTATCGCACCTATAGCCATATTCCGCGCAACCAGCACCAAACAATCGTTCCACAGAGAAAGCACACTAATACATCGATAAAAATGAAACCTCGCGAGAATGACCGTTTCTCGAATTCTCGGTCAAAACCGTCAACAAAGCTAGAAGATTGTTGCATCGGAACGGGGTTGATGCACACGAGAGCAAATACATATGGCATCTAAAAATAGCGAAGGTGCCCTATTCATAAGTACTGGATATGAACAAATTTAAAGTTTTGCGCAACGAAAGCAAGCAATACACACAAAGCCAAACACTGGTGGCTTGAAGCGACTCAATATACACACACATTTAATCATTGCAAACTCTTCTCAAAATAAACTCTTTTGCTGTTGCAGTTGTATTGCGTGAAAGTTATCCCTGATGGAGAAAGTTTTGCGACTGGACCGTGAAACTAAATCATACATAACAATCCAGCAGAACAAACATTTTCAATGTGAACCGATGCTGCTTGACTTTTCCCTTCATAATGTGGCTCGGCGCGATGTGTTGATTGCTATGCTAGATGCACAGTGAGTGAAAAGTTCGCTGGCGTCAACAGCTCGAGGAGAAACGAAAATGACACAACATGTGCAGAATGAGAAAGACAATTCTCGCGTAACTTTTGAAAAGGTCCAATGTAGTGTTTTGGCCAACTCGAGAAAAACCGGAACACAATTCCACGAATTGTCTTGAAAGATATCAACTTTTATCACTATTTTCACCTCTAGCAGTCAATAATAACTCGTAATCGTAACTGTTGTTCCGTGATTTCAGCTTAAAACGGAAGGCTCGTAGCGAAAAATGTTACATTGGATGTTTTGACTGACCGCGGTTGCACATCGAACGAATTGCGTTGCTCGATAAAAATTCGAAACTAACTACTAAACAACAATCCAAATATCAGCATTTCGTTCTAAATACAGATTATTATTGTTATCACTCGTTGAATTACCCTGAAATCAATAACAACACCTGAAAGAAACCAAAACTCACCACGATCGAACTACGACTTCGTGTTGTGTTTCCTGTATAAAATCTTCTCATCTTCTAAATGGAAGCAACAAAATTGTCCTATGTAGCGTAATTTTTTAATCAGAGTCATAATAAGGCAAGCAGAGCTCGAAACAGGGAAATATGATCTTCTATTCGGACTTTTTATGCGAGAATGGTATTTTATAACTTTAAGGGGATGAATCAAAATTTAAATTTTTCTTTTATATTCAGTAAACTAAATATATGTGTATAAAAATCAAATAAAAAAATTGTTTTGACTCGATTAATACAGGATTCGATTATATACAGTGAAAAAAAATCGGAAACTGTATATAATCGAGATCTCCCTATAGTGTACTACATGAACATCAACAGTAAAGTCCAACAATTAACATGTTTCAGAGTAGAACAAACGAAAATCAATCAATATAACGAACGCAACGGATTAAACAAAAAAAAATGACAATATTGTCAATCCGGTTATAAAAAGTTCGAAATAGCCAATCAGTCAGTTTGTCCTAACAGCAGACGTACTTTGGTAAACTCGATTTAACTGCCAATTCTCTGACTATCATCAAGTGCGTACCCACAAACCTACGCAAACTCCAACCTATGATGGGTTGCGGGCAACGGTCTTTATCTCAGCTGGATTCTGATTGTATCCTTTGTCATTTAACATATTCCTGATAGATATCCAAATAAGTTGCCGTCTATCCCCAAACACGCCCAGTTTTTATTCTCTCCTCACTGATACTTCACGTCTGATCAGCTTCGCGGAAGTGCCGGTTCATTGACTCTCATGAGTGCCCCCGAGCTGGTCGCGACCAGTTGAATTGAATTTCCTGAAAACGATACATGTTATACATATTTTTTTGTAAATCACGTTCGAGCCCTGAATAACCGGTTCTCCCTCGTTGCAGTGGTAAATTGTTGAAGATGCATGTTTATCAGATTTCGGTTCAAACCCCTTGCTGAGTTCTTGTAAAATTCGCTCGAAATAAGACCCTGCAAGTTTCGGTGTGCTTTAGCGAACATCTTGTAACCAAAAGATTGCTGGAGAAGTAGAGCAACGTTTTGCAACATGAACGCATGCTGTGAACCCTTGTTATATTTGGATATCCTGCAGTGCGATTTTTGGAACAGTTTGGCGAAGATCTGTTATGTTTCTCACTCCTCATGTAGCGTTCAACCGAACGAGTTCAGCATTGCAGTTCTGATCCACAAAAACTACATACGGCCTACCAAACATTCATCAATCACAGTCAAGCAGTCAAAAATGTAACATCATTTCCATATCCGCATCACAAGAAAGCTACCATTCACATTCTCTATTCCCTGCAAACCAACCCCAACCCATGGAACCCAAGTGGAGCATCAGACGGTATCGTTATGCGATCCGATTGAGAAAACAGATAAACCTACAGGCTAGGTTCTAGCTAGCAAATGCATCAATCGTTTGAAGTGGCGCCTGGGCTGATCGATCGCATCGTGAAATGCAACGGACAACTGCACAAGCTATCCCCTCGTCTCCGGGAGAAAATTCAATTGCTATGCAAGTGCTATTAATTACGAACATGTTCCGATCCATGACGACTCGTGAGCATCCGACGTAGCTAATGAGGGGCTCCTACTCGCTGCGGTTTGAAGCCATGTCCTTCCAGACATGTCAATAGGTTCGTTCGATTTCACGGGAAAAAGAAAACAAACGCTCATCAATCTTTCAGCCCCCATCCCTACCATGAGTGTGCTCACATCACTGCTGGAGAATTTTTCCATCAGACCATTTCTTCCAACCAATTGATTATTCATATCAGCTACAAGATATTTTTTATTCACTTATTCGCCCTGAAAGAAACCAGATTTACACGCCTGTTACACCTGTCGCTATCTGTCAATGTTGGCAAACCGGTTGACGCGAGACTTCCGTTCGCAGAAAAGTACGTTCTGTTTACAAGCGTATGAGCCATTGATTCTGTCCCTTTCGTTGCCCGGAATTGGGCACTACCGATTTGGTGACGTCTGATTATCGCGCTGACCGACCGTTGCTCGCACACCTGTTGTCGAATACAAAGTTTTACTTTCTAATGGTGCCTGTTTAAACGGGTGTAAGTAATGACATGGGGGGCAGTTAATCGTTCTATCATTCAATTTAATTGTGCAACTCGCTAATTGGATGGATCAACAAGCGCTAATTTACATACTGAAAGTAATTTGTCGTCACTTTAAAAAGCATTTTTATGACTTAAAATTAAGCACCACCTGCACAGAACATATTATGGGAAAACTGACTGAATAGTAGAAGGAAATTTTCTATGTAGTTACAGTGGTTCTGTTGGAAACAACAGGTTTGTCAGAATTGAATGCAAATTGAATGAATAGCTGGTGAAAGTCCTATAGATTGCACCTGGACACTGGTAGGCGAAGTTCGACTTAAGTTAAACTTAGCTGGAGAGTCAAAATAGACATAGGACCTATCAAGTTATCTATTTTCCTTAAGTCGCTCGTCAGATCAAACGAAACCGCGATAAAATATATATTTTCGATTCAGATGATTGTTTCGGGTTTCATTTTTATGATGTGATCTCGCTTTTTTCTCTGGTCGGTCTTGTGGTGTGGAAATTAGTATTATCAAGGATTTTTTTTTGCTGTCTTATAGTGACTTTCAGCCTTTTAGCTGATTCGTCACTCGGATCACGGCTTTATTTCATTTCCAAAGAACGAATGTCGCGAGTGAGAATTGAACTAGTGACCAGGGTTACCATATCTACAGTATAATCTGTATTTATACATTTTTTTTAAATCGACAGAAGTATACACATATTTCGAAATCTGTAGTTACAGATTATAGATTTTTTTGAGTTTCATACAGATTTACAGAACAAAAACAACATTAACAACGAAAACAAGTTGCATTAGATGGGTGATACAAAATCATATTACTCTCAAATGTGAGTTGAAGTATGTGAAGCATTCATGTATTTACTGTAAAGGTTCCTCAATGTCTTCAGTATAAACCTACAGTGAAATCACCCGACACAGGGAATAAATATTGAGTATGACTTACCGGCTCGACAGTTGTCTGTTGTGAGAGGAAATGATGCCCAATGTATGGCTCACTAGTGCTGCCAGTACTATCAACATCACTATTATACTGTCAACTGCGAGGGATGTGTCTTTCACACACATCCATTCAGACATTGTGTCTTTCACGCACCTTACAAAGTATATCTTGAATTTGATACAAATCAATATTAAAAAGTTCAGTGGAATATAGATAAAAATTCGGAAAATTATTTATTATGCTACAGCAGTAGCCAGCTAGCTTAAATATTTAATCAATCTATGTAGACCGATACATTCTAAATACTACTTAATAGTACTTACTTAAAACTGGTGATAAAAAATTGTGTGCATTGTTCCATCGATATGGAGCTGAGCGAAAACTCTGATATATTGTTGCACCCATCTATATTGTCCTGTTCGAACTGTCTGATGTGAGCAGAACAAACCGTTAAAGCTACGGAAATTCGCAAGTGATCCCGCGCTTCGTTCTGATTGATTAGCGGAAAAAATCAAAAATATTTGCATAATGTTTTCTTCATTGTGAAGGTTGAAAAATAAGCTTTACACTTCCGAATTCAAAACGGTAACGCTCAGTGCGTGTGGCGTCTTTGAATTTACATAAATATCAGATGTTCTAGGTTCTCTAAAACATTATGAAGCTGAGACAAATTGATCTACCATTTCAACTCTAACTGGTGCATTAACATTAACATGAACATTAACAAGAAGTCTTACCCAGAATGGTTTATGGAGCCCCCATGCTTCTTCTTGAATGGCGTTAACGTTCCTTGTGGAACTTTTGCCGTCTCAACCTATGAATTAATTAGCATCGTTTATTAATACTTAGTTGAGCTTTCTTAAGCCAAATCACAGGCCTTGAATGTATTCTGAGGGGCAAGCTCTAGAATACGCGTGACCACAGTGCAAGTCGAAGGAAATTTTTTTGACGAAAAATCCTCCGGCCAGAACGGGAATCGAACCCGAACACCCGGCATGATAATGTGAGACGCTAACCACTCGGCCACGGGTGCACAGCATGCTACCGAAGTAATTTATTTCAGTATTTAACACATTGCGGGTTGCTCACGAGTTTTCTCGTGAGCGGCGTTCCGTCTATTACGGATGGATCACGAAATAACCCGTGTCTGCAAGAATCTAACAAGGCCTACCGATGGCTGGCCTTCGTCTCATCCACACTGAAGGAAACGATCTCATTCGTGGAATCCGAACAAATGAAGCGTACAAGTTTGCCCCAAAACGTGCGGTCCTTAATATGTTAATGTGCTTATTGTAGTATGGGAATAATATTTTGGGACCTTATCAAAAAATAATCCAGAACTCTAATAAATAGATCACTACATAAATCAGTACACGGAGACAGTTCGACAGTTTTGCGTGTTTTATTTCAGCTCCCATTCGTTGCAACCTCCACATGTTCCTATTCAAATGATAACAAATGGGAGCTGAAATAAACCACGCAAAAATCTCAAATCGAAAGTAAGGTTAGGCGCCGTGCATTGACTTATTGATTTCTTTTATTCTACATTCCTCGTGAGTGCAAGAAAAAAACAAAGAAGATGGTCAAAAGGTACACTACAGGAATGTCAAAATTCGTGTTAGAAGAAAAAAAAAAGGGTGAGTTATATCTATGATATAATCGCAAGGTTGACGTGGGACTACCTTAGCTTAGCAATTATTCGTTTATATTGATTAAATTTTTTAAAAAGACAAAATATATGTACGGAAGAATTATCGAACGATTATTTTATTTTACATTTATTTCTGAATTTTACATCTCTCAAGTGTACGTACTTCTCGAACCGCGAATTTGCTTGAAACTGGAAAGTTCATTCGCTTCTAGTGTCTGCACGATTTTCCCAGGTTCCTAAGTTTAGAAGATCGTGTTAGGATAGACATATTCCAGTCTGCATAAAGGCAAGCGAGGACAAAAGTACTCGCTGTTTACATTTATTTGCAGAGGCGATTTCCCCAGAAACCTTGGTTTAGAAGTCTATGTTAGGGGAACACATTTCAATCGGAACAAAAATTCCCCCGACTTGTATGAATTCGCAATGCCGATTTCCCCACGCTCCATAGATTTTTAAGTCTGTATTAGGGAAACACATTCCAGTCGGAACAAAAATACCCCCGACATACATGTATCTGCAATGCCAATTTCCCCAAGTACCATGGATTTGAAGTCTGTGTTAGGGAATCACATTTCAGTCGGAACAAAAATACCCCCGACTCGCATGAATTTTAAATGGCGATTTCCTCCAGGCACTTTGATTTAGAAATCTCTGTTGGGGAACACATTTCGGCAGCAACAAAAGCTTCCCCTACTTTCATGTGTTTGCAATGCCGATTTCTCCATCGCTGCTTGGTTTTGAAGTCTGTGTGTTAGGGAACATTTTTCGGTGAGAACCAAAGTCCTCCAACTTTCATGTATTTGCAATGCCGATTTCCCCAAGGCTGCTTGCTTTTGTTGGCTGTGCTAGGGAAACCGTAAATCGGGCCAATCAAAACGAGGCAGTTAGGGCGTTTAGATAACGCCTAATATTTTAAAGTTATTCAATTGTTTATCTAATGAATCAAAACATTTTGTTAGTTGCGATAGATGCGTAGAAATATTCCCTATCAATTGATGCAAACATCTTTCCGATCCAGTAAGAAATGATCGAGTTATAAGCATTCGAAATCTTTCATTTTTTCCTGCATGTTCCTTAGGTTTTCATTTTACCATCCATATATTCCGGTTAGACGTAGTCCCACGTCAAAAATTGTAACGGGTTGTATCTAGGACACGACCGCATATTTTCGACGTAGAACTACGCAATTATATTATGCAATCCACTTGTTTACCACTTCGAATATTATTTTAGAATACATCGAAATGTTTTTGATAGATTATGTTCTTCGTTACAAATAAATTTGATGAACGTCCTTCTACGTTTGATATAATGCATAGAACTACCAAAATATGTGAACGGAAGAATTGTCAAACGATCATTGTATTTTACATTTTCCTCTGCAGTTATTGCACATCTCATGTTTACGTAGTTCTCGAAAGTTCATTCACCTGTAGTATGTGAAATGAGGATTTTCCCAGGCTTCTCAGTTTAAAA
Organism: Toxorhynchites rutilus septentrionalis; assembly: GCF_029784135.1. Lineage (NCBI taxonomy): Eukaryota > Metazoa > Arthropoda > Insecta > Diptera > Culicidae > Toxorhynchites > Toxorhynchites rutilus. The sequence goes on along the minus strand of NC_073746.1, from coordinate 66,591,399 downwards.
GTACGTTTTAGGGAAACATATTCCGATCTGCACAACGACAAGCGAGTACAAAAGTACTCAACACCAAAATAATACCCCCTACTTGCATGTATTTGCAAAGCGGATTCCCCCAGGCACATTAATTTTGAAGTCCGTGTTAGGGAAACACAGCTCAGTGGGAAAAAATACCCCCGACTTGCATGTGTTGACAAAGCGAATTCCCCCAGGCTCCCTTCCTGAAAGACGTAGTTCTACGTCAAAAATGAGGATTGAGATTAGGTTCGATGCAGTGATCTATAACCATAAACCGTGTTCTCATGCACCTTAATTTTATGGCAATACCAAAATAATCATGAAGCAATTTATTCAAATAAAATCGTATTTTCTAGAGGTTCTAGGAAAACCACCGCAAATATTGTTTCATGTTAATATTCGATTGGTATTTTTTATCTGCTTGAATGATATGATTAATTAATGGTTTATTATCAAGCATTGAAATTGACAAAAAATCATTTTAAGTAAATCAATGCCGATCTTCTTCAAATAAAACTTACCTGGTTTATTGATATAAATATGAACAATTAAATTTACACTAGTTTGTATCAAAACATGAGCAAATCTAAATTCAATAACCATTAGGCCATTAGGCCACAACAGCAACAGCTTTTTACTTTATGAAACAATAGAAGACAAAAAAATAACAAAAAAGTCCCTTTCGACAAATAACACTGATTATAAGAGTGAACACCAATATTTTGATAGCAGTAGCAGTATCACATCAATTGATTTTATGAAATTAAACTAGTTAGCGAATTAGAAAATCATCATTTAAAAAGTAATAATAATTGTATTCCCCCTATTAATTTGGCCACTCCATAATCCATTTTATACTAGGAATGTTAGAAAACTTTACGCTTTACATCACGGTGTATATATTTTAAGATATTCCACTTCTAGTGACACTTAGAGTGAAATACTTTCATCGGTTTTGACAATAATTTTTGACACTAATGTTCAGTCTTTTTTCAGTCGATCAAAAAATAAAGGAAACAGTTTTCTATTATATGCCCTACAACGTTTCAATTAATTACAAAAGAGTTTCTACAAATTTTATTGTATCAATCACACGATTTCCAATAACTAAATGATGTCAATTCAAAATTTAGAAATCAACCTTCAACAACCAACTGGTGGAGAATATTTTATAGTTAAATTCGATTGTTACCAGTCAAATACTTTTGGGATGTTATAACACCTACTTTTTTGCAGTTCCTGACTCTCAAACACTAATGTTTTTTTTTCGGTACATTTTCAAAACATACAAATTAACTTTGTTCTATGAATTATTTACAATACATAACCATGAATTCCTGTGTATTCAGTTTTTCAAAAACTCGCAAAAACCTTCGTTAATTACGTTACACTTTAACAAGAGAAAACATAGGTATCATAGAAATATTGAAGATCCAAAGATTTAATTCTACAAACGTAGATTGATGTTTGTATTACAGAGGCTTTAAACAACAAAGTTCATTCGCTTCCACCCTGAAAAAAGGCATATTTAGAAGGATTGAGAACCCACGGTCATTCGCCTCACATGCGAACGTGCAACCGTGGCTTTGGAAACCCCCTTCACAATCGAAATCTTTATCCATCCTTTCCGAAGACTGGTTTTCTTTCCGAGAACCGTCCTTCAATTATCCGCGACACCTGGGAAATATATAACAGCTCTATTCAGTGCATAGGATCGAACTCCAATAGAAAATAACATCAAAGGTTGAATTGTTGTGTACGAAACACGCACGCATAGTTCATATAGTCATATAGAATTACGTTACGATATTTTTTGCATGTTGATTCTTTGAATTTTTTAACCATGCGATACACCACGGACGTAGCCGACCAAGTGTTACGAAAACGCCCAGCGGTCTACACAAAATTTTGAGAAATTAGCAGCTTTCATTTGCACAGTATTTCAACATATATTAATAATTTTATAATTATCTTTATGGCAATAGATCGTTAGAGAGTGTTCAAATCGATTGGTGCCAAAATCTCGTCTCGAAATTCATATAGGAATCATTGAGTAAAAAGCGCTCAAAACAATTTCCATGATGCGACCGATATTTAATTTTCCAATGTGTACCCACCATATGTTCCCAAAAGACGTAATCCTACGTCAAAAAATAATTTCGGTAGTAATCGCGAATTTATTTTGACGCTAGAGCATGAGAGAATAATAACAATCGATTTTATCCACAAAACAATGAAAGAAAATATTGCAGTGTAAGAGATCCCAACGAAGTAAAATAAAAATTACATGATGAGAGATATGGTTGAGATAATTTCGATGAATTTCACTCTCTTGGGTAGCAAAAGGATTCCTCGAAAATTGCCTCAACCATTATTTAAAACGAATACAAACATATTACTTCATCTAGTAACAGTCTGTACGAATGCTAAAACTTATTTCTTCTGCCAATAGATTTTGGAACTCTTTCCTAGTATTATCGTATTGGAAAAACAATCAGATCGCTCTCTAATGATAAACCCAGTTTCACATTGTTTTCCTGCTTTCAATATTGCCAGACAAAACAGTCAATTAATATGAAAAATGCAATAATAGTGTTATCGACCGTCTAGTATAATCGAGAAAAAAAAACGCCGAAATCGACTACGCTAAAATAAACCTCCATACGCACCTCTACTGGTCCAGTTCATGAGTCAGATTTCGGATAGGTTTAATTCTCTTCCGAACTTCAATGACATGACCATTTGCCTAGTTGACATTCAGGTTTTTTTTTGCGCTCGATTCAGCTCGGGCATGAATAGGCGATAATAATAGTAGCAAAAACTAAAACTGCCACTTGACCGCCCATTCGCTTTGTTCCGGTCTTCAAAGGTTTTTAAACGAGCTTTTTTTCAACACGTATTTTTCTCTTCCTCTCTTTCCTGTCTTCCAATGCAGCGGTAGCAAGCCTGTCCGGCCAAGTGTTGCATTGCCTGCAGCAACAAATATCGATGCTGTGTGTCCATATGTGCAGAACCAATTTGAGAGCACCGTCGACCGACGGCTACTATCTTTTGCCCAGCCGCAAGCGGTGGTACGATGGGTTAAATACTTTACGCTATAAATAAACCAAAGATAGATACCGTCTGGTTTTGTTCTGTGTTTCACCCATCTGTTTGATTGATCTTAAATCACCGAACTTCCAACTTTTCCTGTGCAATTCTTGTGACTGGTCAATTCTAGCTATATAAATTAGACATTCACGCTCTCACCCAGCATTGGGGCGCAAACAGAACGAGATTCAACTGGAAATTCGGGAAGGTCGAAATAGGCACTATGTGACCGCGGATAGGAGCTCTGCTACAGATAATATCCGCCTGCTATCCAACTTCTGCCAACCTGCATACCTTGAGCACGATCTCTAGCCCACCGGACCACGGTGTTTTGGAGGTGGGATTTTTTTGTGGTAAAGTGAAAGATTTGTTGTTTTATTATTTATCTATTTTTTTTTTCAAATAATTTTTAAAGCTACAATGTAGATATGATATGGTTCTTAAAACTAACTCTCTTTAACTATTACTCGACTGGTGGTTCAATCAACCTTTAACAATCAACCATAGTGAATAACAAAAATTCCGGAATACGAATAGTCTTTCATATATCTGTGTCCAAGCGGAAATTCGGATTGTATAAAGAAAAAAAGTCATCATTTCAGATACGGTTGCTAACGCATGAATTAAAACATGATCTGATTTCGAATGACTTTTCTTTTCAAAACCACAGAGAACAATTCAATGGATTTTTTTTCCCAAATCCTACAATTATTAAACCTTATACAGAAATGCTTCGAGACCCTGCCGAGAGACCCTACGCAGTTGACCATAACCATGACCTATGAAGAGATTATGATTATGAAAGATTATGATCATGAAAAAATATTGAGATTGAGAAGATATTGTCTATCGGTCGCAACTGGAGGACGTTAGAAGAGTTGGTGGGCTTCAAAAAAAAAGCGCATCTTCAGCAGGTCCACCTCCTCAGATGCATATTCCATTTGCATAATGGACCTTCGCGTGATACTTCTTGATGAAGGCAGCAACTTCCGGCAGAGAAATGTCTTTCCCCGTTCACCGTAACACCGAAGAAAAACTATGGATGGGTTATACCTATGACATAGCCGCAAGGTTGTCGTAGGACTGCCGTTGGCTTAGTAATCATTTGTGTTTTTTCAATTAGCAATAAACGCACTTCGAATGTTCCTCATTGGGTACGATATCGCCGATGCGATTAAATTATTGATTAAACTAGTGAATGAATGAAACAATTCACGAATTGCAAACAAATCCCAATTTAGGTCAATTCATGCATTATGGTAGTGGTTATCGCAGCAAATGGTTATCAACATTTTGCCTAATCATCAAACGGTATGCGTAGAAGTTCAGTGAGCTGGCGACATGAAGGGGCATGCAGTCTTGAATAACCGAGCCAAAGCGTTGCATTTGTACCCGCTTTTGTAGACCGTGATAGCAAAACGCATTCCGGAGTGTAAAAATGCATGGGGGTATAAAAAGTACTGTCGAGATCTGGAATGCCGATTTTCCCAACTTATTGGTTTCGGAATCTCTGTTGGGAAAACATATTCCGGTTTGCCAAAACGCAAGCGAATACGAAAGTACTCACAGCTTGCATCTCATTTGCAATGCCAATTTCCCCAGGCTCCATGGTTTTTATGTCTGTGTTAGGGAAACATCCATTCATTCCTGCGAAGGTACCTCAATCGCTGTTCAAATTGAGTGGATTTCCGAGCGGCACTCGCTCATATACCAATTGGTGATTTCAATAACCTGTTTTGAAAGCAATTCTAGGGCTATTGAAACAAGTTTCTGGATCAAATAGTAACAAGTATATAACGCGTAGACATTTTATCTTTCGAATAAAGTGTTTATCATACCATTTCGTTCAGTTGTTTAGGAGCTATTAACGCTCAAAATCTCGGTCTCCGGCGTAACGCTTCCGTTTTCGAAACTTTGATTTTACACCCCGGTATAGAAATTAAAGACGTAGTCCTACGTCAAAAACACTGGCTTGGACCCTCATTCCTCACTGATCGTCAGCCACAGAAGAACCTTATTCGGGAACTTAGTGTGGTAGATATATTTGATGTCATCGCTCACATCGTCATCGTCTTATGTAGACGAGTTTACCCTTCCGAACAAGCTATGTAAAGCTCCCAGATAACTTTTCAACGGTGCTCAGCTGAAAGGCTTTGATAATACGCTGGCTAAAAATCCCGAAATGCGCAAAAAGGTGAACGAACAAATGAAGAACTGCGAACAGAAACAGAGAAGCAGTACATCCTAAAGATATCCCAGTGGAAGAGTTGAAGATAATAAACCCACAGCGAGTACACAGGTGATACCTCGTTGTTTCCTCGAAAGTTACTTTTCACAGGAGATTGACGAGGTCGAAATCCGCTCGCTCACGGATGCAAAGCGTTGCGTAGCCTAATTGAGGAAGTCGTACAATGCTTCTTTTTAGACCGATGAAATTTTCTCGTTGATCAACGTCGGCGGGGACGCTTTGTTCCCTTGAATCTCAACGTGGCCGAAGATGCCTCTAAATGGAACAACCTTCTTTCGATCCAGTGAAGAGCTTCACATGGTGGCCGTACACCTTACGACTGAGAAAATAATCAACGTTGAACAGTTAATCCGAACGATGACCTATGTTCACCGGGCAGTGAAGACCTTCGAGCTATCTCTTCACGGAGAAAAGCTACAATATGTATACCAGAGCAGACGCTCAATCGCAGGTCTATTCGAAGGAAATATCGAGTCATATTTCAACATTCCGGCAGTACACGTGGGGTGACACCGGAGGCGTATGATCAAATCTGTGAAGGCAGTGATGAGGGCGCTATTGACAAAAAAAACTGCCAATCAGGCGAACGAACATACTGCAAGTTAGCCGAGAGCTTGCGCAGCACATCAGGAACAACATCTGTAGATGGATACTTCAATATCTTCCGACACTAGCAGGGTGCACGAAATAGTTCAAAGCAGTCAAGCCACTGCAACCCGTAAAACTGATGGTAATCATCGATTCGAATTATTTAAAAAATCATTGAATATTTAGAAAGAAACACTTTTTAGAAGATAGGCCACCAACCTGAAAGTAGTCGATGGTTTACGTGATTTTCTAGAAACACTTGAATTGAAGATGGTTGATTGATTATTCTGAATAGAAATATGGAAATTATGCCTTCCCTTCTTATTATTTTCTTCTCTAACGGAGACTCTACATCTTCATTCATTCGTCTCCGCAAATTATGCCTTGTCGCTACATTAGCCGCTCGTTATTGATAGCAGCGGTAAGGTGAGCACAGCAATGCGCAGATCAAATGTATGATAAAATAGGAACGCTGCCAGTTTTCATCAATGCGAGCCATATACGGGCTACGGAATCATTTTCGATTCGATTAAGGTAGTAGCCCGGTGTGACGACCGAAATTTCGATGTTTTTTTATAATTTTTTGATGTAGGACTACGTCTTTCATTTCTGTACCGGGGTGTAAGTTCAAAGTTTCGGAACCGAGAGAGTGACGCTGGACTGCAAGGTTTTGAACGTTAATACCTCTTTACCGGCTGAATGGAGTGGTATAATAATCACTTCATTCGAAAGATAAAATGTCAACGAATTATATGATTATCACTTATTGGTCCAAAAAATCGTTTCAATAGCTTAAAAATTGCTTTGAAAACAAGCTATTGAAATCATAACAATCTAGCACATTGATGATGATTGGTGATCGCAATGTGTTCCGAAACACGGACGCAAAATCTAGGCGCCTGGAGATCATAGCGGACACATGCAAGGCGTGAGTACTCTCACTCGCATCAGTTTCTGTTCTGCTTTCGCATGGAACATTAAGAAAAATTGTTTGCGTGTGAATGCGTCCGAGCGAAGGAATATTCGCACACATTTACGCATTTGACTTGGTGTTCCTGTGATGCAATCCAATAGCATCAATTTCTGTTCTGCTTTCGCATGGAACAGTCATGAAAAATTGCTACATCACGATGAAAACGAAATGAATTTTTTGAAAGGTTATAAGACTCTATAATGGCGCTCTCATTTTCTATTCTGCACATGGAGTGATCATGAAAAATCTCGTGTAATTCTCACGAAAACAAAAATGAATCATGTATCATTCATTGAATTTTATGTTAATAACAATTCCATACTTATACTCATCCACCCACACACTAACAACAAAAACTTTCAGCAATTTTTCAAAATATTCTTTCATGCATTAAAAATTGATTTAGATGCAATTTCGAATAAAAGATTACCGAGCCAACGGTAGTCCTACGTATACCTTGCGGTTATATCACACATATAACCCACTTCTTGTTTTTTCAACAAGAAAATAAAATGCGATCGTTTTAAAATTTTTACATGCTTTATTAGTGTTTTAAAATATAGAAAAAAAAATTGTATTTTATTTTACATACACTTGTTTTTAATATTTGACGTCAGAGTGGATTCCTTGGAAAGAAGATGAGCTGGTTCGGTGAAGCACACAGTCTTCCGAAGTCATCTGAAATAAAAAATTCAAAAAGATTATTATTCTGCAGACTTTATTTTAATGAACTAACTTATAACATACATAAAACAAAAAAAAACTAAAACAAAATGGCGGACTCGTGAAACACAGTTCTCAAAATATAATTTATTTTTTTTGATAAATTTTTTAATTAAATTGTTTATTATTAAAAAAATAAACGTTGTAAAAGTAACGTATTTAGATATGTGTGTCTAGAAAAACGGGTAAAATTTTTAGCCAAATCAGTGCTTCCCCGAAATTTCGAAAACATGGTTTTGAGAAAAACGCGTTCAAAGTTTTGTCACACGCTTTCATACACACTACGGCGCGCTCTCTTATATTAGCTATAACTTCAAAAATATTAAAAATATCGGTATGAAATTTTTTAAGTATATTTTTAGAATGTTTTTCTTCCGAAAAATGTAAAAAAAATCGATTTTTTGAACCCATCACACCGGACTACTACCTTAATATGCAAATCGAAAAAATAGTTATTAATGTTGAAACTATTTCATAAAAACGTGACATGATCTCTGATCGGTCACCCTTACTGAAATACGTAGTCCTACATCAGTAAATTTTAAATCATATAAGAACCACATTTGTACGAGAACTGATACATCTCGTGATCATATAATATTTTATAATGTTTTTCATCTTTTGGTCACAAATGTTTCACAAATCTTGTACAGTGAGTCAAAGTCGAACTTATCCACATTCAGATTTTCCTTTTGAAACTTTTGAACTGTGAAATGGTTATAGCAAACAATGCAGCAATGGTATGCATTATTTGCCGACTCTTTCAGGTTAATTTAGATAATTTTGGTTTTTGAAACAAATACAGAAGGGAGGAACTCAGATCCACACATACGAGATTGTGTTGGATCTGACTTCAAATTTAAGAATCGAGGGGCTTCCATATGTCGAAATCAGTACCGTGCTACAGTTTATAGATGGTTCCTTATTCTTTCAGAAGCTTTTCAAAAATGATTGATAAAACAATAACAAACTGAGATCCACAGTGAGATCGTGCGGGATTACACATTCACATTCACACAGTTGATTTTTGATAACTTTTGGAATCCTGTGTGCCTCAAATCATCATGGCATAAATTGAAAAAAAAATCAGTGTATGTGCTAGCAATTTTCTTGCATTCGAGCTCCAATGCTGTTTTCAGTGACCCAATATTTGTGATATGTTGCTCTCTGTTGTTAGCGACCTGTTGATGCCGCAAATTACCATTGACATTGAGATCAGATGATTAGGGTAGTTTCACGATCTTGCTCGAAGATTCGGCGTTCGTAAGATAGTAACCTTAACGTCCGATTTGGAAAACTAGAAGTAGGTTATATCTGTGTCATAACCGCTCAGTAATCATTCGTTTGAAATTGTATCTGAATCAGTTCTCAGTGAATGAATGAATTAATTTTTTGAAAGATTACTGAAAGTTTTTCTTGTTTGTGCGTGGGTGGATCAATATAAGTATGGAATTGTTATTAATATAAAATTCAACTCTTTCGAATTTGTTGGTGGTCCTGAAAAGAACTGATGGCATTGAGTGGCTTTGTAAAAACAACTGAAGATATTTGATCCATCTTTTCGTGAGAATAATAGACTAGATTTTTCATGACCACTCCATGCGAAAGCACAGAAACACCTAGTCAAATGTGCAAATAAAATGAAAGTTCTAGTCCTAAGGGGGTATTCTAGTGTAGAGACACAAATTTCGGACGTATTTTCGAGCTCCGTAAAAATAAAACATTGAATATGTTTACTATCCATTATATAATTATTTGTTCATCTATCTTTCAAGAGTAAAACAAAAATTGAACGGAGAACAAATATTTATAACTAGAATAGTTACAAGCTAATGAAATGAGAGGGTTCAAAAAAAAGTTGTGCCATGGAGTACACGATTCCAGCTCTCCTGGTTATCTGAAACAAAAAAATCGAACAGATTCTGAATCAGTAAAGAAGCCGCTATCGCATGAACCTCGGATAAGTCAAAAACATCTTTTTTGACAAAATGGCAGCCGTTTGAAAAACAAAATGCGGTTTAAAAAGTTTTTTCTTACGTTTCCCGATTTTTTAAGAATAGTAAAATTTAAAAAATATTTTTTGTTTAGAGGTTCATGCGATAGAAAGATTCCTGCAGATTGTATTCATATATTTTAAACATAAATCGGTTCAGTAGAACCCATGAGTTGTTTCTCTCAGAGACTATACACCTCAGAGAAACAGCTTATATGAATGAGAGATTCCATCAATCTATTCCCTTCATGCCCACCAGCGAAGAGAAGAAACCGTTCCTCCGGTGAGCGTGTTCTCCCAGTATTCGTGCGTTAATGTTCCAGTCCGCGCTCTTGTTTCCCTGCATTCTCTGAGCACATAATATAGATGCCAGATGTGAAGACATATTTTCGTTTTGAAGACATTTAATTTTGTGAAGTCAATTAATGTTTGTGAAAACATAATGAGGTCATTTCCAAGTATGGGGAAACAATTGTTTGTGTGATTTATCGAACATCATGTTCGAAATATCGTGATGATTTGCTCATTTTTGTTCATTATGATTACATTCGAAGACATTTATTCGTGCCATGCAGAAATATTTGAAAAAATCATCTGGCATCCCTCACATACAAGCTATTTCTCTCGTGAGAATGTTTACGGCCGAAAACGAGCAAATTGCCCCAATTAAGGGTATGCCATACTGCCCGATGGTAAGCTGATGCGGAAAATATCAAATTGAGAAGGAAATGAATCCTTTCTTACCATTTTATTCATCTGAGATATTCACTGGGAACTCGACTCAATAAATATGACCCACAATTATCGCCTCTGAATCGGTTTCAAGCAACAATAACCTTATAGAAATGATGTAGAAAATTACATCGAAAAGCGCTTCCAAAGAAAATTATTTTTCTTATTTTTTTAAAGCATATTACAAATGTAAAACTTACATGGTAGGATTCTATCATTGACTAGCACAATTGCCTATATCCATTGCATTTATATTCTTGCTGGTTTACGAGAAAATCAGGCGGGTCAAATTGCCCGGCCGACGCGTTTTAGACTCATATATATATTATACTTCTGCAGGGCCATTTAACACCGTATGATTGGAAATTTAGAATTTGGGCGCCTTACAAAAATAAAATTCGTAGCGCTTTTGTTATTCAGTATGTAAAATGCAGAACGATTACAGATGGCTGAGGGTTAACTAATCTACGTACTGACGTAGTTGTTATCTTAAATTTTAAGAGCACGGTCCAGAGGAGGCGATCTGGCGTAGTGGTAACATCCATGCCTCTCATGCTGAAGGTCACGAGTTCAATTCTCACTCCCGACATTCTTCCAAAAATGAAAGTACAAGTGACGAACCAGCCAAAATGAGTTGAAAATCACTATAATACAGATAAAAAAAAAGCACGGTCCAGATAAATCCATTCTCGCTTTTTTTTTATTTAAGTCATTTATTTCTACAGGCTCAGTTACATAGGTTTAAAGGAGCCGAACTCTTAACTACCATTCTCGCTTAGGGGGTGCTATATTTATAATATTATCCTATATTTATAAAATTTGTTTGGCAAATGAGAGTAATCCATTCTATTTTTTGGCATTTGAAGCTTCGTGCAGCCCACCTCAATAGAACACTTATCACAGTTCCGTCTTTGTGGGAAAATTGGACCGATATTCACTCAAGTAACGGTTTATCAAGTCGATTGTCGTTTCTAAACTCATAAAATTTAGTTCGCTCTTGCACAATATATTCTTTGTTCACATTTATTGAAATAAACTTCAAAACCTCAAGGTAAGTTTAATGAAACGTGCTACATAACAATATCGATCAGAATAAATATTGAATAATCTATCAAATATTGTTCAAAATTAAGTTATGATTTTTAGTTTTCTTCAATGTAATGGTGAAGACATTTGAAGACATTTTTCCGCACCATGTGAAGACATCTTGAAAAATTACCAGGCATCCATGCATACAACACTGAATCGGTCTCACAAATACATGCTAACAAATGAATAATGAACCAGGGTGGCCGATTTTATATTTTTTGCAACAAGTTTTAAACTTGGTTTTTTATGCAACATAATGATTTTTAAGAACCTATTCCAATATCGAAGTACTGTCTTTGCAGTGGAGAACTATAGATGCTCTTAGTATGAGTTATGATTTCCATGTTTTGTTATTCCTAGCTCACTATTTAAACATAGGAGGAGGACGATTTTCTCTGTGACTCAATACAGTTCTCTTACTATTACTGGATCACTGAGAAAGTATTTCGATATGCTAAAACTCATGAGATCTCTGCACAACTAAAAGATTGAATTTGTAAGCGTAGGTATGGCCTACGGCCTAGAATGAATGAATTGAAATAAAAATACATTTAATGAATCCTATACGAAATAGGTTCTCTCGTCGGTCCCAGTTCACAAGTAACTGATTAGATGTAAAGTGTGTCATGTGATGTTTTGTACTCTTTGAAAACGTCGGCTTCCTACAATTATTACGGAAATTCATTCAAAAATTGACAATATTCTCACTGCAATGTTATTGATTTTCATAACGTTGATGCTCATTTATTTGATAAGCAAAATGTATCTACTGAATCTTATGTATCAAAGTATCGAATTATAAAAATGCTAATTGTTTCGAAAAATAGGGTTGAGATTCCTAAAACAAATTCTCAATCGTGATTTCGAAATACGAATAAGTCATTATTTTTACTCATACATCCTCCGGACGGAGCACCGCGCGTGTCCGAGCGATTGGGAATCTCGAGGTTTAAAAAGAGATAAAGGAGCGGAAAACCCTTTCAATTCTCAACTGCATCTAGTTCGGGACGCAACGGTCCAGCGGCACTAGCGAGTGTTATATTTCACCTTCTACTCGAATTGCGGCCTGTCCACAACCGATTTGTGGAAGAGAGCGCAACTCCAGAACTCGGCGTGCTATTTCGATCCAGTTCCAGAAGTAGTAATAGTTGTAGTAGTAGTAGTGGTAATAAAAATATTCGTACTGATAGAGTACCAGTAGCAGCAAAAGTAGCTGCTTATCCAAGTTTTACGAGGACTTTGCTGCGCAGTCCGGTAGCGCAAGAGACGACGCGTGATAATTTCGCGAACGTGCTTTGGAAACCAGATCTTTTAAATAGATTGCAATTGCCGGACGGACGGACAGACGGACGCGAGAGTGCCACAAGTAACGAAAACAAAAAAAACACCAACCCGTCAGGAGTGGAGACACCAACGAGTGTTTGTATGCATGGTGAAGTCCATCTCTTGGGTCTCTATGAGAGAAGCCGTTGGAAAGCGCGCCTGGCACTTGTAATTCCCTAGGAGTGCTGATAATATGCATGCATGACTAGTGAAACTGAACCACCGATTCAGAGCCCGGAGTCCGAAGTCAAGCTGTAGACGTAGTGCTAGTTCTAGTCAATTTAAAATCCTGTAGAAGCACGAAAAGCATTCCAACAACAGTGCAAAGCAAGTGAAATTTTCCAGCAAAAAAAATTGTAGTGAATAGCGTTTTTTTTTTGTTTTAGTGAATGATCCTTTAGTGAAAAGGCAGCTAAAGCATATTGCCCTATCATAACGATAGTAAAACAAGTAGTGGAAGACAAAGATATTTAGTACAAAGTTTCGCTCTAATGATTCCTCGCTATTTTGAATCTTTTTTCACGTACCATTAACGAAACGATCGACGCCGCCGTCAAACGAACGCAAACGGTTTCATGAAATTCTACAACATAAATCTTGCCTCAAACTCGCAACAATTAACAAACCCGATCGCCACCGGAATCGACAAAAATTGCGATCCCGGTGCAGAAACGATTAGAAAGTGCTTCCCCAAGAATCGCTGTAAGATCGGCAGCACTCACTGCAGTGGCTCCCTGGAGATGAAAGTCAAGGCAACAGGAAAGCGGATACTGCGGCGCAGGAAAAGCAGCAAGAAAAGTCTGGACAAATTCCCCACACCAAAGTGAGTTTATTTCTCTCTTGTTTCCTTTGTTTTTTTAATGTATTATTTTAAGTAGCAGTCTTTTCTTCTTCTCGTCAAGTTCAGCGACTGCGGATATTTGCGGATAAGATTGGGTAATTCAGATGAAGAAATCATATATTCAACATTGGTCAGGTTTTCTTTTGAATATTGTTGGAACAATATACAAGCTATTAAATAGTTAAAAAAACAAAAAATATCCACAAATTTTCGGATTATTACACAAAATTCCACACAGTATATTCTATCCTAACTTTCACATATACAAAACTCAAAACGGAATTCGTTCAAAAATTAAACGAAAACATTGCCGGTATTCAACATACTGAAACCAAATAGCTAGCCTATTTTGCGACTTTCATGTTGCTCCGGTTTAAACCATCTTGTCTATGACTCGCTAAAGAAATGATGTAAAAATATTGTGTAAAAATAGGAAGAAAAAAAAACTCCCATCAAGAATCTGTTGATGTATGTTTAATTTAGAATTCGGACGCACAAAAATGATCATTTTTCTAAGAAGAATTTCATAAGTAATTTGTAAGTTTTGTGTATCAAAGAGAAAAGGAGAAAAATTATTCGTCAACTTTTCTGATGAATTTATGAACTTCTCATTGAATATCCCCCCTTTTTTCTACAGTAATACTGCCAATCCTGCCATCTTTTCTATAATATCTCCAAATAAGATACCTTGACTACCGTTTTGTCTCAAATTCCGAACACTTAAACTTTGATGGTCATTAAACAGTGTCTCATTACTCAAAATTGTACTTTTTCGGGAAATTAATTTGATTTTTGGATTCAATAGAGCCTTCATTTTCATTGGGCTTCAATACATATTCATGGTGAAAAACCACAAAAATGTTTAATCACATTTGTCTCATATTCCGAACACTTTTGTCTAAAATTCCAATGGATGGGAGGGAACATGGGAAATCCAATTTTTGTGCAAGTCTAATATGTTTTCAAAGAAATTACTTCAATTTAATATGTGGATCATCTAAATCGGTCCGGTAGTTCTAAAGATATGAATTTAAAAAAGTCATTTTTGGAAAATGGGTGACAATTTATTTTTCGGATCAACGGTTACGGTTATCACTTCTCTGATTTTTGGATATATTTTTGGATTGTACCCCAATTTGTGAACTATTGTTGTATTTGCCTGAAAACAGTGTGTTCAAACCTTTTCTGTTCAGAATTCGAAGCATGCGTCGAAACATGATTCAAATTCCGAACACTATTTGAATGCTAATTTTAATGAAGATTTCATCCATTTATAGTAGATTCTAACCTTTTATAGCACCTAACATGAAAGCAGCAAACAAAATAGATAAAACATCTACGAAAACTGGTAAATTCACGATGCTTGTTTTGTGCGGAATTTACTAACGCAAACATTTTATCACTGCTTTTTACAGTCACATTTTTTGCAAATGCTTGGTATTATAAATTATAGGCTGTATCCATAACTGTAAATGATGTTAGAATGAAGCCCAAAGAATGCCAGGGTTTTTATTATTCAACTATTTACAATAAAGTTCAGTAAATTTTCATTAAAAAATGAAGTGTTCGGAATTTGAATCATGCGTGGAAATTTGATTCATTTTCCGAACACTTCTTCAATACTAATTTTGATGAAGATTTCTGCATAAAATATCATTTTTTTTCAACCATTTATTATAGATTCATACCTTTTCTAGCACTTAACATGAGAACAGCAAACAAAATAGTTGAAAGAACTACAAAAACTGAAAAATTAACAATGCTTGATTTTTCTACAGAACTTGCTAACGCTAACATTTTATCATTGATTGTCACTTTTTCGAAAATGCTTATTATTATAAATTATAGGCCGTATCGATACCTGTAAATGATGTTAAAATGAAGCCTATACCCCAAACATTGTCAGGGTTTTCATTATTCCATTCTTTTTAACATAAAAGTTCAGTAAATTTACATTCAAAAATGAAGTGTTCGGAATTTGAGACTGTTCGGAATAGGAGACAAAACGGTATTTTGCCACTTTTCATCAACATTAGCTTGAAAATTGCTCTTTTTTTCAATCGAACAAAAATCCAGGTAATTTGGTTAATCGATTCCATTCATAACCGCTCCAATGATGGAAACTTTTGTTATACTCCCGAAACTGCAAATGAAGAGGTGATGATCGTCATAAATATAAAACTCAACAGTTAAACATTTAAAACTTTCGACGCCCCGTCACCCAGATATGGATGACACTTTCCTCGTTCAAATTGAATAGGATTTTTAAAAGGAATTTGATAGAATAGGCACCTAGTTGTAACTACAGTATATGTAGAAAAATAATAAAATTAAAACCATATTATCATAATATTTATACTATACTTTTTATTAATTTATAGTGCGGATGGTTTGTATGGCAGCTTTTTGCAAAACCTATATAATATGACTTCGGCATGAGTTATTGTTGTCAATTCATCGTCAAATTAAATAAAATATTGCTAGATCATGTAAAAGTTGTCTACAAACTAAGTTTGATCTTCATTTAATAATTTATCCGCAAGTTGGGCTCCGCAAGAAACTTAGAAAAGCCGCTTTGGGCGATGAACGTGTTAAATCATTCGCATATCCATCTTACTCTTACCGACACAGTTCCATTGACTTTGATGCGGGATGCAATGTACTGGTCGAAATTACATACTTTTTCGCTACTTTCAGGACTAAAAAAAAATATTGAAATACAAAATCTTCGTTAGATACTATTCAAAACAACATTTTTCAAAACTTGGCGAAAACAAATTACGATATTATGTAGAAAATATATTCTATACGCTAATTTTCATTCATAATTTCAATTTTATATTTCACCACCATGTTTGCTTCATGCAGACAGGTTGTGTCATTGCTCTGTAGTCGTTAAAGAAACAATTGTCTGTCACACATTACTGTATAGCTCCGGTTTCCGTTGTTCCTACACTCAGGAAAATAATTGATAAATATGACATATTTTGTTGAGAAATATTACTTATTTGCTAGCCATTTTCTTTTATCAGAAATTATTCTACTTTCTGTGCGATCTTTCAGTTTCGATTGCATGCTTACATGCTTACAGGCAACAGCATAAACTGACTTTGATTCAATTTATTATGACAAATGTAATACGAGCACAACTATCATAGTGAATTTTCAGGTGGAATGAACACACTTTTGAAATAAAAGTTATGACTTATGAACTTATAAGTGGTGAAGGAAACTTATATGATTTTATTTAAAGAAAATAGGTCAAGTAGAAATTCAACCTTCAGCAATTCAAAACTGCATTTGAGCTTTGAAGCCTTATAGAGAAAATGTAGGTCCCAAACTCTTGTTGTGCACCCGTGGCCGAGTGGTTAGCGTCTCACATTATCATGCCGGGTGTTCGGGTTCGATTCCCGTTCTGGCCGGGGGATTTTTCGTCAAAGAAATTTCCTTCGACTCGCACTGTGGTCATGCGTATTCAAGAGCTTGCCCCTCGGAATACATTCAAGGCGTGTTATTTGGCTTAAGAAATCTCGACCAAGTATTAATAAATGACGCTAGTTAATGCATACGAAGAAGAAGGTCCCAAACTCTGGTGGCGCATCAACACTGTACATATGTGATCGCGAATTAGCTTCAAACTTATGCAAGAGAAGAGAATGCAGAAATGCAGTTGCTTCCCAACCAGGACGATAGCTTAGGTGCTTATTGCAGGCAGACATCATTTGCCCCATATCACTCCAACCCCTTTTGTCGCATAGTGACCTGGAAATCTGAAGTCCGTTGTGCGGCTTCAGAAGTTGTTTTAGGGGCATCCTTTTGAAAAAAAAACCTATTCATTGTACGAAAGACGTGCCTTCCGCACTTCCACTGCTTATCGAATCATGAATTTCTTAGGAATTTTCGACAATTTATTTTTCCTGAGGTTTTCTGGTACATCGAACTAGTCCTGAGCAGTAGCATATTAGTTCCCCGGAAACTACTTAAAGTTCACCTTCACATATGTCTCGCCATCCACGACATAGAAATATGTACCGGGTCTTTCAGATCGAACGCTCACGCGAAAAAATCGAATAGCTCCTTATAAATATTTTTTTCGCTCCCTCGATGGTAACACTACATTCCTCTCTTCGGGACGATAATATTCGGCTACTCGTTCAGTCTGATCGGATGGGTTTAATGTCAAGATGTACAATTTACAAGAACGTGCATTTTAAGTGAAATCGTATTACTCGAGCAACTGGAGCCTTAATGAAACGTTGTCCTCTTATGATAAGAATTTCAGCATTTCTCGTCGTCTGGGCGTGAAGGACCGTTGCTATGTTAATAAGCCACAAAATTTGGAGGAACTTAAAGAAGCAATAACTCGGATTTTCAACAGCATCGAAGTCGTAATGTTAGAGTTGTGCGTGAAGAATTTTGTTCACCGTTTAAAACGCGTTATCGAAAATGTCCTAAAATAAGTTTTATTTTCGTTTTTTAATATAAAAATCGGTAAAACAAAAGTTTTTGTTATTTATTACGTGAGCGTTTAATCAGAAAGACCCTATAGCTTCCGCACAATGTTTCTCGCTACCATATTCTACTTTTTGTTGCAGTTTCATGCTTTCCTAGCCTTAATCATGCGTAATCCAGCTTGTTTTTTGGCCTTTTTTTACCAGGTGTGCGAGTTGAGAATGTCCGATTCTTCGACATTTTTATATACGGCGAAGTGTTGCTCTGCAAGTATATGTTTCATTGAAGCAAAAAGGTGATGGTCTGACGGAACCAGGTCTATAGAATGCAGCGGGTGCGATAATATTTGCCAATTGAGGGTTATTATTGTGTCCTTCACCGGCTTCACAGCTTTATTTTCTGCCATTTTTTTACATCCAACAACTCATGCAATTCCTCGTCTTAAAAAAGTTTTCAACCATATCTCATACGTTTTCACTGCTGGAGCATGTTCAACATAAGCTTCCACAAGCAAACGATGTGCTTCGACTGCTTTTTTTCTTCAAATAAAAAAAAACAAAAGTAACGAATTCTGCAAATGTTCTTTAATAGGAACGAAACTCGCCATTTTTAATACGCTAATCTACGAAGTTACATTTTTTTTTTTCTTAATTCGATAACGAACGATCCGTTTAATTAATGATTAATTCAATCTTTCTGTTCCAAATCATCCAACGACTCGTAACTTATCTACCGTAATCTCGCAAAGTGACGTATGCGAGACAAAGTTGTCATTTTTCTTTTTTTTTTTTTGTTTTAGATCGTTATAGAATACCAAATCCTTCCAAAGAACTGCGAAGTTTTACAGGAATGTGAAATAATGACCTCGTAAAAGCTTGGAAACGTAGTGGCGTAAGCGCCATTTCTGCTGTGATGTGGCGTAAGCGCCATTTCCCCTATGATGTGACGTAAGGTCAAGTTAATTGTGATGCGATATGATTTTTGATCTGATCTGATGGCATAGGACGAACAAGTAGTGACCGCAAATTTCACATAACAACATCTTTCGTGATGAACGTTTAGTATAATGAGAGTCACATGCCACCTCACCGAAAAGATCGTCATGCCAAATATTTGAATCAAAAACAGTCCATTATGCAAAATCAGTCCAGTCCTTATGCAGTGCTACATTTATAATAGAAATGTTGGTTTAGAACTACAAATCATATCATTAAAAATCTCTGTTTAAAAATCTCGTCAAATATTTAAATTCATTAAATCAAACTCAGCTTATAGGAATAATTTATCCTAGATTGAAGTGTATTGCTTTTCTCACAATTTTCTCACAACCAGTGTAACTAAATATTTAAAACTCATCAATTAAATTGTTGATTCCAAGGATTTCTCAAAAGTGACGATGTTCACTTTCCCTACCTGCTCAATTTCACTTTTGGATGAATTGAAGCTGAGTGTTGATTGAATGGGTTTTGGTGAACAGCTACACTCTTCTAACTCCTCCATCAATACGCATCTTATAACAAAACTCAAAACATCCTCATGTAAACTGTATCGGGTTTACATCGGATAATTTCGGACGGCAACATCTCATTTAACAAGAATGGTTTCAACTGTGTTTTGGATTGGACAAAATCGACAAATCTATCCATAATTGTTACAATCGGGTTCTCAACTACGTTAGCCTGCTCGACGCATGCTACAAAATTAGAAAATGTGTATTATAAGTTGCATGATGATGAAATGATGCTGATTTCGTCATCCATCACCACCCAGTGTTATTTCTGTTAAACAGAAACTCTGCACCAGCGAAACAGTTAAGGACAAAAAATCTTGTTTTTTCTACAATGTTACAGTTTGTTTTACATTTTCCAGTTTTACAGTTTTTACATTTCCAAGTTTTTACTCCCCAAAATCATATTCTTTCCTCCCAAATCCTTTATAACGTCTATCGTCTTTCTCTATCTATATCTATCTATCAGCTACATGCATAAAAGTTCGAGTATGGTGTTTTCCCACTAATTTTCCTCTCTTTTATTGACATTCGTTGATTCTAGATGGCAAAAATGCATTTGACCCTTCTACAAAGTGTTCCAAGTATTCGCGTTCAAAATGATATTCGGGATATAGATAATGAGTTTAGAGAAATCCGAAATCAGGGATGGCATTGCGCATTTCGAAACGAGTAACTCGTTTCGAGAAAATTCAAACTCAAATCGAATTGATTTTAGTATTATGTATCTTTTTCAAGGCAATATTTTCAGTGTACAAAATTTGTCTCGTGGAGAAATGTAAAATTTTTGGCTTCATGAACAAAGCTAACTCAATGTGATCGAAACGAACAAAAATCACTCGTTTTGAAATGCGCAATGTCACCCCAGGATTGTACTGACTGCACTGTAATCAAACGCAATGATGCTTCTTCCTTTTGGAGTAAAATTTTATCACAAAAAAGGTACGACAATAGTTTTTTTTTCTCAAAAATTATGTAGATATGCATAAAGTAAAGTTAGTTAGAGAATAAGACGAACCAACCCAGGAGGCTGAAAGACTTTCAAATGAAGAAAAAAAAGACACAGAATGTAAAACAAAAGTAAAATATTAAAATTATGATCACAAACAGAATGAGGAAAATTAAAAAAAAGCTACTTACTGACACTATCACTGTATATCGTTATTTTCATTGCATATATATAAAAACAAAATTGAGAAAAAAATCGTTGCTACCAGCTTTTTCAGTTTTTTAAAGAATTTTTCCAGCCCTTCCAAAAATATGGTTGGCATCTCTACTTCACGGCAACTTCGTCTAAATCATTAAACATTTCTTGGTCTAAATAGCTAAGCATTTTTCAAATCCAGTTTCTAGAAACGATTGATCTAACAGGAACGGATTCACCGTGGTCAGCACATTAACTTAATGATGAATCTTTTTCGGAGACGGTAACCTAGAATGGGGTGCGGAACTTTCAAAATAGGTACTTTTCATGCGCTTCAAAATTTTTTTCAACTTTCAACGCCAGAATGATTTTCCTCGTTTGATATAATGTTGGTAATGCGTTCTGGATCTTATTGAACCTATAATGTACTTACTCTTCTCCCGAAACAGATGCATCTTTCTTCAGCATTGGTAACGAAAAGAAAATAATCAAATTTCACGCTCATGAACGCAGAGAAATCAACCCCACTCGGGTAATAGGACTAAGCCCAAATTGCAAGAAAGTTTTCACATAAATTATTCAATATGTATTCAGTACACCTCCACCAAAATTATGGAAATGTTGTTTCATACAACGCTTCCGATTTCCTACGCCAGTCAACACCAGGTCAGGTCATGTTTGCCAGCAACCGATGATAAAGGGATTCAAGAGCAAACTCTCCGATATGATGACTGATGTCTTCATACGTGCTGGCAAAACCAGCGAATCAAAATTTTAAAAGCACGTCCTGATATTCCGTCAGCTGTCGATAAATATTAAACGGGTGCGGTCTCATCAATCATTTCGAGTATGTTCCGCGCAAAAACTGACGCTTTTGGCTGGCTCATAACCGACAACGGAGGAAGTAAAGGGTGTGTCACATCAAATTGCATCACGGAAAAAACGCTGTAGAAATTCGCCCAGTAGACCGATCCTTTTGAAAATTTTAGACAGTAAAATAAAAACAACTGTTGGCATTTTCTTTTTATTCATACTTCGAGCCCAAGCCCGTATGCTCGCACCTTCCTCTTTACCCCGTCCACAAGGTTCTGTACAAAGTCAGGTTGTAGTTTTTTTTTGAACAGAAATCCATTTTCTCTTGAAGTCCGCCTCCGATTTGACAACTTTTGGGTTCTTCCGGAGGGCCTGCTTCATAATCGCCCAATATTTCTCTATTGGGCGAAGCTCCGGCGCGCTGGGCGGGTTCATTTCCTTTGGCACGAAGGTGACCCCGTTGGCTTCGTACCACTCCAACACGTCCTTTGAATAGTGGCACGAAACGAGATCCGGCCAGAAGATGGTCGGGCCCTCGTGCTGCTTCAATAGTGGTAGTAAGCGCTTCTGTAGGCACTCCTTAAGGTAAACCTGCCCGTTTACCGTGCCGGTCATCACGAAGGGGGCGCTCCGCTTTCCGCAAGAGCAGATCGCTTGCTACACCATGTACTTTTTGGCAAACTTGGATAGTTTCTGCTTGCGAATCTCCTCCGGAACACTGAATTTGTCCTCTGCGGAGAAGAACAACAGGCCCGGCAGCTGACGAAAGTCCGCTTTGACGTAGGTTTCGTCGTCCATTACCAGGCAATGCGGCTTCGTCAGCATTTTGGTGTACAACTTCCGGGCTCGCGTCTTCCCCACCATGCTTTGCCTTTCGTTGCGTTTAGGAGCCTTCTGAACCTTGTATGTACGCAGACCCTCCCGCTACTTGGTCCGCTGGACGAATGAACTTGACAAATTCAGCTTATTGGCGACATCCCGGACCGAACTTCTCGGATCACGTCTAAACTGCTTAACTACGCGCTTGTGATCTTTTTCACTGACGGAGCATCCATTTTTGCCGTTCTTCACCATCCGGTCGATGGTTAGGTTCTCGAAGTATAGTTTTAGTACTCTGCTGACCGTGGATTGGACGATTCCCAGCATCTTACCGATGTCCCGATGTGACAACTCCGGATTCTCGAAATGAGTGCACAGGATTAATTCACGACGCTCTTTTTCGTTCGACGACATTTTTCCAAATTTACGAAAAATTGACAGTGAAGCATGGCCAACGTGATCTATACACTCTTATCTGATTATAAGCGAAAGCTGAAGATATAATTCCTAAAAATTAAATTTCTACAGCGTTTTTTCCGTGATGCAATTTGATGTGACACACCCTTTACTTTTCTCCCAGGGATCCATGACATCCCACATCAAATTCAATCGTTTTTAACTCCGCGTCCCGTCTAGACTTGTAGCCTATAGAGCGAAATTGGGCGCAATGAAGTGGGTGTGAAGAAGTGGATAAAAAATTCATGAAAATCTCGGCCCAGAAGGGACGACTGTGATCCCTGACTTTGGGGCACCCCTCTGTGAGGGAAGCTTTTTTTTCAGAAAATTTAGTCCAATATTATGGCTGCTCTTAATCAAACGCACAAACGTTCCAGCAGCGAAGCGTACCTCGGTTCGATGAACCGCTTCGCTTCGCAGACATTTCGATCCCCACGGGTTGTATTTTATTTTCTCAACCGCCCACGATATTATTGATATTGGGACACGTTGCAGAATGTCTGTGAAAATGCGACATTCATGACACGTGCTGTTTTCGTGAGAATTCCGTCCTACCGGTTTGGTTCGACTGTGTTTACGTGGGCTCCTAGTTCTGAAGGGTGACATTTTTCCGAAAAAAAAATAGATGAGGCGTGTCTTATAAAACGTTTTAGCAGTTCTCTCGGAAATCGGTTGTACTGTTTCAATGTTGTTTAGCATAAAAGAGCAAACCGGTAACGTTGGCTGCATGCAAAATCGTCTCTGATCATGCAATCCGCACCTTCCCGACTGGGGGTTCACCGTTGAGCTGCGCAAAGGTCATTAACCATGAACATTTGACATGATGTTGCTCGCGCAGCCTGCATCACACGAGACTTTGTACTCCGTCCTCATCGACAATTGCTTTCGGTTAGGTTCCGTCTCTATTAGTTAATACAATCATTCAGCGGGCTGGCCAGCTAATTGACAATCTTCGATGCGCTGTCGCGGTTACAGGTACGTGCGTAGAAAAAGAATATAACACGAAACTAGTGAACAGCAGTTGTATCGTCGTAGAATAGATGGTGATGATTAGACACCATCTCCTCCTCGCCTTTTTGCCGAGTTAGTAGAGAGGGCATCGAAGGCCGTATCCTCAACGGTCGTGTCGGCGAAAAGTGTGTCAATTATGGGGTATGTGTCCTCCGAATAAATTATCCCTTTTCCCCTTGGCAAAATTTGAGTGCTGCTGATTAGAGAAGAGGTGTAGAATATGTGTTAGTATTATTAGTACATACGGCCAGCATCCTAAGCAAACAAAATGATGGCCAATATTTGCAAACTGTTTACTCGTATGTGTTATGTTTCGACGGTTCGCCTCTTGAGTTCATTTTGTAGTTTATATCCAACAATTCTCGCGTGACTTTTGAAAGGTCCGATATTATAAATGTAAACAAATAAAGTTAACGGATGCACACTATTCGTATTCAATCATGCCCTGCCGACTTTCTGGGTGCTGGGTTCGTCATAGGGTTGTCCCAGTTCGTGGTTCATCCTTCTTCTTCATACTCCGTGTATTGTTCGTATCATTCGGCATTCGAATACACCAAGTGCCGGGGATTCTCTTAGAGCATCGTCCTTGCTTCGTACCCAAAGAAGATCGATCAGGGATTTGTACATTCGAGAATTGCCTACTGTGGGAATACTGTGATATTCGTCTTCTTGATGCCAACCTATAGCTGTTCCTTAGTAACAATTACTGGAAAATAAAATGCGGCAGATCCGATACTTTAGAAAGTCATGAGCCACAGAGTAGTTCACCAAAATACTAGACTACATTGATAAAGAAAATAACGAAAGCTGTTTGAAGAGAAAACGGAAAAGGAAATGCCTATATCAAACGTATGGTATTTCCCAATGCTGTCGTAATCCGCACGAACGAACCCAAAAATAGTCTGGGACGTAGCAGCTATGCTAATGGGCATTCTTTGGGAGCCCAAACCAAAAGTGTTCGCTCTTCTCTATTCTGCTGCAGTTTCGGAAACACTGTGTAGAACTAATCGACTTTAAACGAAAAATATTTCACTAAATTCAAGCCCGTGGAACGAACCGGTCATGTCAGCGATTTCTTTGGAGACTTTCGATGCGTGTTGATCTCCAAGCCGCACCCAGAATGTAAAAGCTGAGAGATTGTCAAGAAAATGCTCGGAAGCGAAAACACTATCATTCTGTAACACTACGTGGACGAATAGCTGACAAACGTAGATTCCGCAGAAACAGCTATCCGACTGGCTCAGGAAGTCAAAAAAAGAGTCAAATTCGTTCACATACAAAATCGGGTATGGCCATTGCATAAAGTAACCATATGGTCAAAGATCTATCGCGGGACACAAAAAACAAAACGTTATGTATATACGTTATGTGAACATAACGCATAGTTTAGAGAGTCTCATTTATTCGTGAAACTCTTAACATGTGTCCTAGCAATTAAACCTGACCTGTAATCACTCAGTTGAGATTTTTCGGTGGTTTAGATTTTGTTTACGCATGAAAATCTCTCACTCGGTCAAAGCATTTAGGTCTGGCAAGCACGATTAAAATTCTACAATTTTCTTCCAATTATCGAATGGAATGCTCGAAAATTCCAATCCATTTTCCATCGATGTTAGTGTTAACGTATGCATTAATAAAATGAACAAAAACTACAAAAGATAATTTAATGGACCAAATTTTCCTTAAATGTTAGGTTTATTAAGCCTACAACCAAAATGATTCAAAGCTGTTGATTCGCAGTAGCAGCACTGTCAAGTAACTTGATGAGTTTTTCATACTGCCAGCTCCACCCCACAGCGAAGGAGTTGGACATTCTGAGGCACTTTGTGTCCGCCAGATATAGCCAATCTGGTATTTACAGTATCCTCTCTCTGCCGCTCATTAAGCCGGGAGATCGAAGCAACCGGTCAAATGATGAAGGAGAATCTGGTCCAAATGGACATTTTTGTGCGGAAGCGTCAGACGAGACCGACCGTATCTGAGAATGAAAGACAAAACGTGCTTGATGCTAGAATTCAACGAATGCAAGGGACCGGATACTTTACGTTCCCCAGATAAGTGATGGCGACGAATATATCACCCACATCAAATTCTCCAGGGAGCCGCTCTTCTTTCGAGTCATATGGTAAACTGGGAGATGTACAGTACGAAGTGCTTGCCAGAAGTGGCGAAGGTGATGTGGTCGAACCTGGGATCAGCCCATTATGCCAGAAGGTCACTGGAGGATGGATCGGCTGGAGAGGATGGAAATAAAAGACATCGGTGCGCATTTGGGGCGATTTTCTGAGAGTATTTGTGTATTTTTGCATCAATTCTACCACACGTAGACTATTGTTTTTTATGCGTTGTCAAACGTAAATTGTTTACAAGTTGAACACGGCAATGTTGTGATTTTTTTTGGGAATACCAGTTTTAAGGATACTACGCATAGTAATTGACGCATTTACGTACTCAATTCTAGAGTAATTCATCTTCCCTCTGGCATCTTCGTCTATAGGAATATAATAATGTATACTATTAATGTATACTAATTTTAAGAACAAAAAATAAATAAGAATAAAGAATAAACTAATTAAGAATAAAGTTTAACATTTACGTACAGCACGGCATTTATAAGATTGTTTCTTTTAGGCAGAAATCCACTCTAACATTGGGAGACAGTTTCACGAACAAATATCGAATTTATGGAACATTGAACCATGGATTCATTTTTATGGCTTTGAGTACAAAAATCCAATTCCAGAATACTTTTAAGGAGTGTTCAAACGTTCAATACAACCGAAGAGAGTTACTTAAAAAAAGACCATGCTAATTTTGAAGATCGCTTAGAAATGAATTCCGATATCCGGTTTTTGTCATTGTAACATGTCTGGATTCAATTTTAAAACTCTTGTAGCAACATCTGAGCTTCCGCCTGTCATCCGTTATTTCGAATCTACAATCGGAAAGCTGAAATAAGAAATTGGAAAGCTTGGATTCCCTCATATACATTCTGAATTGAAGCCTGAGTATGAATAGAAAGTTAGTTTTTGAATTATGCAGAAATTTGTCTTTCATTTGTATGACAGCTCCCCCTTAGAGAGGGGGTGGAGTGTCACACCACCGTAAAAACATTTAGTGCACCCTAAAACCTCCACATGCCAAATTTGGTTTCATTTGCTTGATTAATTCTCGAGTAATGAAGAAGTTTGTGTTTCATTTGTATAGAAGCCCTCCTTAGAGAGGGGGGTGGAGAGCCTAGCCACCATAAAATCAGTTATTGCACCCTAAAGCCTCCACATGCCAAATTTCGTTTCATTTGCTTGATTAAATCCCGTGTAATGCAGAAATTTGTGTTCAATTTGTAAAATGAAATTTAAATCCGAATCAGAATGTTATGTGAGGTTAAGATCATAATCTGAATTCAGGATTCTCCATTTAAAAATTTGCTCATTTTTTGCGTATCACTAATCACTAACCTATAGCTTGAGTATCTGAAATAAACAAACTGAAGTGAGAAATGAGGGTACAGAATCTGAATCTGTTATTCACATGCAGAACTCAAACGAATATCTAGATGAAATACGTATTTGGAATCTGTATTTTTTGTGGAACATAGTTTTTTCTACGAATTGAGAGGAAAATGGTATTACTTTCATTTAATTCGAATTTCAAGGTGTTTCTATAAACTATGATTGATATTTTTAGACATAAATAAACAGTTAACTCATAACCGGTCAGCAATGTGTTAAATGAGAGTGAAATATTTACATTGACATAAACATTGAAGTGGGTCAATTTGTTTATGTCAATGTTATTGCTACCTTTCAATTTCAATCTCTAGAGCGATGGAGCATCATTCACTAACGCTATGGGACGGAATTGAATTGCTTGTTCCGATCAGAAGCGAAATGCTATCGATAAATTATTCTCCATACCCGCCAAACCATTACGAGGCTCAATCTTCTCCCTGGCCCGAAAGGTTGGTGTCAATTAACTTCTATTCGACGCCAGTGCCGAATTGTTCCAGCAGATTGAGATGGAACGGCGATCGTCGACTCTTGGGCTTCATTTCTCATACAGTTCCAAAAATCAACACTGACTTGTATGATTCGCATTTATTTTGGTTGAGCTATTTACAACTCTGTTTTGGTTTTGACGTAAGACTACGTCTTTCATTTCTGTACCGGGGTGTAAGTTCAATGTTTCGAAAATGAGAGAGTGACGCTGGAGTGCAAGGTTTTGCACGTTAATACCTCTTTACCGGCTGAATGGAGCGGTATAATAATCACTTCATCCGAAAGATAAAATGTCAACGAGTTATATGATTGTCCCTTATTGATCTAAAAAATCGTTTCAATAGCTTAAAAATTGCTTTGAAAGCAAACTATTGAAATCATCATTGCTCATTGATGATGATTGGTGATCGCAATGTGTTCCCGAACACGGACGCAAAATCTAGGCACCTGGAGAAACCGTCAGCGAATACATGCAAGCTGCGACTTCTTTTGCTCGCTTGCATTAGTGTTTGGGAAACCATAGCGGACACATGCAAGGCATGAGTACTTTTACTCGCATCAGTTTCTGTTCTGCTTTCGCATGGAACAGTCATGAAAAATTGTTTGCGTGTGAATGCGTCCAAGCGAAGGAATATTCGTGTTCCCGTGATGCAATCCAATTGACGAATTTACGCAAAGTTAAATCAGTTCATGCGACACCTACATTAGAGTTCAGAACTACAAAAGTGATGATGTTTGTTTATTCTACGTACTGAAAAGCAAGATTCGGTCGTGATTATTCATTTTATTTCTATTTAGATTCATTTCAACCATTAAATTAAAGTCTTCAGTATATGGTAAGAAAGTTAGGGCTTTGTATATTTACGATGATTTCAACACGCGATTGGACCAAAATCGTTGATAATCTTCGAAAATTTTGAGTTTGATAATGCATACAGGTTATGAATACTGTGGATAATGGTGATGAAATCGATATCACATTAAGTTGGATTATATCATTGATAATGAAAGGGCCGATACAAGAAGGATTTGCAGTATTTTCAGCGCAACACATGCTACTCATCGTTTATCTAGTTGTAAAAAAATTAAGTTACAACACTTATACCAAGCCATCCTTCAGAATATACATACCACATTGTATAATGGCGAATTTTATGCAAGGTTATATAGACTTTACAGGGAAACTTCGATATAACGTACCCTCGTTATAACGTACCCTCGATATAACGTCACTCGATATAACGTACACATTCCCAAAGTGTAAAGGAAAATTTTTTTCAATATTTTTTTTCTGATAAAACAATGAATTACCTATATTGTGATGCTAAAACAAGTTTTTTACCTTCAATAAATCCCGAAATACAGCTGGTTTTGTGATTCCGGATTCTAAATGAATCAAGCTTTAATCAACAGTGCGAAGGAAAACACCATGAGAAAGGCTGGCTTCGTCTTCTGATTGAAGTTATTCATTAACTTTACTAAAACAGCAACACAATAATGTATTATAGACTACGTTTGTGAGTACTTTATTATGCTTCGATATAACGTACAATTCGTTACAACGTACAATTTTGAAAGTGAAATGTACGTTATATCGAAGTTTACCTGTATTTCGTTTTCACCGTGAAGTGGCGCCCTCAGTTTCTATTCTGCGCATGGAGTGATCATGAAAAATCTCGTATTATTCTCACGAAAACAAAAGTGAATCATGTATCAAACATCTTCAGTTGCTTTTACAAGGCCACTCAAATTCCATCGGTTCGTTTCAGGACCACCAACAAGTTCGAAAGGGTTGACTTTTATGTTAATAACAATTCCATATTTTTACTCATAAAACCATAAACTAACAAGAAAACTTTCAGCATCTTTCAAAATATTCATTCATTCATTTAGAATTGATTCAGATGCAATTTCGAATAAATGATTACCGAGCCAACGGTAGTCCTACGTTTACATTGCGGTTATATCACAGATATAACCCAATTCGTGTTTTTTTCATTCGCCTCAATTCAAAAATAGAAAAAGGGCAAGGCTTCAATCATTTAATTGGGGCTCCCGGGATTACGATCTATCAAAATTAATCACATCTAATTGTTAAAATTCGCGTGACACGATAGCGAATGAACCTTGCCCTGACCGTAATAGCCAGATTATGGTTACCCACCATTTGGAAGGGGACCACAGCCAAGGAATTACGTCTTTGGAGCACATATATCGGTGTTATTATCATCATCATCATCATCACCCATCGCACTTTTACGTCGTGAAGATGCTCTGCTGTGAGCAGTGAAGCGGCGACGTGTCAACTTTCGGGGTAATTTCAATCAATAAAACACCACTTGAGCAAGATGCTGCTGTGACGATCATTCCGCTGAATCATCCAGGGTGGGGAGAGGATTTTATTGGCGCAAAGCCCCTCACGCGCCGCACGGTATCATCGGCAGCATAAAGTTGCAACGACAACGCCGTGGCTGACCTCACGGTTTGGAAGAAATAAAACCCAATTTAAGGC
Source organism: Toxorhynchites rutilus septentrionalis (assembly GCF_029784135.1). Taxonomy (NCBI): domain Eukaryota; kingdom Metazoa; phylum Arthropoda; class Insecta; order Diptera; family Culicidae; genus Toxorhynchites; species Toxorhynchites rutilus. The sequence continues at coordinate 66,561,075 of NC_073746.1, read as the reverse complement.
ACTTGTTTTGTATTAATCCTCGTCGCCATTCCGCGACCGTACCGTGTCTTGTGAATTCACATGTGTTGGAGTTTCGTCCAAATGGACCGTTGACGATCGGTAGAACAAATCTCTAAACATCTGAGAAATCAGCTGTACATTAGCAATACAACTTGGGATGTGATGAGGATGAAATCAATCCCAAAGTACACCGGAATCGTTTGACGGCATCTATCGGTTATTGATCGATTTATGTAGTGTGAAAAACCCTTAACTGTCAAAGTTTTATCACATTCCGTTCTTTGTCAATGTTCGAAGGAACAAATGTACTTAATCTTCTACACCAGTTTCTAGCGCTAATTTGTATAAGCTTGATTGACATCTAATTCTGACATTACTTTCTGGTGTACACCAAATAAACACTATTGGAGGCATTAGGCTAAAGTTACTTTGGATCGGAGTACGCACGAAAATTTGATTGTACGAATAGGAACAAACAATTTTGTTCGATAGAAGCTAACGAACTCGAACGAAGCAAGGGAGAAGCAATGTAACCACACCAATAGAACTCAATGTGGTTGTTTACATTCACTATTGCATACAATTCGTACGACCACTTTCCTGCATCCAGTGTCACCGCCGCCTTATTCAACTCTCTTCCTTATCCGCTCTTCCTCCCCAATCAATAATTTAATTCGTTCGTTCGTCACGAACCAGCTCGAAAATTGTCCTTCAATAGTTGCTCCCTTGTTCAACCTGTTGGTGTGCACAAAACAGAAGCCTTTTGTTGCCCTTTCCATGGCAAAAAATCGAATGAATCACGTTTGGCGTGTTGTGGAGGTCACAAAGAATGAAAAGCATGAAGCTTTCCCGCTCAAAGTGGAATCGCTAACGCGAAAAAAAAGACGAATCCCCTCAATGAGTGAGTCGATGTTCACGCGATATAGGTACACCGCGTGTCACCCATACCGGCTACCGTTGAATATCTTGCATAAATTCAATTAAACATTCCGAGTCGTGTATCTGCTCGATCAATCGACTTTGAAGGAGTATGTGAACAAATACAGTTTATGTCATTGGTGGAGAAGGTGCGCCACTGTGGGAATACTTCTTTTAACTATCAATGCATAAGGTGGAGAGATTCTGAATGCCCCGTGTACAATGGCAGAGCGTTAAAGATAAGAGAAGTTCTTGTAGTTATTCCAACGTATTCTGAAATATCTATTTCGCTTTAGTTCATTTGAAAGAACCACTTTTGGATCAAAACGAATATTTGCAATTCCAACACATGTTTTGCATACTAGTTTCTTACGTCATAGCGACAACTCTGAAGAGAAAATGAACGGACACAACGAGCGGTCGTTTATACATGCCTTGCTAATACCCCTTTATTTCATGCTAAATTATTCACGTACTTTCTAGGTTGATTGTTCATTTTCTAATTTTATAGTACGATTATTACTATTAACGTAGGACTACGTGTAACAGAAATGAATATCTAAAAACTACACATGAAAGAAACAATGAAAGGTTTTGAGAGCACGACAATTTCTTGATTTTTGATTTTTTTAACGCATCTATGCCAATTAGGAAAATTATATTTCTCAAACAGATCATTCAATTGTTGTAAAATATCAAGCATTATCCAAACGTGCTAAATTCCACGTTATGATTGGTCCAATTTATACTCTTCAAATTGAATCGACCAAAAGGAGCTACTAGGGTAGCAGCGAGCACATTTTGAATCCACACCATTGCAAAAACAATCGTAGCTAACCATCGTGAACCGTTCTATTCAAGGGAATAAAGAAAATGAATCTTCAGTTTATGATCTGCTATCGTGCTGAGCGGACATACGAAGTTGTCTGCTTCAGAACGCACTATCAGAATATACACAAAATAAACTGTTTAGTGCAGAACTTGCTCTGGCCGGGAGAAACAAAACAGAAGAGAAATATTTCTAATTGTATTTGCGGAAAAAATTCTTCCCGCTTCAGCCTACCCACCAAAAGTAACACACAGAGATTTTGTCCGACGCGAAGGCTAAGTGCGGAATTGCTTCGAATGGTCGATAGTATGGTGTGACCACAATCTTGATTTTTGTTTTTTTAATTTTGCTCCTCGTCGGTTTGCGAGGACAATAATAAATCACAAATCAATTATCTTCAGTTGCTTCGTTCAAAATCCTTCATCAACATCGCGGTCGTGCCCCAAGCAGTTGACGTTCAGCCTGAGAGAAAGAAAAGTCTGCTCCCATACATACGAAAATTTTTCCAACTCTTGGAAAAGATGCTTTTATTTGTTCACTAGCTGACCCGGCAAACTTCGTCCCGCCCAAAAAAAAATTTGTTTGTTATCAATACCTTCAAACATTCACGTTTTCTTACTAAGCGCAAGTTCATGGATCCAATCGCAGAACTGTTCATTGATTGATCTTCTAATCGACCCCGTTGAATTTATCTTTTACTAAAAAATTCCTAGTACTTCTACCAAAACTCATCATTATAATATTAAATTATTTTCAGACACAGACCCCTCTCTCTTCTCCCCTTTATAGAGGAGGGAGGAGTGTCTATTAACCATAGAAACGTTTTTGCCCCCTAAAATTAACATGAAAAATTTGGCTCCATTTGCTTGATTAGTTTTCAAGTTATGCAGAAATTAGTTTTTTATTTGTATGACAGCCCAACCTAAGAGAGGGAGAAGTATACCATAGAATCATTTATTGCACCCCAAAACCTTCACATGCTCGTTTGTTTGATTAATTCTCGAATAATGCAGAAATTTGTGTTTCATTTGTATGGCAGCATACCACCCGTAAATAAGGTTCTTACTGTTGACAAAAAATTGTTTTATATTTTTCTCGCTCCGTGAGTGTTCACTTTCTTCACATCACTTTCCTTCCATTTTATCGAATCCGCGAAAAGTTTTCTCATGTTTACTCCAGAAATATTGATGTTAAAATATACTAATCAAGTCGGATAAGCAATTTGGTTATATCCGCTTTCTTTTTCCTAACAGATGTTTACTAACTAGCAGCAGCAGTAACAAGAACTAGTGCGACATCTTCTCGATCTAGAGAGGAAATTCTTTGCGAAGTCCATAACGGAAGTCAGAAAATTGGCCTTCGAACTGGCGGAAAAAACGGACTGAAGCATTCGTTCAATAAACCATCTCAGATGTCTGCAAAATCCTGGCTTAGTGGTTTTTAATATGTAATCCGGATCGGTCATTACGGATACCGGAGACTACTTGAGACAAGACGAAATGAAAAAAAATATTAGGCCGTTCTAGGGGATTTTAGTCAAACCTTTTAGTTCAATCATCTTCAAATAATTGAGAGGTGGAGGGGTTCTTGTTGCCGTTAAAAGTAGCCACAGGTGCAGCTCGGTCTCACTACCGGAATGCAGTCAGCTTGAGTAAGTTATTGTTCGAGTCAAGCTAGCATCTCGCACATTATTTATCTGCTGCATATACTAGCCCATGCTGTTGCGATCCGCACCATCTTTGATCAGATCGATGACATTGATTGTGTTATGGTGCTGGGTGACTACAATCTCCCATACCTAAGATGGCAGATTGACGAAGACTTGGACGGATACAAGCTTATCAATGCATCTTCAGAACAAGAGCTAGCACTCATCGAATCACAGCTTGTTTGCGGACTAACACAGATCAATCGTTTTACAAGCGCTAATCAGCGACTACTCAATTTAGCCTTCATCAATGCACCGGACGACATGGAAACCATTGAACCTTCTCAACCGCTTCTATCAGTTGATCCTCATCATAAGCCGTTCATCGTTTTGCTCGACATTCGCAGCAGAGAGCTACATAGCCATACAGAGCAACAAACCGTTATGACGGCTATGAACTTCAGGCGTTGTAACTTCAAGTCATTGAATAACGCTATTGCTCCTATCGACTGGCAACTCTATTTAGTAGGTAACTCGATAGATTCAGCCGTATCATCCTTCTATGCGTGGAGGCGATCTGGCGTAGTGGTAACATCCATACCTCTCACGCAGAGATCACGAGTTCAATTCTCACTCCCGACATTCTTCCAAAAATGGAAGTAAAAGTGACGAACCAGCCGAAATGTGCTGAAAGTCACTATAATAGAGAAAAAAAAGAAAAAAAAAATCCTTCTATGCTAAACTTTCCAAAGTACTTGATATATATGTTCCACGTGTACGACGCAAGCCTGACGTGTCAATGCGAAGGCCTTGGTGGACTGCTGATCTTCGCCATATGAGGAATGTGCTTCGAAAAGCAATAAAACGTTACTTCAAGACGAGAACCATGGCTGACTGTATCACTTTTCGCAGTATTGAAATTTCATACACGGACCTTCTCGCTGAAAGCCACAGGACATACATGTATAGAGTACAAAATCCGGCGTCTTTCTGGCAATATATCAGGTCACTGAGAGGAAATACGAGCTTTCCACCCAATATGGAATTCAACGGAACAATTTCTAGTTCGTCTAGCGAAGCAGCCCATTTATTCGCCAACTTCTTCCAAAGCCTATTCAGCACAGCGGCACCCGAGTTGTATCCAGGATGTTTTGAGCATATCCCAACGTACGACATCAATATTCCTGTAATTTCGTTTTCACTCGAGGAAGTTCAAAAAGCGCTGGAGTCGATGGGCTACCACCGCTCTTTCTTAAGTATTGTGCCTCGCCTCGTATTGGCTTCGCCTGTCGCTTGTCTTTTTAATCGGTCACTTGTTGAGAAGACATTCCCGAAGATTTGGAAAGCAGCTCGAATTGTTCCGATTCATAAATCGGACAGTGCTCGTCGTGTCGAAAATTACCGTGATATATCGATATTATGTTCACTCGGAAAAGTTTTTGAAACCATGGTTCAGGCTATACTGCATAGAGCAGCACACTCGCTTATATAATAGCAACAAATCTAATGTGCTACACCCGCGTTCTTTTTGGCATTCTAAGGCATTCGATACTGTTCCGCATGACTACCTAATTGAAAAACTGAAGCACATGGGATTTTCCAGAACACATAACGGGATGGCTACATTCATACCTCACCAACCGTCAAGCTGCAGTATGTGTCAACTCAGTTTGCTCCGGAAATTTTATCATCACGTCTGGTGTGCCACAAGGAAGCGTGCTTGGTCCATTCATTTTCATTCTTTTCGTGAATGATCTATGCTTTCGACTGAAGTCGCCGAAGAAAACGTTTGCTGACGACCTCAAATTATATCGAGGGATTTCATCCGTTCTCGATTGCCTGGCTCTGCAAAACGACATCGACGAACTGATGCTGTGGTGCTGTGCAAATGGTATGGCGATGAATATCTCAAAATGCAAAGTGATCTCATTTTCACGGCGGATCGACACAATCAACCATTCGTACAACATCGGCAACAATGCGTTGGAGCGGGTCTGGGCATCACAATAGACTCGGAACTGCGATTTCAAGATCATATCTCAGCCACCACAGCTGAAGCATTTGTGGTGCTTGGATTCATTCAAAAACAGACGTTTCAATTCACGGATGTGTATAAGACACTGTTCTGCACACTGGTTCGCAGCATCCTTGAGTATGCAGCTCCAATATGGGCACCATATCAGACAGTACAAGCTGCCAAGTTAGAGCGAGTACAGAAGCAATTCATTCGGTATGCCTCAAGACAGCTTCCATGGAGAGATCCTGTTAACTTGCCTGACTACGCTTCACGCTGTATGCTCATCGGTTTGAAAACCTTGTCAACTCGTCGACTCAAGCTCCAGCAAACCTTTGAATTTGACATTATCGAAGCAAATATTGACTGTTCTGAACTGCTTCAACAGATAAACTTTAATGTCCCTGAACGAATTCTACGAAGCTTTCCCACCATCAATCTGCCATTCCACAGAACTGATTACGGAGAAAATGACGCATACAACTCATGTCTGAGATTTGTTATGTCCACGATCCTGGTATGTTTAAATATACTTTTAAGGCTATAATTAGAGACATAGTTTAAGTATCAGTCTGTACAATTTTAAATCGAAGACGAGGACAATAAATAAATAAATAACTATTTGAAGACCTCCAAAACTTGTTGAATACATCACCTAGGATTTCCAAATGAAACAGTTAGTGTCCATCTTTCCCTTCAAGTGTCCATCTTTCCCGACTCTGTCTCATTTTTTAAAGATGCCGACCATGTTAATTTTGCAAAATTTCGGCCTCAAAAACAATTTCATTTTAAAAAAGACTTAGACTGTCGATTTGTGATAAGATAGATATAAATGTTTGGGAAATTAACGAAAAAAGTAGAAGGGTCTGAGCCTAGGGGCACGGACGGAAGTTTGACGTAGGGCTGTGAAGGTTCAGAACACTTGGTTATTTTAAATATAATTCTTTTCATTGTTCAGAAATCTATTAGTTTAACTCTTTTTAAAATGTAAATAGTAGCCTTGAAAAGGGCTGTTTGTTGTATGTACTCATAACCTTCAAACGGTTTGTAACGAACAAAACAAAGAAAGACAATAAACTTCTGGAAGGAAGTTCAACTGTCTAACTGAAAATGATTAATGAATATCAGTGGGACACATAACAGGGTGGAATGGTAGATGACGTATATGTGAATCGGTAAACAAAAAAAAATATCGTCATTGATTACATTGAATATGAAATTTATGGCGAAGAAACGAAAAAACAAGTTGAAAATACCCACGATTTCGTGATATTTTGAGGTAAAATACACATGAAATCATGAAGTTGCTTTATTTTTAATGGATAGGTATAGTATTGTGATTTCTTTCCATTGTCTTATTCTTATTATTAGGCATCGTGAGCAGTAGCTTTTTCGGTGAAATAATGTTCGTTTGCAGACTATCACAATCAGGTCGAATTGGTTCTACTGCTCAATCTATCATAGAAGGAATTGAGTCATCGAGAATCATGAATATAAGCCATGAAAAATATTAATATTTCATTTCGTCTTGCACACATCTTGCTAATTTGTTAGATAGAACGAATTATTGCCCGCAATTTTATGTTACATACAACATTCATGGGAACGAAGTTGGAAGAAAGAATGCATAACACATGATTTACTTTCGCATCCGCTAGCAAAACATGCCTCTTTTATTTGTTAAATTGCTCACTTGTTTTATTATTTCCACTGTTGATGTCTCAAATGGGCAAAATATGCATTTGAAAAATATTAATAAACGTAACAATTTTTAGTAGAGTGACCCCTCTATATTGAATTCAAAGACATAGTCCTACGTCAAAAATTAATTTTTATTTAAGGTGTCCGTCTTTACCACCCTTCCCCTATTCCATCTGCAATGCATAGTTTCGACCCACGGAACACGAAGCTCGATGTCATCAACGCCATGAAAGATTTTTCTTTTTCGTTCAGAAATTGATAGTTCCAATACATATTTTTCGATCTCAAAAACTTTTCCAATTTCTCGCATTAAATTTCCGACAACCGAATCGAAATAGGTATGTAAAAGAAAAACTTAAAAACAACAGAAAGCAATCATGCATCTCATACGCGAACCTTTCCATAAAATGTGATAAACTGCGGCATTCCAAGCTGAGCCGGTTCGAGTCATTCGCCCCTAGGACGTAAGTTCACCGGATGGAGTCACGTCGGGCACCCGTCCAGTGTCCAACCGGCTGCGGTAACCCGCCAGCAAGCAGCATACACAATTATGTGGCCGCGATTGTGATATAAATAAATCTTCTCTGGCAAGTTCAATTCAGGCCGGTTTGGGCGGCTCCAGCAACAACAACAAAAACACCAGTAGGAGAAGAAAACCAAAGGCGATCCTCTCCTCCTTCTTGGCCATATGTACGTATGTACAACGCACAACTAAATTAAAACAACGCCAGGGGGTAGAAGACATCTCGCTAGCTGGAGAAGTTGTTTGTGCATCATCTTCAACAGGGAGAGCAGGACTATTTTTAGCACCAGCTTCAGATCTTCGCCTCCATCACTACAAGGTCCTAAGTGACCATAATAGGGTCTATCAGTCAACCGCGAGTCATTGCATATTTTCTATTAATTGCCCCGCCGTGCACATGTGAAGTCAAGAGGACGTTTAACCAGCTGATTATCACATAATTGCCGAAGTCCATCAGAAATGAGTCATGATTGATTTGTGCTGTTAATTGACTATGGTAACACGACGCTTAGCAAATTTGACTGCGCAGGGATTACCCGGTCAAACTCTTTTAACAAGAAACACATGCTGCCGGTTCCTCGTGTGTTCATCGTTCCGTTTATGCAAATGACCGCTTTTGGTGCGGCCTTCCCCGGGCAGCGGAACGTGTTTGCAATGTGCGATTTCGATGTGTTTTCTCTTCGGGTTAGCATCTCTTTGTGAGGAGGAAATTTGATCGCTCCTTGTTAACTCATCTTTATCATCAGTTGAAACAATTCCAATTGAAAGTGATTTGGTGAAATTTACCTTGACTCAGACTCTTCGAACCGGTGTCCCTGCCAGGCGAACGTGACCGGAGTTGACTATTGCGAAATCTTAAAAGACACCCATGTAAGCAGTGATGTGTGAATTACGAATGAATTATCTGTTGGTCGGTTCCTAACCTCGGTAACCAGGCGTAACATTGGACGCAACTCTGCCGCCTCGCGTTTGTTTCACAGGCAAATTTACGCGTGGCAGATCGTGATAAAGGGCATCAGTTCAGCCTAAGGTCACGATCACTTTTCCCTTTCCGCGGCACAGTATGTGGCCTGCCCCTCGGACAATTGAAATTTATGTCTTTGCCTCATCAAAACCCCATCGAGCAGGACGGAACGTGTGCATTACTTTCGCGTCACGTCTCGCTAAGCTAAGTCACTCGCTGGTAGGCAAAATAGGTCGCCTCTCGTGTGCATATCTAGGCGATAACGGTGGGAACTTCTGCCCCGCTGAATAATCGCCGGATCGCCGCTGGGACGCGGTGAAAATTGATCCAATTGCGCAGATCAGCCACTGGTGAGAAGCTGTCCTCCGTCCGGCTCGTGTTCCAGATCAGCCCTCGGCTAAATGTCAATTGAAGATAAGTGTCTGTTTCGATGTGTCTTAAAGACTTGATGAGTGGCTATTGACTCGGCCTAATTGATGTTGCTTATCGTTGTTTCTCATCGTGAAAAAGTTTTTTTTGTATTATTTGGTCGGTGAAGATATCATGCCATTCAATTGTTCATTAATTTTATACTTCAAACTGAGTGTTTCATGGCATTTCAGCACCGACGACATTCGCGTTGTTGAAGAATGCACACAATGATTGTAGTGTCATTTGATAGTTATGCAATGGAACAATACAGTACTGAAATAGATGTCGTGCTATGCTATATTTTTCTTTCTAACAGTAATATACTCCACATTGCTATCAGCCCCAGCCATTCGCATTTCAGTTTGCATCAGATGGTACAACCTCACGTGACATGCGAGACGTCAAAAAAGTGTAATTATCTTCCAAACATTTCGTTCTCCCCCTGCATAGGATATTGATCAAACAAAAACTTTATACTTTAGCTAATGCAAAAGGATAAATTCAATTTTTAATTTTTTTCCGGCTCCAAGTTCTCAAACTGCTTTGTTATTTTCACGCTACGAAACTAGCTGCTGAAATCAATGTCATATGCGTGCAAGCATTGCATGAGCATTGGGCCTGCTGAAGCCTTAAATCGTCTAACTGTACCAGTGTCATTTAATATTATCATTTCATACTCCCCTTGGAATATAGCGTACCCCTCTAACCAACCAAACTTTGGGTGAATCCTTTTGAAACATGAAACATGCGTGATGAACTCTTCCGGATACAACAACACACAAGCTAACGTATCATTGTCGCGTCATCAGCAAATAAAATGAATTATTATTTCACGTGCATTCGAATGCATTATTCAATGATAGAATGTTGAGAAGGATATCGCTGTTTCTGAAAGTGATACAGAAGTCATTAACAACGTTTTTTCGATTTCTAGATAGCAACGATGTGTTAAATAAAATTTGATATGTAATTTCTGAAAAAAATAGTCCGTCTCCAAAATACGCTCGAATTAGTATACGTGAAAGTGTAATAACAATGACCCCACCGGCAGCAGCGTAGTGTGCGGGTGGCAAACCCTGCATTTACCGGCGGCGCTGACCCTTTGGGGCGCCAAAATCCAAGAATTTTCGATAGGAGTTTTCCCACGTATTATATTTTATCTTTCAATTGAATAGTTGCGTCTGTCCGTACAAGAAACCAACAACCTCTCTTTGATTTTCAAAAAATTGAAACATCACATCAACACAAAGTAGAATTTCAACAGCATTTTACCTATAATGCTAACGTTCTTTGGAACTGTACAAGAAATGTTCAAATATTTCAGCAGTTCAACTACACTTTGGAATGTACTTATTGAGTCTTTGGGAGTATTGTTGAAGGAGTCAGATGGTCGTCAAAACCACAAGCGATATTAGCAATATTAAAAAGGTCCATTTATTCCATCTTTTTTGTTCTCACTGATTCGACCAAACACAAGAATGCCACCGTGTACGGGGCTCAAGTTTTACTGAATCAAACAGATTTTGAAAATCTTTGTCTTCTGGAATTTTGGGAAAGTATCCTAAATAGTATAGCCAAAGTGAATGAATCATTACAATTAAAAAGAAAGACCTTAGACGTAGCGAGTAAATTCCTTGAAGCCTTGCGTGTATCATTCGAGGAGATGAAGAAGGAAGCATCTAATCATGACATTCAGTTAGCAAAAGAAAAGTGTATTCAACTTTATCCCAGTCAGTAGCGTAGTATGCGCCCGACCCTTTGGGGGGCCAAAATCCAAGAATTTTCAATTGCATTTTTTCTCACCCTATTATATTTCATCTTTCAATTGAATAAAAAAAACATCATGAGTAGTTGCTTCTGTCCGTACATGAAACCAATAACCTTTCTTTGATTTTCGCAAAACTGAAACACTCTAGGGGATGTCCACATACCACGTGGACAGAAAAAGCATGATTTTAGACTCCCTCCTCCCCCACCGTGGACAAGCGTAGACATTTACTGAACCCCTCCCCTCTTGTCCACGTGGACATTTTTTGCATTTTCTCGGATCAAGGAAATAATTGAATAGGTTTTCCAACAGATTATTTTAAGAATAAGAATTTTAATAGCAACTGATTTATAGAGAATCACAGCTTGGAAGCCCGCTGTCTGATTAGAGGTGGTAGGTTCGTAGGTTCGAAAATCAAGATATTTGTGACAATCTTGTTTGTTTGATGGACTTTTGGTTGTTTTGGTTTGAATTTAATTGACAAGAACCTAGATCCACCCAATTGTCCTCAATTCCGCTCAAAAGAAAAATATTAGGTAATCTTGAAGTGGAGGATAAAGAAGATTGGAAAAATAGCTAAGAACACTACACAGATAATTGATACTACAGCTGTGCAATGTTGAATTGCGGGTATCACAAAGAAAGTAAGCAAATATATCAGAAATGAAGAGAAATGCGTAATGCGTACTTTTGCTTTGATTTTTATGTGAGTTACTCTCAAAGTATATAAAGTGAAGATATGAAGATATTCAACAATATGAGAAAAAGATGGATGTTTGACAGGGCAACACTTTAAGGCAGCTCAATTAAATTTAAAAAATACGAAGTACAAAAGGTGGACAGTTTAGAAAATTTTTGAAAATTCTGAACAAATTTCATACTTCATTTATACTATACCTATTAAGCCTGTCCACGTGGACATTATTCATACCCCCTACCCCTCTCAACGTGGACAAGCGTGGACATTCGCGTACCCCCTACCCTCTCTAAAGTTGTCCACGTGGTATGTGGACAGCCCCCTACATCACATTACACCAATACTCTTTTAATGTTTCACTACGCATGCCAGGGCGCCCCTCCATGCTATGCGTTGTTTTACAGTTATTGCTTAAGGCGAGTTCCTGTCTGGAAGGTAGAAAAATAATGAGTTTTCGTGATATTTTTTCGGGTGGTAGGAATAAAGTGAAGTATTCGAATATTTTGGTTATTGTTTAATGTATATTTGAAGATGTATTTTCGGAAAATCGGTACCTTGTTGGTGGTATCGATTCTGAAGCAACGGGGCGCCGCAGAACGAATTCCAATAAATATTTTGAAACTTTAGAACAATACATAAAGTGTTGTATAGGGGTTTTAAAATTCCAAAAAATTGTTATTGTTAAAATTTTGTTAAAAATTAGTTATTTTTCATGAAAAATCGGTATTTGAAAACTCTAAAAAAATCTAAAAAATGAGACATCGAAAAACGGCTATGTAACGCTTTAGATAATCCATTTTTACATGCTGAAACAAATCAGCCAAATCGGTCGAGTAGATCTTGAAATATCGATACCGCCAGCTGCAAAAACATGATTTCGAGTTTAAAAATCTATACAGCAATACTATAACCCTTGAGGTGACCTCATACTTTTGGCTGTAACTCTTCAACGAAATAAAATATCGAAAAATTCTCTTAGGACAACATTTCTGAGGGCGTAAGCTAAAGTAAGTAACGATTTTTCCGACCTCCCAGACCGGGTTCCCCCCTTATGCTGCATTATAAAAACGCATACTGTGCGAACAGTTGGAACAGCGAGGAGAAGCTATAGCTCGGAATGGCCAAAGCGTAGACCGCGGGCGACTGGTCGGCCGCGTAGCTTTTCCTAATCGACCACCTGTCTGATATTTACACGATACTAGAATCCGTCATGTACAAAAGGAGTCGTTCCCAAAAAATATTAAAATAAAAAGAAAGTATCGTTGGCTCCAAATGAATGTTTTGCAGAATTTCGGATTCGAAGTCGAAAACAAATAACATCATTTGAAGTTAATGAAATTTTATTAAAGCATAAAAAGCATTTTGAATACGATGAAATGCGTTTTGTTGCATCAGGAGAATTATCTGAAATAATTGCTTTGATTAAAAAAATATGTTACTGTCAAGAAATACAATTATAAGTAGAACAGAAGCTAAAAGTACAACTCGACGAATGAACGCACGGTTATGTGTACCAATGAGAATGTTTATGCAGGTTATGTCTAATAAATAAGTACCGTTCCGAATCATATTTCGGACAGCATCATATTTCGAACACTTTGATCTAATATCTTGAATTGCTTAATGCATTGATGATATAACTATAAAAGTAATATCACAATTGGTTCTTTAGAGTTATCCCTTGCTTTCACTATCATTTCATATGAGAACTTCATTTGAATTATAACATAATCGGCAAAAAACCTGACAACACTACTCATTATCGTTTGTGTTTGACGTTTGCTTAGCGTGAGCACGTAAAATTTGCCCGTTCATAAATATTTAAATTTCTCCCGTGTTTCATCAGTTCTCATCATCTTTAACAGTTTACTGTGATTGCTTGGTAAGTGTTTCGCAGTTGATTATAAAATATAATCAAGTGTAATGTAATATTCGTTCAAAAAATTACAGAATATAGTGTCCGAAATTTGAATTCAATCTGTCCGAAATTTGATTTAGTGTCCGAAGTTTGATTTTTATTCGCTTCATTTCAAAAGCTTTTAATTCGATGATTTTTTTGTCTTTTCAATCAAATAGGTACCAAAGTAAAAAAAGCTTAAATGTATATTGAACTAATTTATCGAAAATATCAACCAAATAATACCTGTGCATAAAGCTTAGATCTGTTTTCTGCATCATATGCCTTAAGCGTCCGAAATATGATTCAGAACGGTATTTTTAACAATTGTTTTATCAATGAAGGGACAAACGACATGTCGAAATATATATACGACTCGTTCAAGTCTTTCATCGCTTAAACATGATTTCCAATAAAAAATATTGGTATCTATTACGACTGAAGGAGCTCCTTGTACGGTTGGAAATCCAAATTTTATCAATTACCATTGTATTCATCAGCAAATACTGTGCGCAAAAATATTGAAATTCGATGATGTGAGGAACTTGACACTCAAAATAGTCAATATAGTAAGTTAACCCGTTGAGCGCCGAATTTTTCTTGTTTCGCTTTCCATACAGCCCGTATCAACGCCGTTGCCCACCGGTATTTCATAAAACATATAGCTTTCGAGAGCATAACTTCAAATAACGAGAATTTATCAATAAGACAGAAAGGGTTTCCACCACTTCAAATTTATCGAATCGCCTCCAAAGTACAGGGTCTTTCGGATTAAACACTCAAGCGAAAAAATCGAATAGATCCTTATAAAAAATGTTTCGATCCGTCGATGGTAACAGTGTATTCCCCACTTCGGGACCATAATATTCGGCTACTCAATCAGTCAGATCGGTTGGTTTTTAGTGTCAAGATGTACAATTTACAAGAAAGTGTATTTTTAGTGGAATCATATTACTCGAACAACCGAAGCCTTAAGACAGTTTCTAGTCTAGAAATATGAAAAAAAAAAAATCCTTCATATTTCTGTAGTTTACGTATTCAAGAGTATACCCTAGAAAGGACTTATCGAAAATCCCATTATTTACCGAGTTAGAGCCATTTTAGTGATGCGGTATCTAATCTGGTACGGTCATAAAAATGAACTTCAAACGCGTTTTTCTCGAAACAAGTTTTGTTTTTTCAAATTAGCGTACACGATATCTCAAGTTCTACTAAACCGATTCATGTCGAATTTATATGAATACAATCTGCAGGCAACTCTCTATCGCATGAACCTCTAAAAAATAATATTTTTAAAAGTTTTTCTAAAAAAGGTTCTAAGCCGCTTTTTGTTTTTCAAACGGCCGCAATTTTGTCAACAAAGATGTTATTGACTTGTCCGAGTTTCATGCGATAGCGGCATCTTTACAGATTCATAATCTGCTCGTTTTTTTGTTTAAGATAACCAGAAAGGCTGGACTCGTGTACGCCATGGCACAACTTTTTTTTCAACCCTCTCACTTCAACAGCTCTTAACTATTCTAGTTATGAATATTTTTTCTCCATTAATATTTTGTTTTATTGTTAAAAGATAGTTGAACAAATGATGATATAATGGATAGCAGAAATATTCTTTGTTTTATTTTTAAGGAACTCGAAAAAACGTCCGAAATTCGTGTCTCTAAACTAGAATACCCCTTATTGAAACTTTGTCCTCTTATGGTAAGAATTTCAACATTTCTCGTCGTCGATTACTTCCTCTGAGTGTACGTGAACGACCGTTGCTATGTTAATAAGCCACAAAATTTGGTGGAACTTAAAAAATAAATAACTCAGATTTTCAACAGCATCGAAGTCGTAATGTTAGAGTTGTGCATGAAGAATTTTGTTCGCCGTTTAAAATGCGTTATCGAAAAAAGAAGTCACATCGAAAGTGTCCTAAAATAAGCTTTATTTTAGTTTTTTTTAAACAAAAATCGGTTCACTTTTGTAGAAGTTATTAAAATTTGTTGCGTGAGCGTTTAATCTGAAAAACCCTGTACACAGTGATTGAAAATGATGTAAGTTGATTCGAAACAGAAATACACGCTCTGCATGAACTGACAAAATTCTGCAGTCCAAATAAACCAATTGACAGATTGCACTCGAATTTCTTCTGTAATCTATTGTTCAACGAAATGTGAAAAGTTCCCCACCATTTGAATCAATCAAGCTTGATTACGGTTTAAAAATACATTGCGGGACAGGTATACCTAGAATAACAACATGGGACAATTGAACTTAATGGTTTTTTTTAAATACTGGGAACAAACAATATGTTTTTTGGCGTTTTTCCAAAAGATTTTTATGCATAAAAACGTCATTTTATGAAAGAGTGAGTAACCTGCAATACCTTTGCAGAATATAAATCTCATTGTTATTAGTCATTCGCTAACAAGGTGTACACGTGTTCTGTTAAACTTTTTTTTTATTTGTTTGAGAATTAGTTCATTCTTCCAGAGCAGAAATGACTGCATTAGCCCAGCTGTAAGCGTGACTTAAAATACTTCTACTTGACCGATTCATTTATTATGGATCTACGAAAAATACATGGAAGTACAGTTATGCATAGAATATCAACATGGGACAATTAAGATGTTGTTGCTGGGAACAAACAATAAGATTTTTTGTGGTTTTCTGGAAGACTAGGCATAAAAACATCGTTTTTTGAAGAAAAGTGAAAATTGTCAAAAAGTAACATGGGGCATGCGTAGAACGGCAACATTGTTCTCAAAAACATTCTTCTTTCCATTCTCTTTTTATCATAAATGTCCTATTCTCTTTTCTATTTATAAAAAAATGTGTAAAAAAGACTATTCTTATTATTATCAGTTCTAGGCGATTAGAGAAATCCGTTGGATTTTCAGTAATTTTCAAAATATCTTGTTGAATTTGCTCTTATTTTCACCAGCAAACTCTCGCGGACATAAACATCATTACCATTATTCAACACTCATTGTGACGTTGTGACGATCATATCAGATTTCATCGCTGAATTCTAATGCACTCACTTTAAACTGCCATCATTGCCCCCCGTTCCACGATTAAACTTGACTACCGAATACGCACATCACTTTCACCGACACTCCCACCAACGAAACCGATTCCAGCGGAAAGAACAGAAAGCGAAAAGAATCCCCAAAATTGGGGCACTATAGTTTCACTTTTCTTTCACGTCCCATAAAAATAAATGAAAAACATAAACGCTGTTGCCATAACTTCTGCTTTCCGGCTTCCAATGCGTGACCGCATACGGAACCGAAACGTGGAGGAGGGCAAACTGGCAGGCAGGCACACTCCTTTTCCAAGTCCATTCAACCACATTGAGCGCGGAACGAATACGAGTGTGCTCTCGGGAGGAAAGCGCATAGGGAATAAAACCTAAAAATAGCACAAAGTCGATGGTGGTAGATATTTTCTCTTCACTTTTCAACCAAAAAAAAGGAACAACAAACGTTCAGAACAATGAACCGATGCGGGAGAAAAAAAAGTATCCTTTCCTTCAGGACAAAATCTGTTGTTCGTTGGGGGGATGAAGTGAAAAATCTGTGACTATCAGCGTGAGGGGTATGAATGTTAACCGTTGCTAACATTGAAGGGCGCCGGTTTATGAGTCGCATTAACGGAAAAGTTAAGGCATTTCATCGTAATAGCGATGAATAATTTATTCTATATTCTTTTCTGAAAACACATCTTATCATTTACATTGCAATCAATCAAAGGTTTTCCGATCTTTCGAGTCATGACCAAAATTGACACATTTAACACTAGAACTACCGACAGTTTTTATACAGGCAAACCTGTTTTTGTGCGGTCCCTTTCCGCGCGTTTGTGCGACTCTTTTTGTGCGATTTTATTATGTCATCGGGCCTTGAATCACACAAACCAATCGCACAAATAATAATATCGCTCCAAAACAGTCACACAAATGAGAAATCGCACAAAAATCAACCGCACAAAAACAGGTTTTCCTGTATACCTATTTCCATCAAACCGAACATTTTGACCAGTGTAATACTTAGTTGTCAAAATATAAAAAAATCAAAGGAAATAAACTATATTCAGAAAAAGTCATTACGTTGTTAGAAAATATTTAATAAAATTTCAAGAGAAAAACTTGTGAAAAATGACTCCCAAATTAATATTAGTATTCCCAAATACCTTCAGAAGTATTTGGTTAAGCAAGATATTGAAATAATATTCCAAGCGCAGAAAAAAAATGTTATGGGGTGCAATATAGTTGCCACAGCCTTATAATGGGTTAAGTCATCTGAACGATGAAACAGACTCAATTAAAGCTAATTTGACAAACGCCCGAATGCACGCTTCCAGCAGAATTCCTTCCAATTGGTCACACTCAACACACAGCATGCAGTGATGCTTCCATCGGCAGAACAGCTGGACCGACTGACAGCACAACCACCCAACGCAACCCAAACGGTTCATTTCATTGATCGATCCTGTTCAGAATCGTTTTAGCTTCATAAGTCATAAAAAGTTCCACCTCCACCGACTCCAGGGCCTCGAGTAGAGCCGCTTGGCGGTTGGAAAACTATTTTTAGACAATATGTACCTACATCTATATCTAGCTACACACCGGGATGATGGTGGCAGATTATGGTGTTTTATTGTTCGCTCGCGGCATGCGGGTAATGTTTATCGGAATGGCATGAGCGAAAAACGAACCGAGTAGTGGAATTGAGAATGAATGGTTTCCGGCATCGACGGGCACCGTGCGATATTCGGCGTTTTATAATCTGTTCGAGTGCCATCGTCGTAGTCAAACATTTAAGCAGATGGGGAAAAATAGTAACGGTCATAATAACAACACACGCGCGGCTAGGTTCGTTGAACGATTCCATCGAACTTTGTTGCGTACCAACAGAGTCATAAATTTGTTCAGGAAGGGAGGTATACCGAGCGTCGGCTTGTTTCCCGATGTAATTTGTTGATTTTGTTGATATTGTCATCAATAACCAGAAATAGTGTCTATAATCATCCACACCATATTTTTATTATACGAGTATTATCGGAACACTTAATGATATTGTGATTGGAAAATTGAGCTTGAACTTGTTGGTAAACTTCGGGATGCCACGCGAGCACACAATCATTCTGATCCTTTTCAGCAAAAAAAATGGATGGGTTATATCTATGATATAACCGCAAGGTAGACGTGGGACTACCTTAGCTTAGCAATCATTTGTTTGTATTGATTTAATTTCTGATTGAATGAAACAATTTCCGAATTCAATCGAGGTCAATATATTTGCTTTGTGAGTAAAAAGATTGTATAATGCCATGTGAGGTGAATTCATGACAGTCCACTTACGTTTGGTATGATGACATCTTGGTTTTGAAGTCTGTGTTAGACAAACACATCAAGTCGGAACAAAAATATCCCCGACTTTCATGTATTTGCAAAGCGGATTCCACCAGGCACATTGATTTTAAAGTCCGTGTGAAGGAAACACAGCTCGGGTAGAACAAAACTAAGTAGAACAAAAATACCCCCTACTTGCATGTATATTTGCTAAGCGAATTCCCACAGGTACATTGACTTTGAAGTCTATGTTCGGGAAACCGTAAATCGGGCCAATCAAAACTAGGCAGTTAGAGCGTTTAAATAACGCTTGACATTTCACAGTTATTCAATTGTTTATCTGATGAAAATAACATTTTATTAATTGCGATAGAAGCGTGGAAATATTCCGTATTAATTGATGCAAACATCTTTCCGATCCAGTTAGAAATGTTCGAGTTATAAGCATTTGGAATCTTTCCTTTTTGACGTGAGACTACGTCTAACTGGTGTATATGGGGGGTAAAATGAAAACCTAAGCACAGAACATGCAGGAAAAAATGAGAGATTCCGAATGCTTATAACTCGGACATTTCTTACTGGATCGGAAAGATGTTTGCATCAATTGATAGGGAATATTTCTACGCTTCTATCGCAATTAATAAAATGTTATTTTTCATTAGATAAACAATTGAATAACTGTAAAATGTTAAGCGTTATCTAAACGGCATAACTGCCTTATTTTGATTGGCCCGATCTACGATTTCCCTAACACAGCCATCAAACCCAAGCAGCCTTGGGTAAATCAGCATTGCAAATACATACAAGTCAGGGGTATTTTTGTTCCGACTGAAATGTGTTTCCCTAACACAGACTTTAAATCCAAGGAGCGTAGGGAAATTGGCATTGACGAATTCACGCAAAGCTGAATCAGCGACATCTACATTAGAGCTCAGAACCACAAAAGTGAGGGTGTTTGTTTATTTTACGCACTGAAAAGCAAGATTCGGTGGTGATTATTCATTTTATTTCAATTTAGATTCATTTCAGCCATTGAATGTCCTCAGTACATGGTAAGAAAGTTGGAGTTTTGTATATTTACGATGGTTTCAACACGCGATTTGACCAAAGTCATAGATAATCTTCGAAAATTTTAAGTTTGATAATGCATACCGGTTATTGATCCCACGGATAATTGCGATGAAATCGATATCATATCAAATTGGCTGATATCATTGATTATGCAGGGGCCGATATGAGAAGGATTTGCAGTATTTTTAGCGCAAAACACCCTATTCATAGTTTACTTAGTTGAAAAAAATTAAAGTTACAATACTTATAACAAGCCATTCCTCGTAATGTACATAGCACATTGTAAAATGATGATTTTCTAACCTTTTCAGCGTGGAAAGAATACATGAAATCGGGAAATTTGAAAATAAATTCAGAGTTTTTCTAGAAAATTTGAACGATTTTCATACCAAAAAAATAGCCTGTTTTGAAAGCAATTTTAAGACTATTGGAACAAGTTTTTGGATCAGAAAGTAACAAGTATAGAACGCGTAGACATTTTATCTTTCGAATGAAGTGTTTATCATACCATTTCGTTCAGTTGTTTAGGAGCTATTAACGCTCAAAATCTCGGTCTCCGGCGTAACGCTTTCGTTTTCGAAGCTTTGATTTTACACCCCGGTATAGAAATGAAAGACGTAGTCCTACGTCAAAATCATCACTATATAATTTTGAATTCATCGTCTTTACTGATATAGTAATGCTTCGAAATCCGGACGCTTAAGCGTTTACTTATAACTTCAACTACTAAAAATATTGACATATCATAGTATGAAAAATTAGCGTTCCTATAGAATTAGAAGGCCTTCGTCTAAGTTATGAATCACAGAATTCCTCAAAATCATGTTATATTTGTTAAAAATTTTAAATTTCTTTCATCGTGTCGTGGTTTTTTAATCATGCTTTGAAATCCGGACACTTTTGCTTTTAAACCCGGACACTTGTTTTCTTTGCAATTCTTTGAGAGAAATTATTTATTAATTCTTGTAGTACTTATTAACTGGTGCGTCATAAGTAGCGGGACTAAATGGAAACACGTTTGGTACATTTTTTTTATTAATTCAATTATTTATTGTATTTTTACAAGATGACCACTACAAGATGGCGCCATATATATATATTTTCAAAATCCTATCAATATGGGTATCAAATGGGAGAATACAGTAATTTATGAAAAATGTAAATCCAAGATGGCGGCCGCTACAAAATGACGGATTACATATTCCCTCAGAACCCCATCAATATGGGTATCAAACGAAAGGGCTTAGCTAGTAGAACACAGTTATTGATGGAAATTGTAAATATAAGATGGCGGCCACTACAAAATGGTGGATTACATATTTTCTCAAACCCCATCAATATGGGTATCAAACGAAAGGGCGTGGCTAGTAGAACATAGTTATTGATGGAAAATGTTAATACAAGATGGCAGCCGCTACAAAATGGTGGATTACATATTTCCTCAAACCCCATCAATACGGGTATCAAATGAAAGGACTTGATTGGTAGAATACAGTTATTTATCAAAGATGTAAATACAAGATGGCGGCCGCCACAAAATGGTGGATTAGACATTTTCTCAAACCGCATCAATATGGGTATCAAATGAAAGGGCTTGATTAGTAGAACAAAATCTACAAAATCTACAAACCGCTACAAATCTACATTTTTTATCAATAATTGTATTCTATTATTCAAGCCCTTTCATTTGATATCCATACTGATAAGGTTAGGAAAAAAAATGTATCTGGCGCCATTTTGTGCTGGCAGCCATTTTGGATTTGAATTTTTCATAAATAACTGTGTTCTACTAATCAAGCTCTTTCGTTTGATACCCATATTGTTGGGGTTTAGAGAAAATATGAAATCCGCCATTTTATAGCGGCCGCCATTTTATAGCAGCCGCCGTTTTGGATTTTCAAGATAATGAAATACGCAGTTTTATAAGATAAAGTTTTATAACACTTCAGAGATAAAGGTGTGTTCCAAAATTCAGATCAATCAGTCAACAGGAAGGGAGTTAAATTTCTATTAATGTGGGACAGCGCTACAGACAAAGTTACAAAGTTACCCACGTGTACATACAAACGGGTCATATAATCGACCCCGTGCTGTATACCGAAGAGTTTTGCGGTTTCCCGGGTCGAAAATCTTTGCTCCACACTAAAGGGTGTGTCACACCAAATTGCATCACGGAAAAAACGCTGTAGAAATTTAATTTTTAGGAATTATATCTTCAGTTTTCGCTTATAATCAGATAAAAGTGTATAGATCACGTTGGCCATGCTTCACTGTCAATTTTTCGTAAATTTGGAAAAATGTCGTCGAACGAAAAAGAGCGTCGCGAAATAATCCTGTACACTCATTTCGAGAATCCGGAGTTGTCACATCGGGACATCGGTAAGATCCTGGGAATCGTCCAATCCACGGTCAGCAGAGTACTAAAACGATACTTCGAGAACCTAACCATCGACCGGAAGGTGAAGAACGGCAAAATCGGATGCTCCGTCAGTGAAAAAGATCACAAGCGCGTAGTTAAGCAGTTTAGACGTGATCCGAGAAGTTCGGTCCGGGATGTCGTCAATAAGCTGAATTTGTCAAGTTCATTCGTCCAGCGGACCAAGCAGCGGAAGGGCCTGCGTACATACAAGGTTCAGAAGGCTCCTAACCGCGACGAAAGGCAAAACATGGCGGGGAAGACGCGAGCCCGGAAGCTGTACACCGAAATGCTGACGAAGCCGCATTGCCTAGTAATGGACGAAGAAACCTACGTCAAAGCGGACTTTCGTCAGCTGCCGGGCCTGTTGTTCTTCTCCGCAGAGGACAAATTCAGCGTTCCGGAGGAGATTCGCAAGCAGAAACTATCCAAGTTTGCAAAAAGGAAATGGTGTGGCAAGCGATCTGCTCTTGCGGAAAGCGGAGCGCCCCCCTTCGTGATGACCGGCATGGTAAACGGGCAGGTTTACCTTAAGGAGTGCCTGCAGAAGCGCTTACTACCACTATTGAAGCAGCACGAGGGCCCGACCATCTTCTGGCCGGATCTCGCTTCGTGCCACTATTCAAAGGACGTGTTGGAGTGGTACGAAGCCAACGGGGTCACCTTCGTGCCAAAGGAAATGAACCCGGCCAACGCGCCGGAGCTTCGCCCAATAGAGAAATATTGGGCGATTATGAAGCAGGCCCTCCGGAAGAACCCAAAAGTTGTCAAATCGGAGGCGGACTTCAAGAGAAAATGGATTTCTGTTCATAAAAAACTACAACCTGACGTTGTACAGAACCTTATGGACGGGGTAAAGAGGAAGGTGCGAGCATACGGGCTTGGGCTCGAAGTATCAATAAAAAGAAAATGCCAAAAGTTGTTTAATAGTTTTTATGATACTGTCTAAAATTTTCAAAAGGATCGGTCTACTGGGCGAATTTCTACAGCGTTTTTTCCGTGATGCAATTTGATGTGACACACCCTTTACATACTCCATACTAAGTCTTCTAACATACCCTTATGCAACTCTTTCAATGAGAAATTTAATCGTCCACTTTTGACCGTCCGGATTTAAAAGCGTTTTCTGAATGTGTTTTTTATTCCGGACATGGGTTTGTAAAATTCACATTGATTTAGGATTTTTTGTCAACAGCTAGGTACTATGTTTGACACTAAACTAAATTGACACAATAGTAACTATCAGTCACATTAATTCAACATGCAAAAAATGTCATGGTTAAGGCATGATATTGAATGTAATGAAAAAGCGTCCGGATTCAGAAGCATCACTGAACTTTTCCACTTTTGTTTTTGTGTTTGGAATCCACAAGCCGCTTTCCACGCAACCTGTTTTAATGAAATATTGGATTTACATGTGAGGGGGGTGGAGTGTCTAACCACCATAGAAACATTTATTGCACTTTAAAACCTCAAGATGCCCAATTTGGTTGCATTTGCTTGATTAATTCTCAAGTAATGAAGAAATTTGTGTTTCATTCGTATGGCAGCCGCCTTCTTACAGAGGGGGGTGGAGTATTCAACCACCGTAAAAACATTGATTGCACCCTAAAACCTTCACATGCCAAATTTGATTTCGTTTGCTTGATTAATTCTCGACTAATGAAGAAATTTGTGTTTCCTTTGTATGGCAGTCCCCCCTTAGAGAGGGGGTGGAATGTCGAACCACCATAGAAACATTTATTGCACCCTAAAACCTCCAGATGCCTAATTTGGTTCCATTTGCTTGATTAATTTTCTAGTAATGCAGAAATTTGTGTTTCCTTTGTATGGCAGCTTCATACTAAAATTTGGATATACTTCGAAATAAAATCGGAAGTGATAAACAAGTCCATTGATAAATTTCGTACTGTTACGTTGTGTCCACTACACAACCTTTTAATTTTTTTCCAATAAGGATGACAGTTTCTTTAGGATCGAGCTAAATGGGACATAGTTGATCATTCTAAGAATGCTAAAAAAATGTTGAAGTGTATGTGACAATAATAGATTCCATTTTCCAAACTTAACATTAACTCGAGAGTCATTAATTTTGATTTGAGTAAGCTGAAATAAATGGCTATTCAAACAGAAATTTTATTTTCTGGAGTTTTTTTTACCAAATATATCTTTTTCTTTAAATACATACCAATAACACCTAGAAAAACACAATATCGATATCACAGAGACACACATAGTCTATGATATCGTATACAAGTTATGATTCTGCGCGCGAGTACAGGAGGGTTGATGAAAACTAAAAATATCAAAGTTAAAAAATTAACTTTTATTAATCAAATTGCTGATATCATAAATATACAGCCATTCCATGTGAAACCAATATAGAGGTTCTCAGATTTTCGTGAAAAGTGGTAGTTTTTTTCTTTATCGCAAAATATGAGACCCGTTATTAGGGTGCCCATTTACATTTTAGGGTGATCCGAAAAATCCATTTTATCGCCTTTTTCTCAAAAATGACTTTTTTCGAAAATTTATAACTTTTGTACTACTGGACCGATTCAGATGATCGATATATCAAATTAAAGTCAATTACTTAATCTTTTTTGAAAAAATATTACGTATAGTCGGGTTTGTTATCGTAATTATTGGTTGCATTTATTTTTTGTTGTTTTCAAGACTTTTGACTAGAGGGCGCTATATTTTTTATGTTTTTTCTTGAAATCTGAAGATTTTTTACATAACTTATCCAAAAATCAAAAATGTATTTTTTTTTGATTTTAAGTTGTGAATTCAACTTAAAGCTTAAAGCCATCATATAAAAATTATAACATTATTAACCATTATTTTTTTTACTATTCTTTCTCATTTATTTTATACACGTTATGATAAATGCTACATCTGTATTCATGTTTTTTTTAAATATTTGTTTGGACCTGCATCATAAGAGTTACGGAAAAGACTACACTATTCCGTCGCATCTCTCAACTTTTTGTTTCGTAGAGTTAGTGGTGGTGAGGGTTAGTTGAGCCTGGTTGACGACGTTTCAAAATGATACTCCTTGATTTTTAAGTGGGGAAAAATCAATTGAGCTCCGTGGAAAATTATGTGTTCTAACGTAAAATATCTCAAAAAAGACGCCTTCGCACTGTGGATCAGTATCTTAGGGTATCAACAATTATGCACGAGTCACGATTATGATTTTATCCCAGTGTAAATTGTGTAAAATTCAGCTTCAAGCTCACTGCCCTTACTATATAGGAAACAGTAACAAAAGTATTCATTCTATTCCCTGGTGCATGAACAAATTTGCTATAATGAATGAATACGCCATTGAGTGAGGTTCAAAACTTCGCTGATATTTATACTTTCCATGTCAAAGACAACAAATTGAAATCACAATTAATTTGATTTTCGTTCTTAAAGGCTGATTTAGACGATGTCAGTCAGCGCTCTAGTTGAAGTATCCAGTGAATAGAGAACAGACACTCTGTTCAAGTTAGAGGCCAATTACTTGTTCGATACTGGTAAAAGTAACTTGAACAGAGTGTCTGTTCTCTGTTCACTGGATACTTCAACTAGAGCGCTGACTGGCGTCGTCTAAATCAGTCTTAACAGTGAGTTGAGGTCAAAACATTTTTCATAGTACTGAACATTTTCATATGAATTTACTCATATTTCCACAGAGACACATCACTATAGTATAAATTAATTGAATCGTTTGTTTGAGAAACCCCTTAAATCCATCTGACGCACTTGCGATAAAACGGCAGAAAACTGTTTTTCTCAAAATTTTGACCTAGTCCTGGTATTTGTTGGTATCACTTTTTCATCAATATAACAGTTAAAGCTTAAAATATAACGCTTTGAAGTTGATGGACTTAAGGGGCTTCTCAAACAAACGAGAAATCAGAGATAAAATTAACGGGTTTGAAGTGATTCAATTCAATTTTCTGTATTTTTTATGTTTATTATGATCAGGGATGGTAAAAAATCACATTCAACGATCAATGAATAAGTATATCCCTCTAGTCGGATGTTTTTAAATCACCCCCAGCAGGCGAGGCTCTTTTATTCTTCATATGTACACAGAGAGAATACTTGGAACGGTGAGCTACCAAGATCTCAAAAAAGCAATATGAGAGCGGAATCCCAACTGCTTGCACTCTCGAAGCATTACTTCTACTACTCAGGTTTTATCGTGAGTGCAAGCCACAAACGATTAATCCCATTCCATAGAGCGGATGATGAGTTCTTGATCGGAAAGTGTAACAAGAGACGATCAACTGAAATCTTACGACACTCATCGAGGGATTTTTAATTCTCTATTGCACTGTCCGCAGTGAGTGGCTGACTCAGTCTCGTGTCGATTTTATTTTGCTGTCGTCTCCCGCCCGATAAACAGCAGACGGGTAATGGATGCAATTGATTAATTTTATTACCAGCAGATTTGGGCGAATCTCATCCCGCCCAAAATCGTTTTTAGATTCCAATAATTCTGAACATTCACATTTCTCTTCAAATAATTTTTCCAACAGTAATTCAATTAGTGACTTCACGAAACACCTTTCGAATTCGATTGAATTTCAGACCCTTTTTTATTTTGTAGATAAAACGGATCACATATTTGATTAATTCAATTCTGTGTGGTTACGTTCTTCGTTGCGAATAAATGTAATGAAATAGTATGGACGTATGATATTCATGTATCGTGGACTTCCGACATATGTGGCAGTAGATTTGTCGAACGACTAATGTTTTTTTATATCCCTTCAAACTTGTTGCATCTCTCAAGTGTACATACTGCTTTGACCGCAGATTTGCATGGTAGAATCTGGTTAATTTCAGATATTCAGTCTTCATATTGTCGAATGAATACTGTTGGAACAATAGGTATCGCAGCAAATGATTATCAACATCCTACCTTATCATCAAACGGTATGCGAATAATTTCAGTGAACTGACGGCATTGGAATATATGCTTTGTGAGGACCACACAATTATTATCAGAGCGAATAAACGTCCGACTGGAAGTCATGAACATCAATTCAATGTGCCCAAGATAAATTTATCCTTTGAAGGTCATTAACCTTTCTAAAGATGATCAGATGGAATATATTCCAATGTCGTCTGGAATAACCTGTCCAACACCTTATGATCGTTATATTGTTTTTGCTATTATTCTGATGTTTCATAACACGGCACTCTATTGATTATTCGCCGAAAATGAATAAAAAATATCCTTGAAGTTAGCCTACGGTTTTAGTAGCAGTGCAATATGGTGAGCCAGTCTCAGGATAAGAAAACATTTAAAAATAAAGCTTTTTTTTTTGAATGAATCAATAGTAAAACAAAACTTCAAAAAATTTCTCAGCTTTGTGATAGCAGATAATCATTATCCATTTGAATTGTATGAGTATTCCATTCCCCCACAAACTGTGGATAGTCTATCTGCATACAAATTATGTAGAGTGCCACAATCCAAAAAAATTATGAGCAAATATTTACGTGCTTAAACAAAAAAACACATGTTGACATATTTGCGCTAATTTATGTTTTTTTATTAATTCAAGGTAATCAAGGTCTTTTCTAGACACCAGTTTACTCGGCCCCGAAAAAAGTGGTCTGTATTTGGGCAGGCGGAAAAATATATCTCGCAAGACCACGTGTTCGATGTCGTAAAAGCCTTGGCCAATAACGCATTTACATTAACTCATAAAATTAGTGAGTTGAGAGGGATTATTGTTTGTAGTCTCTTGATTAATTTAAACACCATCTGAGAAATCCTCCGTGAAACATGAAACATTAAAGTTGTCCTATTTGCTGTAGCGCATTTTTTTTATTTTACCAAGTTTCATCGAAGTAAACGCGCTCGGAAAGGAAAATTGAACGCCCGGATGAGAGAGCGAGAATCGTACGTCATAGAGACACTCATTCCCATGGAGCAAATTCTTGTTAGGAGTTGAAAGCAAAACGAGGAAGGAGAGTAACTCAATTATTCGAACTAGTTTCAGTCTAGCAATGCTTTGGTCAACTCAGAGTTACCAAGAGAAAATCATTTGGTTATGATGGGTGAGGATTAATAGTTAGTCGCAGTTTGCACAGATTACGATCTGTGCAGTTTGCGATTAATCGTAAATCACATCATGCTCCCTTGTTTTCCATCCTTGATTATGATTATACCAAGTAAGAATGGACTGTTTATAAGTTATGTTCTGCATCAGAAGACATTCCGATTGAGTTGCGCAAGCTTCTTACGGTATAGGTAAAAAATGAATGAAATTGTATATAAAATTGTATTTGAGACCCCAATTAGAGGGGGTTCGTAGAACTAACTTTTTCTGAAATTTTGATGACTGCCAAAAAGTCAATTTTGATAAAAGTGGCCTTAATGGGGTTTCTCGAACAAACGATTCAATTATCAGACACAATTTTTTCTCCGAATTTTTCAACCACTTGCAAAACAAACGAGTTACTCCATCACATAGGGTACATATTTGATAAGAAAAAGTGAGTTCTCTTCCATAATTTTTATTTTAAAAATGTGTGTATTCCACCTGCAAAACCATTTTAATTTTCGCTCCGCAAAGCGAACACACGAAGGTCAATTCCGTCAACGCAGAATTATATATTAAAAGTCATATAGCATTATATACAAATAGATGTACCATGTATTTTTCCTATCAACCGAAATCCCACCGATCTAGCTCAAACAGGAAAGTATTCAAATTCGCAATCAGAATCTTACGTGACAAAAAAGCACATGAAAATGAAGCTACCGAGCATCACCGGTCGCTGTTGTTTACCCGAAATTTAATCCTGCCTTATCGGTGAGGATTAGGCCCCGTCTTGCGCAATGTTGATGAATTACCATGCCCGCTGCTGACCACCAGTAATTTCGCGTGCTTAAGTCGGGCGACCGAATTTTTCTACACAACAACTTACAAACCCTAATCCCCATTTTCTATACATGATAACCGCTGCCTGCAAGGGCAGATCCTGCTTTCGGATTTGCTTATCAGTGTCTCTAATCACAGTTTGTCGTATCGTGATGTTACTTGATGGGCTTCGGTCGATTGTTCCAATGCAGGAATGCGCAGACATAACCGACCGATTCGAGTGCGGGGGAGAGATAAGCCACGAGACCATGGATACTGGCCCAATGATGGCCATAATCAGTACCCATTGCGATTT
This sequence comes from Toxorhynchites rutilus septentrionalis, assembly GCF_029784135.1. NCBI lineage: Eukaryota > Metazoa > Arthropoda > Insecta > Diptera > Culicidae > Toxorhynchites > Toxorhynchites rutilus. The sequence goes on along the minus strand of NC_073746.1, from coordinate 66,531,686 downwards.
TATCGACTGCAGTAGTGATCGTTTTCGGATCTTATAAATAAATTAATCAAACATATCGTGAGTGGTGTTTTCATCGATAACATGGGAACCGCTGTGACGTATGTTTACTCCAATGGCATTTGGAGAAAGAGGTGAGGAAGCAGCATTGAAGTGCAGCACATTTTCATCATTGATTGTATCGAATGGTGCAGTTGCTATCTAAAATAGAAGAAAATGTATTATGATTCCGACTCGATTCGATGTATGTATTCCGTAGAAACATTAATTGTTTTCTGTTAACAAATTTCGGTTCATTGATTTTTTTTAAATCTAATAAACCCTGAGTAATGTGGCCGGACCAAGCAGAAGATGACTTATCTCAAGTGATATATAAAGAGGATTACTACCAAGTATTGAGAACTTATTAAGTAGTAAATTAAAAATGAAAAACAATAAGACTATTTGGCAAACTCTCAATTTGATTGTGAAGGGTTTTCAATCTAAATTACATTACATTGATTTTACATTAAATTACATTACATTTGGGTGTAAAATTAACATCGCTAAAATTTAAAATTTAAAATTAGAAAAAAAATAGCGTCAAGTCCCTTATTGGCAAAAAGCCAGAGAACACGTGAAATTTCTGACTAAATTTGTGTACACTCTGTCCAACTTCTATAAGACCAGGTAATGAACTTGCTGATTTATGTCATTGTAAACAAATAATGCTTCTATTTATATTCTAATGTGTAGGTGTTGGTGACTACGATACACTGTATGATGTTTAAATGTGTGTGTGCAAGCGCTGAGCGTAAACAAATGTTTTTGTCATGGAATGTGTCAAGTATCTATAAGACCAGTTACATTTTCCTTTGCTCTAGTTGTTTTGATAAATAAATCTGGAAAATTCCGAAGGAAAAAGTGCTGACGGAGAGAGAAGAAAGGAAAATCGAGGAAATGTTAGTATCAGAAAAATTGTTCTTCGGATTGGACGATCCCATCAAGTAGTGCTCAATTATTTGGCGAATCCTCAAGGATACGGTAAAAAGATGAGAGCTCCACGTAAATCGAAGCTCTTTGACCGGGAAAATGGGAAATAGTTAAAACAACTTCGAATACCTCAAATTCGCTTATGCAAATCAATTAATATTTGAATTTAAATGATTCTCGGGTGACAATTCGTCGAGTTTTGGTAAAAAGTCCTCACATAAAGAAGGCTTAAAAGGTTAAAGCTCATAGTCCATCTCACACCGGAAAACGTCTGAGTTTTGCCAAAGCTCACATGAACTGACAGTGGGGCATGGTATATTATGACAAAGAATGTTTCCAAAAGAATACATTTTGCTATACACCATTACGAAAAACTCTTCAATGTATAGGTTATCTTCACTGACGAAAAAAGGTCAATTTGAATGGACTTGATGGCTTCAACGGGTACTGGCATAATTTACGGAAGAAAGAACAGTATTTTTTAACTAGGAATTTTGGTGGATGCTCGTGCATGGTTTGGGCGGGATTCTGTGCAACCGGAAAGCTCAAGATAGCTTTCACATCATTCAAGGATTACATATATGTTTTGGAATCCTCTCCTACCGTTTTTGCGTGGATATCGTCACAAAAATTCACATTCGAGCAAAACAATGCTACTATTCATACCAGCAAGGAAGCTAAGCAATGAGTTTTTTTTATCTCATTTATTTATTAGGCTCATTAGCATTTAGCTGTAACAGAGCCGGGTTTAATCGTGTACATTTATGTTTCTATAAATTGTGAATTACACAGTAGTTAGTAGTAGCCATTTAGGCGTTAAGTTTTCTGTTCCATTACATTATGATAAATTACACAGTAGTAGCCATTTAGGCGTAAGGGTATTCTTTCTGTTCTTCCATTGTTCAGCAGACCGGACAGCGGAGACAGTTGATATTGATCATTGTTGGGTTATTTATAGAACAGCAGCCCGATGTTTCTTGCAGAGCAGAGCAGTTGTATGGATGAATCGATCTTTGTTCCACCGTGGATCGATTTCCATCGCTGATGATGGTTGCGTGGACGTAGTTATTCTATAACAACACAAAGATGGTCAATTGAGGGCCCTGAGTTTGAACTCACGATCGATCGCTTGGTAAGCGAACGCGTAACCAAGTGGCTACGAAGACCCCCCAAAGCAATGAGTTGAGAACCAAAAACTTATTTTTTGACGTAGAACTACGTCTTTCATGAGGGAGCCAAATCAGAAAACAGGTCACATTTTTATGAAATAAAGTTAACGGTAATAACTATTTTGCTGCGAACGGATTAACGATTTACATACCAATCGAATAGGAAATTTTCTAAGATTTGTTTGATATGCTATACATTACAATCCCATAGTCTGTATATGATTTAAATTGATGAAAATTGGAAACATTCCCATGCAGTTTTTCTGTCCATTTGTGTGCTTTCCGGAACAGAGCTGTCAATAACGGGCAACTGATGCAGCCGCTAGAATAGAAACAACGAAGGGGGGTAGCGAAAAGAGAATATTTGCGAAGTAAACTCCACCCTTGCATAGTAAGGAAGCTTTCGCTAGCGTATAAGTATTGGATCTCCTCTGAGGAAAATTCTCAGAATATTTCTGTCAACAAACGTCGCTTATTCTGCTCGTTTTGTGTTTATCATATTTAAGCACAATAAATAAACAAACAATTCTTTTGAATGACATGACGTTAAATATACTTTATTATAAACATTCTACAATGTATGAAGGTATCCTGTTGAAATTCTAACTGTTCGTGTTGCAACGAAATACAATCAGGGTGGTCTTATGGAAGTTGGACAGAGTGTAGCTAACAAGTGACAAAGCAAAGTTTCGTTCGCGTTTATTGAGCCTAGACATATTTTTAGCGCCAGCGAGATACACTGCTGATCAGAAAAATAGGTGTGTAAAAATGAACACTAAAATCCGGTATTTTTCATAATCTTATTGTTATCAAGTTAACTAAAATCAATGCACAAGGAAAAAATTCAAACAGAGTTAGTGAAACAGAAGAATAAACATTTCCAGTAACTTTCTTATTCTTATCAAAAGAAATAAAATGTCTATGGTCAATAAAATAGGTGTGAGTTAAAAATAAGACCTTATTATTAAAAAACAGTATTTCACTCACAACCAATTTAATATCCAGTATAACCACCATTATTCGGAAGCACTTTATGCACTCTTCTGGGCCTTCCAATACCTGACATGTTTTCAATTATATTGACTCGTACCATTCTTCTTGCACTTCCTCTCGAAGTATATCCTTTCTAGTCCTTTCTACTTCCCTGATAACACTAGGAATGTAACCACTGATAACATTTTCTTCACCTCATTTCAGAGGTGAAGCAACTTCGCAACTATTTTAGCAACTTCGATGTATGTTTGGTGTCGGTATCTAGCTGGAGATGAAAATATGCCATTTGAGAGGCATATTTTCATCTGCGTAAGGAAGCATTACCTCCTCCACAATTGCCTTGTAATCGACAACATTTATTATTTGCTAATTCGGAATACAGGACCCACACCATACCAGGAAAAACAACCCCAAACCTTGTCCGCCATGTTTCACAGCAAATGTTTGCCATGTCTGGAAGCAAATTGTTTCCTTATCTGCAAACTCTTCTTTCTCAATAGTGGCACTTTCCTAGCGATTCGCCCGTGTAGTTTCGCTTCTTCGAACCGTAAACGAACTGTTTTAGCACTTACGATGTTGTCAGTTTGGGAGCAAATTGTTCTAGACGAAGCAAATGGATCAGCTCTCGCCAGAAGTACTATACGATGATCTGTTCTCGGTGTGGTTTTCCTAGGCTTGCCACGCATTTCCGTAATTTTTGCTGGCTAGATGAAAATGACGTTAGTTCACTTGACACCATCCAAAGTACGTAGAATAAGAAGGTAATCTCCTCCCTTATTTGCTCAAGTAGTGTTAGGCAGAGAAAAAAGCAAAAAATAGTAATAAACCATCGATTGAACATCTCCGATTAGTTTATCTCGTCACAATTTATATAGAACACACCTACCTCCAGTACGAAGACGTCTTCTTCGCTGATTATCAGTTAAAACAGTATCCCCAAAAGAATCCGGCAAAAAATGAAGCGAACAAACAAATATGTTTCACGTATCGAACGAGGTTTTGTACCCGAAATTGGTTATTTTTGCAAGATCATATTTGAACAAACGAAAATGTATTATTCAATGTATAATCGGCAAACACATTAATATGATCGTTGAAAATCAACTTAATAAGTTTTTCCAGAGTGAAAGCTCGAATTATTACCACTGCGCACAAATGTTTCGAGGCTTTTCAAAACAATTGATTATCTGCCATTCATCTTCATGAATATATGTAATAACAAGAATATGTTAGAGGTACAACGTTACCGTGTATGATGTATATGTACGAGTAACCGTATAGTTATTGATGAAGGCATACGTTTCAGTGTGTAATATCATTTAAGAGAAACTTTTGGAATTCAAAGCCAATATAATAAGATTTTATTTAACATTTGCTCGTCAGATTCGAAGTAGAAGTAACTTTAATTGTGAAACTATAGTGAATATATCTATAATCGAAACAAATATCATAAAAATTAAAATATCATACCAGCGATACACGATGGTTTTTGATGGAGCTTCATCGCCAAAAGTCAAATTAAGTTGATTGACGCACTCTTGTTGTGATAATCCACGTCGAAAGTCGTAAAAAATCATCGCACGAAAATGTTCACGATTCAGTTCCATTTTTTTGCCGAGACCAAACTTTCAACTAAATATAAAATAAACAAATAGCGTCCGTATGACAAAATGTTCTGAGTACGTATATCGTCAAAAATGTCAAACTTTACGATGGAACCGTCAGATGGACTCACATGACATCAGTGTTGTCAATTCCCGAAATATAAATAGTGACCCTCGTAACTCAATTGCAAAAACGTTCCAATTTAAGTTTGCTATAGAATCTGATAGGTGAGGTTCTGTCCTATCTTCCACATTGTCAAATACAGCTGGGAATGTATGTGAGGCTTAGCTATGACCAAAAGAGAGAGTCGATGTAGAGAAATCGATCAAATCACTTACACCCCTTTCATTCTAAGCCCCTCAATTTAATATGGCGGTATACAGACCTATTCCATGCGTCGGGAATTCCCACATTTAAATGGGAATGTCCTCCCAAATCGTTATCACAAACTTGAAAGCGCGTAATTGACTGTCACTCTTGATCGAAGCCGTACACGAACTGGTTAACATTGAGTACAATCATCAGATCATAATGTGCTTAGAACAAACCCTCAGAACGGAACTCTCTGCCCGCAAACCTCCGACACAGATGTGTGTGAATGAATGTCACTCAACTTGACGCTCGTTTATCCAGAATCCAGCGCGTTCGTCGGGAGGTATGTAGAGAGAGAAAATTTAGTGTTAATAATGCTGACACCTCGCCTCAATTACTCTTCCCCCATCATACATCATACAATATGTATGGAACGGGTCTCTGCAATGGCTCCGCGACAAATGGAAGCGATTATCTATATTCAAAGTTACTCATGTGCGGGGTATAATCATGCGTTAAAGAGAGATAAGTTGTCGCCACGTGGGATTGTGTGAGTGTATGGGAAAAGTCGATACTGGTCGTGTTTTCAAACGTGACATTCCGTTCTGATGGCGAGGCTGTTCACAATTCATTGAAAATCCGATGTCGGTCAAAACGATATTTTCTTTGGAATTCGGTAAAATTTCGGTCATAGTTTTCTGTCAATCCAATGTAAAATACTAGATTCCAGATAACATCTGGGAGACTGTAACATCCATTACAAGCACTACTTCCTCAATGGTCATTCGATCGATCCCAATTCGATAGTCTCCCAACCCCATCAAAGCATTTGTCGAATATGCGAAGCGGGTGCTCGCTTTGTGTTCGTTTTGTTTGTTATTGCTGCCCAAAATAATCACTTCATATGCAATCAGATTCCCTGATTAGGACCGAGTACCGATTCGATCGCACGAGAAGCGATTTTGTCGGAAGGAAAATCGATACAGAAGTGTGATAGTAATCGGAAGCAGAATTCCGTTCCAAAAATACCGGTTATATTAAACTAATTAATCAAGTATAGTGTGCTGGAAATCGTTTGGTCCTTGCCATTGAAAGCTTCTCCCATTTTTTGTGTTGGGCTTGCTTCTCCTGTGCGGTGGGGTGTGTCTTGTATATTGAAAGCCATTCATGTATACATTGATGCGAAATATTCGGAGCGAATGTCTTCAAGCGAACAGCTTAAAGTTGTCAATAGAAATGGTGATAACGTTTTCAGGATTATCTATCTTTCGCCATTGGAGTGCGAATTCCAAACTGGAAAATGCTCACGTTCCAATGTGTTCTGAGTTAAAAGGAATAGATTTGTGTTGACTGCTTTATCTAAAAATCCGGACGAAAACATTGTGTGGGGGAAATTTCGAGAAAAAGGAGTTACGGCTGAGCGTTCTTTGAAAAGAGCACATTTTGCTGGGGAATGTCATAAAGTACAACTCGAAACGAAACGATAAATAATTGCGACACAACCAGCACTGGATAAATAAAGAAATTCCTTGAAAAAATTCTACAACCATAAATATTTTGAAGATAATAATTCTTGTCGGAAAATTGTGAAAGAATGATTTAATATTTCTGCCATAAGTTGTCATTATCTAATTGATAGTCTGTTCCCGAAAACAAAATTGATGAAGTATAATGATAAGTTAATTTTGATGGTCAATATGATTTCTTTGGAAATTTCAACCAAGTGCTTTCAACCATAGGCAAAACAAAGTGCTCACCTCATCTTTCTTTTTCAATTTCACTCATTCATTTGGTGAGAATTGAAATAACAACACTGTAGATCTTCTTGATATCTTGTTTTTGATATTCTATTTAATTCTATTTTATAGAATATGTAAAAAGAGTTTTTTCTTTTAGTAAAGAAAAAAAAATTGTGCTGAAGTGCCCACTTTATTTTGGCTCTAGAAAAGCCAAAGCATTTTAATAATGAATGTGTCTTCCTTCGGCCTTAAGGGCCTGCTGCAGACGTTTCGGCCCAATTTTCACGTTCTTCAAGGGTTGTAGATCCACAAATTCTCGATGGAATTGAGGTGTGGGTATCGTGGAGACCATTCCAGTGATTAGATGCGACACCACCGGCTCATCTGCGTTACACACGAAACTGCCGCTTTCCCTTCAACAGCTCAAATCCAGAAAATCGTTTTCCAGAGCTATAGCGGCTTATCAGCATGTTCCTTAGCAAACTTAAGCCGTTCGGCTTTATTAGCTTTGCTAATAAAAGGGTGCTTCCGGGCAACATTACTTCTCAACCCCTGTACTACGAGACGGCGATGGACAGTTCCATCGGAAACTAAGAGCTGAAGAGTTTCCTGGACCTCGAAAACAGTTACCTTTGTGTTCTTCTTTCTTCACGCATGATCTTAGTATCCATTCTCGCATCAATTTGGCGCTTCCCGCTTCTTCCATAGCGATCCTCCACTGAACATTTTCAGCAGAATTTTTCCAACCGTTGCCTTGATAGTATTCTACTTCCTAGCGACAGCTCGGTGCGATTTGCACATCACGAACCATCAATCTTCAGATACACAATATAATTGCTTTCGAAATCACTGATTTATACATTTTTTCAACAGAATTCACGTGTTCGATCACGTCTTCCAATGAACCAGGTGACTGTGAGCCTGTGAGCCTAAAAAACATTTCTAAATGTAAAAACATAAACAATCTAGGGGTGTTCCGATGGAAGCTTATCGAAAACGTATCGATTTTAGAAGTGAAAACTTTTTTGTTCATTGTTTTTTTTTCTTAATACATTTTTTTCGTTTTTCAAGTATTCCATAAGTGAAACTTTCAAAAGATATAATAAATAAGCCAGCCCAAAGGATTTCTTAAAATTGTATTTGTTGGAAACAGACGAGATTATCGATGTAAGTTACATGCAATCAATTGAAATCCCTAAACTAAAAATAAAATTTAGCTTTGAGCACAAATTATTACCCAAAACGCACGGTGTTTGTTTGCTGAGAAGAATATTTCCTCCCTGCTCCAACACTTATCAAGTCCAAGGAACATCATATCATAAATGTTCGGAACTATTCCATTGAAAATTCGTGTAGTAATATTAAATACAAGTTTAGGCATCCGTGTGAACAGGAAATGATGCTGTACATTTTCATGTATCATTACGGGCGTAAATCAGCGTTAAACTTGGGGTCATCCATGTAAAAAGTATTAATCAACTTATCTTATAATCATGACCTCCGACTGAAGGGAATCAATGCCAAAGTAAGCTAAAACCGGCTGATGGTTGGCCTTGGAATATTCTTATCCTCATTTGCAACGTTCCAATCTGCCGATTTTCCCTGTAACTGACGGTGGGAGCAATTTTTTAGATTATGAGAAACCAATGTGTTATGGAACCAAAAGTCTTCCGATAGCCGATACAGTCGGTGACAAAAGTTACCACCAAGAGCAATTTTCAGCATTCTCTTGCTCATAACTATTTGTTGCACATGATCTGTGAAATTGTATTTATCTTCTATTTTGTTTCTATGATTACCTTGATAGGGTTTGATATAATTGTAAAAATATCTTAATCCTATTTTGATTTCAAATTGCTTCATTCCATTTTATTTCGTTACATGAAAATAATTTATAGCTCCTCCTCGATTCTTTATAACTGTAGCAAGACATCTTGGTATGCTGTCTATTAAGCGCATAGTAATATCTACACCATAGCATTCCAACTCGGCTTTGAGCTCCTCGAAGAACACCTGCTTATTCCTTTTCTGCTCCAAACTCACCAGAAGATTCTCAATTGGCTATCCCAGCACACTGATCTTTTGTTTGTATTGATGTAGTCTATTGTAAATTTTCTGGTATGTTACCCTATTGGAAAATAAAATGACACCCAAGGCACAGCCTTATGGGCACATGGCTTCAAATGTTGATCGAAAATGGCAACGCAACTCGCTCCGGTTGGAATTTCATCTATCAGCACAAGATTTTTCATTCCGTCATTAGAAAAACATACTTACATAGTAATGGGGGCTCCTCCATGTTTAACAGTTTTGCAAAGATTTCTTTGAACCTTTATACCGGCTCCCTTCCAAATACTTCAACGTCTGTTTTGGATCCAAGCGCTCAAAAGTGTCTTCATCAGACCATTGGATTGAGTTCCAGAAAACAGGCCTTGTAACGTGTTTGCAAATTCCAGCTTCTTTTTCTAAACATTGCCCACAAGAAAAGGCTTGCGATTGCAATTCTGTAGACGACTTATCAATCCTGCTAATTTCAACCGTCGAGTTATGGTTAAAATGTCCAGTTCCAGAGTTTCCTTGACTTTTCGAGCGGTCGTAAGAAAGTTTTTGGACACTTTTATAAGGTTATTTTTGTACAAATGCTTTCTCTCTCTCTCGATCTCTCTGTTTCTTTCTTTCTTTTTTTCTTTCTTCCTTTCTTTCTTTTCTCTTTTTTCTTTCTTTCTTTCTTTCTTTCTTTCTTTCTTTCGGCAGACTTATCTCACTTCTTAACTAGGCGAACCTAGCCAGAATTTTCACCTGCCCCCGGGCTTCTGAATGCCAAAGGGGGACTAGGCTCTGCGGAATGCACGTATCTGCATGCTCGTGCTGTTTTAGTCCTGACCGAGGAATTGTCGGACAATCGCGCAGGTGCTAAGGATGACCGACTTTTGGATGCCGGCCAATTCCTTCTCGATGTTCAACACCTTTAGCGCTTCCAGAAGTGTCTTCGGGATAATTCCAGTTCCAGAGAGAACGACTGGAACAATTCTTGGGACCTCCCTTAGCCCCCACAGTTCCTTGAGCTCCACGGCCGCTGATTTACGCCCGTAATGATACATGAAAATGTACAGCATCATTTCCTGTTCACACGGATGCCTAAACTTGTATTTAATATTACTACACGAATTTTCAATGGAATAGTTCCGAACATTTATGATATGATGTTCCTTGGACTTGATAAGTGTTGGAGCAGGGAGGAAATATTCTTCTCAGCAAACAAACACCGTGCGTTTTGGGTAATAATTTGTGCTCAAAGCTAAATTTTATTTTTAGTTTAGGGATTTCAATTGATTGCATGTAACTTACATCGATAATCTCGTCTGGATCCAACAAATACAATTTTAAGAAATCCTTTGGGCTGGCTTATTTATTATATCTTTTGGAAGTTTCACTTATGGAATACTTGAAAAACGAAAAAAATGTATTAAGAAAAAAAAACAATGAACAAAAAAGTTTTCACTTCTAAAATCGATACGTTTTCGATAAGCTTCCATCGGAACACCCCTAGATTGTTTATGTTTTTACATTTAGAAATGTTTTTTAGGCTCACAGGCTCACAGTCACCTGGTTCATTGGAAGACGTGATCGAACACGTGAATTCTGTTGAAAAAATGTATAAATCCATTATATCTGGGCGGTTGTGGTGGATCGAGAGGTCGGTCAGAACAGTGCGATCCCAGTACAGCTTGAAACGGTCATTTTCCAGGACAGGTGCAGGCAGGTACCGGTAGTTTGGTACGTTGTCTTCCAGTAGAGCACATTGGAGCGCCAGTTGTCGATGAACAATACGGGCCACGTTGTTGTGGCGCTCGGTGTAGGCTGCGTTGGCCAAAACGGGACAGCCTCCCATAATGTGTTCTATGTTTTCACCTGGTTGATGGCACATCCGGCAAATGTCATCAACGTCTTGATGCCAGACGTACCGCCTGCAGTTTCTCGTCGGCATTATCCTGTCCTGGATGGCTATCATGTCGGCTTCTACTACTGAAGAGAGTTCACCACGCGTTAGCCACAGATTAGATGCGGCCTTGTCGACGTGTGGCCGGTCCAGTTGATGGGGGTGGGCACCATGCACTGCCTTCTGCTTCCAAGCTGCAATCTTCTCCTCCACTGTCTGCAGATTGCAGTTGAGTTGGTACTCCACTTGCGCCAAGTGCAGAGCGCTGTATCCTCTGTCGGCGGCGCAGACAGCCCGGTATAGCGCGTTTTGGTTGGCGCGTTCTGCGAAGTACTCGCGCAGTTGTCGTACCTGGGCAACACACAGTGCAGAAATGTCGACGATTCCAAGTCCCCCTTCTTTGCGTGGTAGTGAAACTCTCTCCAGTGCCGATTGAGGATGGTGCATTCCGGCCTCTTTGAATGCTTTCCTCATCCTCCTCTCAAGGTCCTCTAGGTTAGTTTTGCTCCATTTGACTACACCAAAACTGAAGGTCAGCAGGGGAACCGCGAATGTGTTGATCGCGCGTACCTTGTTCCCCGCGTTGAGGAAAGTCCTCAGGACACAGTTCACTCGACTCAAGAACTTGTCTCGCAGCTCCGTCTTGATGTCGGAGTGGCGAATCCCGGTGAGCTGTCGGAATCCAAGATATTTATAGGATTCGCCACGAACCATGTCTCTTATAAACTCGCCGTCATAGACCTCGTAGCCTCCGGATTCGGTAAGTTGTCCTTTCAGCAGGTGGACACAGCGACACTTGTCGAGGCCGAACTCCATACAGATGTCCCTGCTTATGTCTTCGACAACCCGGATAGCTATACCTAGACGCTGACGTGAATCAGCGTAGACCTTGAGATCGTCCATGTAAAAGGTATGGGTCACTTCTTCGTGGGCGCCGTCGCCATACCTTATTTTATAGCCATGACCGTTTCTATTGAGCGTCCTACTGAGGGGGTTCAGTGCCAGACAAAACCAAAGCGGGCTGAAAGAGTCGCCTTGGAATATCCCCCTCTTTATCTGCAGCGTTCTAGACTGCAACACATTTTCCCCATCACTAAGGTGCAGAGACGTGCTCCACTGCCTCATCGCATGCTGCAGGAACCTAACGACGACGGGATCAATTTTGTAGAGCTCCAATACCCGGACGAGAAACGAGTGAGGTATGGAGTCATAAGCCTTCCTGTAATCGATATAGGCCATGCTTAGGTTCCGCTGGTTATAAACCGCCTGGCCGACTATGGCTGCGTCGATGATGGCCTGGTCTTTGCAGCCATGCGTATTTTTTCTGCATCCTTTCTGCTCTTCTGCGATGATATGGTGTTGTTCGCAGTGGGCAGAAACTTTGGCGGTTATGATGCTGCTTAATATCTTGTACAGACTCGATAGGCACGTTATCGGCCTGTACTTTGATGGGTTCAATGTGTTGCTGTCTTTCGGGAGGAGGAATGTGACGCCACGGGTGGCGAATTCAGGGAGGTTGTGTGGGTCACGTAGCACCTTGTTGAAGCACTCAGCTATCTTTTGATGTGCGACGGTCAGCTTCTTGTGCCAGAAGTTCTGAACACCATCGGGGCCCGGTGCTGCCCAGTTCCTCAGGTACCGCGAGGCTTCGCGGACATCGTTCTCTTCGACGATGATAGCTGGCATCTCTCCAATTTCACCACAACTCTCCTCCTCCCGTCTTAACCACATTTGCCCGTCGCGATGTTGTACTGGGGTCTCCCAAATACCAGCCCAGAAGTTCGTCACATCGCTAATATCTGGCAAACCTTCGCGGTAGTCGGGCTTCTCGTCGCTAATGTGGTCGTAGAACGCTTTTTCGTTATCTCTGAACATCCGATTTTGTTCCTGGCGCTTTGCAGAGTCAGAGTAACGTTTCAGCCGTTTTGTAAGGACGCTCAATTGCTGTACCAGTGTGTCGAGTTTTTCCGTCAGCTGGTGAGCTCCCAGCTGGCGAAGTTCAGTAGGCCGCACGATCACAGCAACTTGGCGACATAATTTCGCCGATCTGCTGCCTCTGTTGTACGCCATCAGTCTTCCAATTGCGGCGCGCTTGTTTAGGATCCGTTGCTCCAATCTCCTTCGCCATGGAGGCTCACGCCTTTCACGGAGATGTTGGAGCAGTCCGCCTCTTGGCCTAATACGGTATCCTAAACTTTTGGCGGTCGCCACAGCAGCACAGTAAACTTTCAGTTGCAGCTCCTCCATGTTCTCAGCATCAACCAAGTGCAGCGGAAGAACGTGCTCGTTCATGAGCTTTACTGCACTTGTCAGCCTGCGGGAATGCTGCAACTTCGGGATCCTGGGGCGCTACAATGGGTCTGTGTCGCGGAACTGTGAGATCGCCTCGTCGTAGTGGAAGACCAGATCGCGTAGTAGTTGTTGATCTGGCTGTGGGTCTTCCGGCTCAGGGGGTTGTAGTACTGTGGCCTCCACTGGTGCTGATTCGCGTGCCCCACTCGCGAATGAATTGCTCAGCCGTACTGAACTTCGTCTCGACACATCGCTTGCTCTGTTGTTCCTGGAGCTTATTTCTCTCTGCATCTGCTGCTTGATCTCGTCGATTTGCGTTTGGGAGAGCATGTTGTTGCGTACTATCGCTCTACGCCTCGCGTTCATCGCGTTCTGATCAAGCCTCCCGACGAACTCTGGATACGCTTCCTCGAACATTGTTAGTATTCGAGGGCGACCGCTCATGTCCGTCTCCAAAGCAGTGCAGATGTAATAGGCGCGGATCACGAATTCATTCATTTCGTGTGTCCACATGATCCGGCGCCTAGTGGTACCCACAAGTGTGGACGACTGTCGTCTGGCAGTCGCAACACGTCTCGTAGGCGCAGCGTTTCTTGGGTGATGTCGATGGCTGCTGTTTCCGTGTGGCGGTAGCTCTTCGGGTTGAACCCGGCTGGTGGCCCGCTCTTGCACATCGCCCTCCAGCCGCTGGCCGCTCGCTCTTACGCCCGTTCCAGGACCAGCTCCAGTTCGGGGACCCTCCTCGGGTGATCGCATTCTAATTACTCTTCGTGAACGTAGCTCCATTTTCTGGGTGTATCTCCTTTGCCCGGGAGACAGCGGGTTGGCAAGGCCTCCATGACCCGGGAGGCCTTCCCCGGGAGAGATATAGCGCTCTGACTCGCTCGCACCCCCTCACTTAGCCACTTTCGACACCCGTTCTCGGAGCCAAGACCAGGTGTGTGTTTCCAGTTCACGCCCGATCTAAAAATGTCGTCATATGATCTTCGTGGAGGCGTGAGATAGGAACATTTGAGACCAACAGGCAGGCTCCTACCCTATGTTGATCCCCATTTGAGAACCAAATTTTCTTTATTTCTTTCTTTCTTTCTTTCTTTCTTTTTTTTTCTTCTTTTTCTTCTTTTCTTTCTTTTCTTTCGACAAGTTGCTGCTATCATATTTTCAAAGAGCGCTTCAGCGTTCAGCGCTTTCTGAATACTTTGAATACGTCTCCAAAATTCACCTCATTTGGCTCCTTTGTCCGAAGTATAGTAGATAACAAAGGATTTAACAGTCAACAGTCTAACAAGGACCTTCAGGGAATGTTATACTGCTCTTACTCACTCGCACCTTCTAATTTAACGTCAATCGAACGATCAACGATCAAACGATCAATCGATCAAACGATCAAACGATCAAACGATCAAACGATCAAACGATCAAACGATCAAACGATCAAACGATCAAACGATCAAACGATCATACGATCAAACGACCAAATGAATCAACTATTAATGTGGTGTTGTCATTGGGGAGGTGACGCTACCGGGGGCGAATTAAGAAAGCACCTTGTTGAAGTGCTCAGTTGTCTTTGGATGTACTTTGGTCAACTTCTCATGTGAAGCTCTGAACACCATTGGGGTCCGTGCTTCCCTGTTCCTCTGGTACCGAGAATCTTCCGCGGACATCTTTCGCTCTCTTCGATGACGATAGCTGGAAAAAAACCAGCAAGCCGATATACAAATGAAACCAGGATGAAATCTAGTGAAACTCCCGCCAAGTTATCGTATCGTATCCAGAATCCTGAGCTTGCTCGATTACCATCCGAATAGCGTCCGCCGTATTCTCAACACCCTTCCTCCATTTCATTAGCCTGGTGAGAATAATTCTCTCCGAGAGCTTCGCTAGTGCGTCTAGCAAACATATAGGTCTATATCTCTTTATATGATGGATCTTCAGGTTGATTTTGGGACCAGCTTCTGAGGGAAGTGACCGTCATCTAGACATTTCTGCAGATCCATCCTAATCTTGACGGGTAAAGCTAGGATCGCTATGGATCACGAGATCTAGTGCTTTATTTTCTTTCAGTCCCTGCGGTGAGCTACTCGTTGGTGACTTGAATACGCTCAGTCTCTTCCTCGCCGTACGGTATAAGTGGTCTCGTCGATAGAACTTGCTGCGTGAAGAGTCCTTCTGCGATGGCTTTGAGCTTTTCTGGAAATTAAGGGTATATCCTTGTCCTTGAGTACGAAAGTGACCCCGTTGGCTTCGTACCACTCCAAGAAATCCATTGGATAGTGGCACGAAGCTCGATCCGGCCGGAAGATTGTAGGTTTTCAATAGAGAAAGCTTCAATAGAGGAAGCATACGCTTCTGTAGACACTCATTGAAGTAGATCTGCCCGTTTACAGTCCCGGTAGTCACGGAAGGCGCACTCCGTTTGTCACATGAGCAGATCGCTTGCCAAACATTTCTTGGCAAACTTTGAAAGTTTCTGCTTCCTTACTTTCTCCGAAACATCAATCTAGTGTCTAGCGGTGAAGAACAGTAGCCCCGTAAGCTGCCGTCTCATCATAAGTCTCATCATTATGATGAAACAATGAGGCCTCGTCAGAATCTGGGTGTACAGTTTCCGGGCCCGTTACTTTCACACCGTATTTTTCCGTTCGTTACGATTTGGAGCCTTCTGCACTTTTGCGGTCCCTCCCGGTCCTTGGCTCTCTGATCAAAAGCCTTGGACAGATTCAACTTTTTGGCCACATCCCTGACCAAAGCATTGGGATTCCGCTTAAACGCTTTCACGACACGCTTGTGATCGTGATCACTAATAGAACATTCATTCTGACCGCATTTCTTCTTCCGTTCGATGCTCGGAGTTTCGTAGTAACGTTTAAACACGCGACTCACCGTTGTAGTTTTCCGATGAGAAAGTTGAAGACTTTTCAGGTGCTCGCGCAAAATTAATTCGCGACATTACTTACAGCGTTTTCCGTGATGCAATTTTATGTGGGAAAAATTTAAAGCATTTTTACGTTTCACTACCAAGTAAGACGCCTCGTTTGTATTTTTGAATTCCTAGGACACACTTAATCCAGGTTAAAAAGGAACAATTTTTTAACAAGAAAATTATCATTATGTAAGTCGAAACCAAGGTTTAACTTTAATTTTAAAAAATCAAGAAGGATGAAAATGAAAATCAGAAACAAATCAGGATGGCTCAAAAAGTTTATATTATTTTGTTCCACAATCTTTTGCCATCTTTTACGCAGCTTTGAGTTTCTACCCTACCAGTGCATGTCTGTTTTCTCCTATTTTTTATGCTAGCCATACAGTTGAAGTTTTTGTTGTAGGAATGTTGTAGGCAGTGTTGCCACATTTAAATCTGTACCAGAGGGGCTAAAAATCTTTCTCATCTGTAGGTACTTTTTCTTCCAAAAATCTGTACCATCGAAAATATTCGTTATAGAGAAAAATCTGATTAGCATGAAAAAATACTCATTTATTTACAACAAACACTACATTTACATTTGGTCGGTGATAGGTCAGACCGGACCATGTAACATTTTTATGATTTCGAGAAAAACGAGTTTGAAGATCGGTGCTATAAGGGGTTTTTATTGAGCGTTCGAAACAATTTCGATATATTATTCCTCCTGTACGCGTGATTTTCCAAATCTGATAAATGTGGAATGTAGCTTACAAAATGTTTTACCTAATGTAATCAATAACACGAAATTTTTAATTTTTCGAATTGGTCCGCTCTGACTAAACACCGACCATTTGTAAGCCATTCGTGTGTTTGATGATGCTTATAGGGGAAATGCCATTAAAATGAACAGGGTTGGTGAAATGAACCGGTGCTCAAACTTCGATAATTTAACTAGAAACTAATTGATACTTCTTGATTATCCTATTCGTAGAACATTTGAAGTTATTCAAGACACCCTGTTATGGATGAAACTGTATGACGACTCTTCACATATTCAATGAGAGGTAAACAGATATTTTGTTTGATTTCGGCGATTAATTCGTATTCGAAATTACTTTGTTGTTTGGGGTAAAATGAGCCACCACCGGATAACGACTGTTATGTTTTCTAAAGCTGATATACCTTATCACATGTTGCTCTTCAAGGGGTTCCTTTTGTTGTTGACCCTAGAAAAGTATGCCGCCCAAACCTTAATATGTGAAGCGTTATGTGTTTCTTACTACATTTTTGTACGTAGGAGAAAATTCTAATTACTACTCTAGGTGAATAGACCCAGATTATTTCATACATATACCTATTTTCTCATCAATGATGTAAACAAATTTGGACATGAAACAACGTATAAATCTAACCCATTTAGCATAATATGTACAGGTGTTCATTTTACCACCACCATGTGATCATTTTAACCGCACGCTAAAAAAATGCTCGATTTTACATATTTATTTCTTTTAATGAAATATGTATAGTTTCAATTCTTTATAATAAGAACCGTTTGATATCTTGAACAACAATTAGATAAGCTATAATATTCTTCGAAGAACGGAGATTGTAGCGATATGTGGACGCAGTAAACGAGCATGTTCCTTAGGGTGTTCATTTTAACCACTTTTTTTTCCCCTACATAGTTTTTCGGAATCTAGATAGCTAGATTGCGATATTGCAGCGTAAAAGTCGTCTTGTACCTTGATGTTATATTGTTCAAATGTAAAAAATTTCACACGCGGAAAAAATCTGTACCAATCTGTACTTTTTGACGAAAATCTGTATTCTTACCGTACAGAATCTGTACCAAAAATAACGAAAAAATCTGTACCTTTCCAGATAAATATGTACGTGTGGCAACACTGATTGTAGGTATCATTTGATCGTTTATATTTTCCCCCAATAACCTACAACATTACTACAGTGAATTGCAGAGAAATCCATATTCAGAATTTCTTTGAATTCATCGTCTTTACCTTAAAATAAATCTTCTCTCACCAAATGAGGAAAGCATACTAGCAGTAGATGAATTGCTGAGTATTTTGATGTTATTTGTTTCGATTATAGATATAATTGCTATAGTTTCAACATGTTATATAAAATTTAATCATATTGACTTTGAATTCAAAATTTTCACTTGAATAATATTACACTACGAAACGTATTCTTTCATCAACAATTTTGCGACTACTTGTACATACACATGATACAAGATAATGTGGGTCCTCAAACTCGTTATAATCTCGTTATTATTTCTTGAATTCTTCAGATATTCTGGTTTCATGAAATTATCTAGCACTGTTTTGAAAAACGCGAAAATTTTTGAGCATTGAAAATAATTCGGGATTCAATCGTTTCGCAACGATCATACATATTGATAAAAAAAAGTTAGGTACAGCTTTGTATCATGAGAATTTAATTAAATATGAGCATTATACATGTGCGGACCGGAGAGCTATTATGACAGTTCTTCTTCTCAAATAAAAAAAAATGACAGGGATTTCAGTTTTTTCAACGGATAGTTTTCTTCTGTTATAATGTTAAAAGTACTTAAATCAGGAGAAATCAGGATCATTTCTTAAAAATCAGGACAACTTGAGTCTTTATCAGTATATCAGGATACGAGCCAAAAAAGTCTGGGAAATACTGAAAAATCAGAAAGGTTGGCATCTCTGGTCGAAACAGTACGTTACACAGGGCAAAATATTTCCTAATTTGCAGTACAAGGGACATGAACTCCAAACCCACACCCAGCACTCATCGGTTAGAGGAAGGTCACTCACTAGGACTAACAGGAACATCTCGATACAAGCTCACTCAAGTAGTTTTATGAGTGGATGTACGTAAGAAAGCTTCCAGTCGCCGTCGCCACCCCCGCCGTCAATTATTGTTATTAGCGGCAACAAATGCCTCCCGCGCCTCCCGCGTTATTCAGCTGTTGAGGCGGCGGATACAGTGATAGGAGCAGAGAGAGACCAGACTCGGTCTCGGTGTAGTCCACACATATGTATAATACACGTTTGTTACCACTCATTTCGGGCAATCAGTGCGGTTCTATACTTCACGCGGTGTTGGACACACCGCGACTGTATCTGTCGGGCGGTGTGTTGTATATTATTATTATTATTATTACTCTAGGTTATTTTTGTGACGATTTTTAAAACACAAATTTTTCGATCCATCCCAGCTCAGTCTGTATAGACCGGTCGATCGGTACACATGTGATTTCCTCCGAACCTGTTCAAATCCGTCATCGCCTCTCGCCTGTTTTACGTGACACGCAAATAGACGGATAATTGCAAAGTGGGTGAAAAGTTTCGAAATTCGCGCTTTTTCCACCAACCCACGGCGGAAGATCCTTCGTTGGGGAAAAGTGTTAGAAACGGAGAAAGTGAGAGAGAAAGCGAGAGCAAATGAAGAAGACTTTCTCAAACGTTGAACTCCACTACTGAAGTTGTCACCTCTCGAAGAGCGAAGAACTTTGTTGCACTGAGCATCTTTTATATATTGATAATAAGGGACTAGTTGAAGCAGTTTTCAAATTTTTGCAACGTGAAACGGATCCTGTATAACACGTGCTCAAAAATAGTGATGAAGAACAAACGCTGTGTTTTAGCAATAAAAAAGTGCATTTTTGAATCAAAATCGTGAGGTTATCCAACCGACTCAAAATCATCTGGCAGATTGTGTAATTGAAAAAAAAAAAAACATCAGGAGAAGACTGTTTTGGCGGAGCATAAGTTTCCTCCCGAAGTTTGTGTATATGTGTGTGACCCCAATGTAAAAATAAAAGCGAAATTTCCACGCGTAATCTTAGCAGCATCAGCAACAACAGCAGTAACGACAGTTTGTAGTAATCTGAAGTGGCAAGAAGAAGTCGGTTTAATAATAATAAACGGACGAATAAATTGACTCGGTGGAGACAGTGATCCTACACAAGAGAAGAAGTTTCTTTTTTCTTCGCTAGCCGGTGTTTATCACGATTTATGTGTCACACAAATTGAGAAGTTTTGTTTGGTAACTTATTTTTGGTACGGGTTCGGATTGGATACTCCCATCCGCCGATGCGGCATGTTATTCTAGCAATGTTTTGGGTCTTCAAGGCTCCCGGACTGTGCAACATAGATAGAGTGTTCTGTCCTTAGCTATGTTAGTTGAACTTATGAATAGAACGGCGAGAATTTGTAGTTGATTTATGTGATTTTTCTACTCTTGCTGTAAACATTCAAATGTTTTCATTTATGAGTGTTTTGGTGTGCACAATTTACATTGACGCTGTAGAGTTATTTCGAGTACAACAAGAGAAACTACTGAACATATTCATTTTGAACGTATTTTCCTCTGTATCCAGTCCCTGTGGGAAACATGGATAAGTTTTTTTTCTATTACAGAGACTATAAACTACAAAGTTCATTCACCTCTATAAAAACATGATATTTTTAAAATTATGCGCTTTTCCACGTACCTAATCTAGACCAATCAACGCTACCTGACACATTTTATATTGTTCCTAGTAAATTAAATTTACAAAAAGTAACAAACATGTCTCAGCATGCTTGATGGTGGCTCTTTATCCACTTGAGCCTAATTAAATAAATAAAGGGAAAAAAGTAACAAAAATGCTTTCCTCTGGATTTCTCTGGATTTTCCACAAAAGCTTCAACAAAAGCTGAGTTTAGTCATATTCAGTATATCCGTATACAGTACCTGAGACAAATGCGATCCTAAAAAGAACGATAAGAATATTCCTTGAAGCATCGTCTTTTGTTTGGCGTACATTAATCGATACTTAAAAATGACACGATCGACGCGAAACTTTTCCTAGTTTGCATGTCAATTGTTTTTCTACAAAATGGGTAAAATGCACACTACTCCGTATTTTACAAAGTACGTTGTGTTATTCTTCTCAAGGATCTGGTGAATTGAAATCTCCTGAAAACTATGTTGTAGGCCAAGCAATTTCTTCGGATTGCCACCGTCATACGCATATCTTTGA
Source organism: Toxorhynchites rutilus septentrionalis (assembly GCF_029784135.1). Classification (NCBI taxonomy): domain Eukaryota; kingdom Metazoa; phylum Arthropoda; class Insecta; order Diptera; family Culicidae; genus Toxorhynchites; species Toxorhynchites rutilus. Next base: position 66,510,718 of record NC_073746.1, on the reverse strand, counting down.
GTTCGTCGTTCAAAAAAAAATAAGGCAGATTATTTGCCATGAAAATCATACTGACTTGTTTATTTCTCCGTTTTCAACATTAAGAAACAGAACAGTGTGTTACTCAGTCTTGGTCTCTTATTTTATTTCTGAACTTTTCTTAATGTTTTCATGTCATATTGGAATCAAAGTTGTAAAGAACATCGTTGAATGATCTTCTCATTCAAATGATAAAATGTCTACGAGTTATATGCTTGGTACTTTTTTATCCCATTTGTTTAATTATTTTGGCTCATTAGCATATAAGCTGTAACAGGGCCGTATTTTAATCGTGTACATGTCAAATTTTTTGTCGTATCTATAAATAGCACATTACACAGTTACCATTTTAGGAGTAAGAGTATTCCTTCTGTTCTTCCATTGTTCAGTTAGACCACCGGACAGTGGAGACAGTTGATATAATCATTGTTGTGTTATTATTAGAACAACAGCCTGATGTTTCTTGCAGAGCAGAGCAGTTGTATGGATGAATTATGAGCTATTACAATGAGCTCAGTTCAAGAGACACGCGACATAACTTCAACGTAATGACAACTTGTAAATAGATGAACTTCGAAGTCGTTTGTTGTAGTGATTTCTACTTCTAACAGATGCATTCCTTCTAAATTCAACAGAAGTTCTGTAACCTGATATGTCACTGCTGCCAATGTCTTCTTTTTACAGAAAAACGTAGGTACAGAAGATCTTGCTTTAGTCCACTACCTGTTATTATGTGTTGTCCATGCTGCCAAACGCAGCCTCAGGCTCGTTACCGATAACAAAACGTCTTAAATTACGTATGACGAACATTCTACTATCGCCTTGAAAGTGCATTATTGTTTACTACAGAGAATAATAAAAAGTGTTCATTCCGTGCTGATATATGTGCTTGTATAAAATGGCCCAATTCAAGCGATAATCTGAATGTCGAATGCATTGCATCTGAACGCAACAAGTAACAGCTGAGTTTCATAGGACACAAGACGGTGTCAGTTATGTTTCGTGACTGGTAATGAAACTGGTTTTTTCAACATTTTGTTTCAATATTTGTTAATTCCATTATTCAAAGTGCTTTCCTCCGGCTTCAACGCACTTTTTACATCGATTCAAATGCGTGCTCTGACCCATTTCAAGGAATGGCGTTCAACACTTCGATTTGTGCCGTTCGAATGACTCTAAGGGCGTCAAAAAATATACTTTCAATTTTGTCTCAATTTTTGAGAAAAGCGGAATGTAACAGGATGCAAAATTTACTGTATTTAGGACACGAACACGAACGATCTGTAACTTGAGTAGAAGAGCCCAACTTTTGAGGTTATGACATTCGGGACATATTCGGCGGATTCTGGTCGTCAAATGCTTCAAAATTCTAATGGCACGTTTACATCAGGGAAATCTATAGCTATAGATGGATTCAGTCATGTCTAAATAGATGACGAGTATGAATATATCTGATACACTTATTCGGGGTATAAATTACTGCTATGAATAGAATAAGTTTAGCATATGTAAACGCTGGTGAATTTCTCATTGGTGAGAAATCAATAAAGTTGGCCGCAGTTCTACTTCAGGTGAATAAAATCACCGAAAAAGACTGAAACGACTCATTCTCTCTTTTTTCACTCGTACTCATGGACAAGTATGGAAAAGTTCATTCGCTCATTTCTCCACACCTAATTATAAATCAATCTTGTATCTGCTTGGAATAATCATAGCTAAAAGAATGCAGTAAGCAATCATGAGATTGCACGATCAATCATTTTTTACTCCCCGACCATCTTCAGTCGGGACTGAGAGTGAACATAACATAACAAAGAGTGGAAAACAACATTCAATGAATGAATACTCCTTTGGAAGGATCGCACGAAACAATATAACGAGTGAGTCAAAATAGACTGAATCTGCTTGTATGTATGATTTTATTTTCCCTTGTACTCTTTTCACTTGTCAGCATTCAAGTGCACATGAATCCACATTCCCGCTCACCAATAACTGGCGATAATAAGGTCTTTTGCGTTGGCTTAGATTGTTTCATACTAGAAACAAAGAAATGTCATTGCAATAGTGCACAGGAAATAACTCGATTTCAACTATCTACCTATATTTTACTGCCGTGATCGAGGCTCAATGATTACTATTTGAGTTAAAAACGAATGATTTTACAGAGACACTCGCTGGCCCAAGCAAAAGTTTCCAATTTGATTATATAACCATCTAACGTCATTCCGAGAGGCAAATGAGGGAATGCAAAATTCTCTGAGAATAGATGAGTGGGATCGAGACAGGATTTTTCCGTTCAACTCGAGAATGAACTTTGCGAAGATGATAGGTGAATGTTTTCTGTCTCAAATAAAGTGAGGCATAAACGGAGAATTATCTGTGAATGAGTGTTGTTGAACGAATTTCGATGCGATTTTGTCCATACCTGCTCATGGACAATGGAATGTGTGTTTACGATTAGCAGCGTTGTGAACAACGCTCATTTTTGCTTCTGTCATCGATGGTCAATTTGTTGACATGGCCGATAAGAATGGATGAAAGTTAAAATCAATTAAATGATCCAGAAAAGCCCTTTACTACTGTTTCGTCAAGTAGCAAAATGATGCACAGCCCAAAATAAATATATGTTCATGTGAACGGGTCGTACGTTTGCCACAAGTTCCAATTGGATGGAAGAATTCATAAATATATTCATTATAAAAATTCACACTAGTGTTCATGCGGTTCATGCGATTTCTATAAATCTCATGATATTTCTTCAAATGAATACATCACTGGTCTGTGACAGTAGTGTGTGTTGTTTGGATGATGAGCAACAGCTATCTCGCACGGCTTTCTGGAATATTATTCCAGAGCAGTTAAAACTCGTAGAACATAAAACATATAGCTCGAAAAGGATTCAATCGGATACGTCATTCCTGGTCGTCTATTGTATTTTAGTGGAAATTTCTAGAAATTTATATAGAAATGGACAAGTAAAGTTCAATGGCACGTGTTTTAAGTAATCAGATATCATAAAACAAAAGTTTTCATTCAAATTTTACAAATTTAAAGCTGCTCTCGAGCCTGCTGATCTGGTAGAGATTAATTTGCCTCCCTAAATCACCATATCACCACCAGACGTCAACACTGTATGACCTCATGAACTAATTACGATTTTTTACAGTATTAAATACAATTTTTCGCAGTACTTCAATGATTTGAATGTATATGTTCATGCGACTCACAAACAGCATTAGTCTGAAATGGTCGGTGTTAAGTCAGACCGGACCATCCCAGCGAACATTAAATCGTATGAATAGCCAAAGTTGGAGGCGATATACATACATTCAAGACACATTCGGATGATATAGGATGCATACAAATGGCATATACACGCAAAAGTTGAAGCGATATACGTATATGTCATATTTTATACGTATATAAAGCCGTATATAGCGATGTACGATGCTTTTTACCCTGATATGCGATTTGACCCGACAATGCTATACAAAATGAGCAGAATGTGCGTATATAATATGTACTGCATATCGCGATACTAGAATGATCGTTATATCGATATACGATTTAATCTATCAATGATATAGAAAATCGAGTTTTCGGATACACATGGTGCATCCTCTGATTGATACATTATACGATTGTAATTTGATACGAACTTATATGCGACCTAGCATGTGAAGAAGTTATACGATTTAATGTTTGCTGGGATGTGACATTTTCATGATTTCGAGAAAAACGATATTGAATTTTAGCGCTATAAAGGGTCGTTGATTCAAAACAATTTCGATACTTTATCCCTGCTGCACGCGTGACTTTACAAATCTGATCAATGTAGTGTGTAGCTTACGAAATGTTTAACCTAATGCAATCAATAAATCAAAATTTTTAATTTTGCAACTTGGTCCCCTCTTAGTTAACGCCGCCTATATGCATTAGGGTGCCAATGAAAATGGTTATCTCTAATTTCAAAAGGTTACCTTATAAAAAATGTTCACCACCTCGAAAAAACACCCTATGCCAAGTATAAGCTCAATCGGACTTAAGGGAGAGTGGCGCAAAGCAGTCAAAGTGTGAGTTTTTTTGAAAGTCGAAAAATCACACAAAGGGGGAGTAAAGGAAATCGGGGTTTTTTTATGCAAAATGTCTTAAATTTGCATGAAACGTCGAGATCTAGTGTCATCTAGAAATTTTTTATTTTTGTTCAAAATCGACACTCTGGGACTTTTTTTCGGAATTCAAAACGAAACGTATGATTTTGGGTACCAATAAAAATAGTTATCACGATTTTTCATTCCGAACTTGCTGCGAAATGTTGATTTGCACGATAATATACCTTTTGCAAAATATTAGCTCATTCGAACTTCATTTATTAGTGACACAGACGTAAAAATTTTAGTTTCGAAAGATCACCAAAAATCGGGGTTTTCAAAAAAAATTGCTAGTGCCAAATATCTTCAAATTGCATTATTCGTCGAAATTTACTGTTATGTTAAAATGTTGTAAAAAAAAATTTTTTTGCGCTTGTTCTTTTTTCCGCCTGAAAAGTCTATTTTTAACGAAAAAAAAATTTGGGATCACTGTGAATCTCGATGTGTCATGTAATTTTAAGACATTTGGCTCAAAATTTTTTTGAAAAATTAAAATAAAAAAATGCCGCTGTTTCCAACCTTCAAAATATTACTCAATCTCTATGATAAACAACACTCCAGCAAGCAAAAAAACATTGATCAAGATCTTCGGGTTTTCAGCTGCTTCTCGAGAAGCTTCACCGCAGAAATAGTGATCTTACTAGTTTTTGTATCGCAGCCTTGCATCTTTGAAAATAAATTCCTATTTTTTCCTTGTTTTTAAGACCTCCATTTTATTTCGAAAATAGTTTTTCTTTTAATGTTTTCTCGATGAAACAATTTACCGGATTAATCGATTTTCCATCATTTAAAAATGCAGTGGATCGATTTTCGGCAACAGTGATACCTATATTTTTAACCCGAGATAGACCGAGTATGTGTACTGCCTATATAAATTGCCACAATATTGTAAGGTTATTCCGTAAACATAATCGAGATACTGAAATTCATAATAACGCGTAAGTTTGCACTTTTTCAATGTAGTTTGTTAGTCGAAATTATTAATGTTTGAAAGACTTTCGTCAGTGAATGATGATGGCACAGACGACGAAACAGTACAAAAGACCATTAAAAGCATTGTACAGCATTTGTCAAGACTTCTTACAACAAGTTAAACTCGAAACATATTTTCCTGATATCAAAGCACAAGATTGGGTCATGGTTTGAAATCCCTTTCGACTAGCAGTGACGAAAGTTTCGGATGCATTTCCGAACTAACTAATCGATCTACAATTTTGCGTAGTATTTATGTGAATCTGGATTTCCTACAATGCTGTTGATGGAAACAGAACAACGTAATAGAGTGGATATCGACGATGAGCTGAGGTAACCTTTTCGACAACGTTCTCAAAAAATACGATTTTGGCGGAACTCGTTTAGTGCCATACTGACTTGACAGACTTTATATACATTTTTTGTAATCAGATACAAGTATAAAATCAAATTTGCTGCGAATATAACTCGAAACCGTTTGTATTATTTCATCATTTTACTGATGCTACAGACTTTCTTACAAAAAAACTGATAGGGGGGAACCACTGGGATTAATTTTCGTAAAGGGGGGAATGGAGCAAAAAGTCACAGGAGGGTTGTGCCCGAGACACGACCGCATAGTTGACGTAGGAACTCTTTGATAATGATTTGGTGGCCCTGAAAAGGGCCGTTTTGTTTGGTTGTTGGATATTGTTTGCTCACTCCACCGGTGTTTACCGAGTTATGATGACAGAAAGATGGTAAACAGTCGTTGGATGGTGCGTATCAGATAAAAGATATCGAAGTGGAACTAGATATGATGAAAACAGCCCTCTATGATCCTAGACGAAATGCCTCCTGTGTTATGTATGGATGAAATAAAGAAAATAAACTCACCAATGTAATATAAGATAATTATCAATACCGAATCTGCAAAGCAAATGGGAAATCATTTTTTCTATTATTTCTTCACTTTTCCAATTTTTCTCGCCGAATAAACTTTCCCTGGGCGAAAATAAACACAACAAAACAGACAGCTTAAACCAAACGACCCGTTCTCGAGCGGGAACACTTCTTCTTGAATGGCGTTAACGTTCCCTGTAGAACTTTTGCCGTCTCAACGTATGCATTGACTAGCGTTATTTATTAATACTTAGTTGAAATTTCTTAAGCCAAATAACACGCCTTGAATGTATTCCGAGGGCAAGCTCTAGAATACGCGTGACCACAGTGCAAGTCGAAGGAAATTTCTTTGACGAAAAATCCTCCGGCCAGAACGGGAATCGAGCCCGAACACCCGGCATGATAATGTGAGATGCTAACCAGTCGGCCACGGGTGCACCCTCGAGCGGGAACACACCTTGGTTTTTATTTATGAAAATTTAAATAAATCATATATGAAAGGATTTATATCAATTTTATTAATTTTTAACACAACTGCTACCATATACAATTTTACACATACACTTGTGCTAAATTTTTCACAATATAAGATCGGTCATTGATATGAAATTTTACTAAGCAACCAACATCAAAGTTCCAAATTTAACTTTTATTTGCTAGAATTAATCGTATCACTCATCTTATTTGCAATATAAAAAGGCCCCCGACTTACATACATTTGCAATGCCGATTTTCCCTGGGCACCTTGGTTTTGATGTCTCTGTTAGGGAACACATTTTAGCAGGAACAAAAGCTCCCCTACTTTCATGTATATCAATGCCGATTTCCCCCAGGCAGCTTGATTTTGATGTCTCTGTTAGGGACCCGCCGCATGTTTCGTCAATTTCAACCAATCAAAAGTGGGTATTTCCGTTAGGATAGGGGTTGAGATTTTTCAATTGTTCGATAGTTAGTTTCATGACATATATTATTTTCTTCAATATAAAAAATTGTTATGGAGTGCGGAAATCGATTGACGCAAAAATTTCCTCAATCCATCATGAAATGACTGAATTGGACAATTTTCACGATGTGCTCGATTTTCGATTTTCAATTTGTACCTCAATATGGTCCCGAAAGACGTAATCCTACGTCAAAAAGTTTGAAAACCACTGTTCTATCGCTTAAAATCCTCTGCCGTTTCAAACATTTACTATCTGTGGAAAGTTGATAACTTAATCTGAATGTGTTGCCTACGATGATTGTTCATCTTCTGTTCCTAAATTAAGCATGGATCCTCCTCGATGTACCATGAAGGACAGAGTTTGGGTGAGTTTATACCACCTCCTCACCACCAGTAGAACCATAGAGCTTTCGCCTCTTACACACTCTTACCTACATTCTCCCCGCTCGGACAATGGTTAAAATCTTTCCCAATGTTGTTTTCCTCCTCCTCTGCTTGATTCCAGCCATCGACTTGCCGAAAGTAGCATGCTCTTTTCTCTATTGTTATTCTGATCATTGCGTTGGTGGATTTGACAAAGTTAAACCTACATAATGTCATTAATGAGATGATATCAATAATGTATCGCAAAAGAAGTGAAATCGTAAGTTGTCTCTGAAAAGGTCTCCTATATTTGTGCATCTATTCTCCAACTCAAGCCGAAGAAGCACAAGTTGGTGCTGTTGTTGCTGTAAATCGTTTTTGTTTTGTTGTACAGTCAACTCTCCCTAACTCGATATCCAAAGGGACCATCGAGTTAGGGAGGTATCGAGATACAGAACATTTTTTTCTAATTTTTATTATGTCTCAAATTGTCATATATTAGGGTAAGTGTCCCAATTATGGTATGAATTTGAATCTTTGATTCATTCCCTTAATGTGAAAAAACACCTTTCTCATATAAAAAAAATATTTTTTCCAGAATCATTCAGGAGGTGATAGACGGTTATATTTCACGAAAAAAATCCTTCTACGCATATGTTAGAATTTCAACGATGACAGACTTATAGAACTTTTTCTTTGTTTCGGATTCTGTTGGCTCAAACTGACTCTACATTGGAAAGTATGCTACGTAATCCGATTTTGTTGCTTTCATTTGAAAGATGAGAAAATTTAGTACAGGATATAGTAGTGGAACATCTAAATTAGTGGATTAAACATTTTTGAAGTGGAAAATTTAAAAGTTTTTTTTTATTTGTAATTATTAATTTTATCCTAAAAATTCATACTAAACTTGATTGTTTCTATCAATTAAATTAAAGCTCTCTAACCTCTTTACAATTTGTTCTTTGACGCCCAACTTCTATCTCTCTTAATTTCGCTGCAATATCGATATAAACAATTCCTGATGAAGATTCAATCAAAATCCTCAAAAATCGCGATTTTTAACCCACTGTACTTATAAAAGCCACTTAAATTTCACCTTAATGCTGAAAGGTAATTTTTTTTCTTGAAATTATTCATATTTGAATTATAAAAAAAAACTTTTTTTTTCAAACTGTATACAATCGAGTCTTAAATTTTACATAATCGAATCATATATAATCGAGTTTGTATATAATCGAGTCCAACTTGCATGAGGCACTAGGTTAACAAAGAAAATATTGATTAAGTATGTTACTCAAACTGAATTGTAACGATCACGCAGGAACTGTTCAATCACAAAGAAATGTTCGAATAGTTTCACAGGAACATTTTCAGTTGATTTCAATATTACGGACATATTCTTCAGGTTTGATTAAACGTTCGAATTAACATCTCAATAGAACTACTATCTTCAGCGTTTTTCTCAGGTTTTTCAACACCTTCCAGTATATCGGTATCTGGCATCAGATCACAGCAAATCACGTTTTGGTCCTTTTTGCACTAATTATTAAAAGACATTGAGCAATCGAACGGTATTGTACCGTCGACATCAGCAAGCTCACGACGCATTAATTATGCCAGCGGAATATCACTCCCGTCCATGTTGGTTGTGCTTTGAAGTTAGGAATTCCCAGTTTCTGGACAAATTCTCAAGCCATATCCCGAAGAATAGAAGAGGGGTAATTTATTTTGTCTAGCTTGACAAGACAAAAATTCATTGACCAACCTTATATACTTTTGGTCTAGATACAATTTTCCATTCCGATTCCATTTTTACTTTAGTTTGAGTAGTGTTGATACCGCACTTTGTGCAATACTGAAATTATTTGCAGCTTCAGACCCCTTCCGTCCATATTTTTCGACCTGCTCGATGATGCTCAAACCTTGCGCAATGGTTAGCGTTTTGATTGTTCGCTTGAAAGGTTTCTCGTGGTTTTCCATACTTGAAAAGAAATTGTTTGATGACACGAACACTCCGTCTTCACTTTAAAGGGCAATTGAAATCTGAGGTAATAACGCACAAAAACATGTACGCGAAAATCAATCGAGTTAGGGAGGTGAAAATCCATGGAAAAATAAATCAAAACACATCGAGTAAGAGAGGCATCGAGTTAGGGAGGTATCGTGTTATGGAGAGAAGAATGCTTGTAAAATCGAAGGAGCCATGAAACCCATCGAGTTAGGGAAAATATCGAGATACAGAACATCGAGTTAGGGAGAGTTGACTGTATTAGCTTGTTGTTAGCTTGTTCACAAAAGTAGATACGCTCTTTTGACCACCCGTTAAGCATCACATCTACCGGAGCACATAAATGAGCTATCAATTTTCTTTCCAATCCGCCGCTTGAACCAAATATGGAATGAAGTGATTGTTATTGGTAATCGGTTGTTCAATAATCTAGAACAAATCCATTGATTGATCGCGTCGAAATTGTTTTAAGTTGCTTCGACGTTTGCAGTTCTTCATTTAGTTCAAGACCGCGTCACCTGCACACATGATTCATCAATTCATCAATATAAGGATGGGAATATATGTTTTATATCTTATCTGAAATTATTCCGGCAGATGAAAAAACCAAATTATATTGGTTGTGAGAATGCGTGGTCACCCATTCATGCGAAAATAAAACACATTCCAGTGTTTATTAAATGTCGTTACAGCTATAACCTTCGCCAAAGAACGTCCTGATTTTCAGCCCAAAACCAAACACAAATCGTGTTTTGTTCAATGCCGCTACTATTTCTGTGAATGACTGATGAATTTACTACAAACAAGATGCGATGTTACTAAATTGCTATGGCGTGAATCTCAATTATTGATTATCGACCTAAAATCAGGATAGTGTTCTTCAAATAGTTGCAATAGTATAAATTTCTATACCATAATGAAAGATCGGTTCTTCTGCATTCTTTACGAAAATATATTGGATATCCCACGGAACGTGAATTATTTTCTAAATCTGACGATTCAAATCAAAATCTAGAAAACGTTAGTGCTATAAATACATCGTAAAAAATGAATGATGTCGATGACCCTCACTTAAACTATTCATCGAAATTCCAAATTAGATTATTCACTTATCTTATCAATCATAAGCCTCTGATGCGACCCTAATTCAAACGAAAAATAACATAAATCGCAATCCTCCCTTTTTATCTTCGAAACATGGCCTTTGGCTTATAAACAAGCTTTTGAAAGGGTGGAGTGTAAATATTTATGATTATGTTGTTAAGAATTCAGACTTACTCTGAAAAATCGATTGGAATCAGCTGACGATAAGTCGCGAGATATCGCACCCCCAAGGACCAACAAAACTAAAGCAATGTTGTGACGCATATAAATCGTGTTCAAACTTCCTTCCACTATTCTTAATTTTCGGATCGTGAACAAAAGTAAAAAGAGGAAAATAAAAAACCAACAGTCGACTGCAGTGTTGTGTGTTAATTTTGAACCAACCCTTCAACAGTGTATTGCGAATATCATTCAAAATTACGGACTCATTGAAATATGGATACGAGGTGATCAGAGAGCATCAGAATAAGCATCCGTGTGTTTGAATGGTTCGAAAATGCATGATATTTTACGTGTCTTCTACTACTATCTTTCTTGCAGCTACCATTTTTCCTTCGTTTCATAGTTCTGTGATACTAACTTTCTGTGATTAACTCTGTGTGAAACTGAATAACTAACCTAGAGCAGATAACTGTTTGAAAGCCAACATTTTCATTGAATTTGAAGATAAGCATAATGCACGGCTGCGATCAGTGAAACTCTAATCAATCCCGAAACCATTGAAGAAATAACAAAACCTAAAACGCATATGTGCACACTACCACCACCCGCACCACAATTGACAAACGCACCCAACATACACGATTGGCAACTCGGGCTCCACCATCATCATCATTGATGCATCATGTCCTCCGCTAAAACCAAAAACAAGAATGTCGTGTTTAAACTGCTCAAATTCAATGAAGACGAGGAGAAGAAAGACCTGCAGGAGAAGGGCTGCTCCACTCGTACGCTCACCCCTAACTACTCTATTATCTCTCTCAGTCAGGTGACGGAGGCATCGCTCGAGATATGGCGTGCGCTACCGGCAGCAATCCGGCAGGATCCGAGCCTGGCCTCGTTCCGGCAGGAGCACGAGCGGCTACACGGTGAGTGAAGATGTTTTTAAAATTTTAAATATTATAAAAAATTTTATAAGTATGCAATACGTGAGATTATATTGTGTACATCCATTGCCACCGGTTCCATTTAATTGCATATATCAAGAAAACACCTTGTACTTTGGAGCCTGATCGCTTGGTCTGCCCGGGATGTTTAATAAAACCAATATTTATCTGTGAAACCTTGATCGAATTTTCCCACTTCGACCTCCAATTTTCCTATACCTCAGAGAAACATCATCATAATTTGAATGATCCTGTTTCAATCAGAAGATTTTGAGGCGGTTTTCGAGTCATCAAACACCATGCGCAATAGTGCCGGAGACAAGTTCCTTCTTCAGCCCAAATCTCCCGAACAATGCGATTTTTACACCACATAATTCAGCGCGGATGAAGTGCATTCCAATTGAATATTCATGCAATGTTTGGTGATCGGTTTCCAAATCATATTCTGGATATGATAAAGGGTGTGTCACATCAAATTGCATCACGGAAAAAACGCTGTAGAAATTCGCCCAGAAGACCGATCCTTTTGAAAATTTTAGACAGTAAAATAAAAACTATTAAACAACTTTTGGCATTTTCTTTTTATTCATACTTCGAGCCCAAGCCCGTATGCTCGCACCTTCCGCTTTACCCCGTCCATAAGGTTCTGTACAAAGTCAGGTTGTAGTTTTTTTTGAACAGAAATCCATTTTCTCTTGAAGTCCGCCTCCGATTTGACAACTTTTGGGTTCTTCCGGAGGGCCTGCTTCATAATCGCCCAATATTTCTCTATTGGGCGAAGCTACGGCGCGTTGGGCGGGTTCATTTCCTTTGGCACGAAGGTGACCCCGTTGGCTTCGTACCACTCCAACACGTCCTTTGAATAGTGGCACGAAGCTAGATCCGGCCAGAAGATGGTCGGGCCCTCGTGCGGCTTCAATAGTGGTAGTAAGCGCTTCTGTAGGCACTCCTTAAGGTAAACCTGCCCGTTTACCGTGCCGGTCATCACGAAGGGGGCGCTCCGCTTTCCGCAAGAGCAGATCGCTTGCCACACCATGTACTTTTTGGCAAACTTGGATAGTTTCTGCTTGCGAATCTCCTCCGGAACGCTGAATTTGTCCTCTGCGGAGAAGAACAACAGGCCCGGCAGCTGACGAAAGTCCGCTTTGACGTAGGTTTCGTCGTCCATTACCAGGCAATGCGGCTTCGTCAGCATTTCGGTGTACAGCTTCCGGGCTCTCGTCTTCCCCACCATGTTTTGCCTTTCGTCGCGGTTAGGAGTCTTCTGAACCTTGTATGTACGCAGGCCCACCCGCTGCTTGGTCCGCTGGACGAATGAACTTGACAAATTCAGCTTATTGGCGACATCCCGGACCGAACTTCTCGGATCACGTCTAAACTGCTTAACTACGCGCTTGTGATCTTTTTCACTGACGGAGCATCCATTTTTGCCGTTCTTCACCTTCCGGTCGATGGTTAGGTTCTCGAAGTATCGTTTTAGTACTCTGCTGACCGTGGATTGGACGATTCCCAGCATCTTACCGATGTCCCGATGTGACAACTCCGGATTCTCGAAATGAGTGCACAGGATTAATTCACGACGCTCTTTTTCGTTCGACGACATTTTTCCAAATTTACGAAAAATTGACAGTGAAGTATGGCCAACGTGATCTATACACTCTTATATGATTATAAGCGAAAGCTGAAGATATAATTCCTAAAAATTAAATTTCTACAGCGTTTTTTCCGTGATGCAATTTGATGTGACACACCCTTTATGTACAATCGAGCGATGATTGCAGAAGGATGGTGATTGATCGCTGAATGTTGCACGATAAAGATGCCGAACGGGAATAAGATGAGAGCTGAAAACTTTTTCAGTTCGTACTCCAACATATTCTCTGAAGATGTTTTTACGCCAAAAAGTTCTTACTTTAAAAAAATGCAAAAAAAAATGAAGTATGTTCTTGCTTGATTAGCTTGGCAATTTCGAAACAAAAAGATGAAGATGTTTTTTTTACTTCTTCCTTCCTCTTTAGCAAGAATTATTTTCGATTGTGAGTATTCTCTACTCCTATTAAAACATCGGTTCTTCAATTTCGTTCTTTTCTGCTGCCGTTTCGTGAAATTGGAATAAAACGCTTTCACTTGAAGATTGAAACTGCTCGAATACATGATCATTTGAATGGGCTATATGTCAGTTTCAGTTTCACATATGAAAGGACAAAATGTTTGCAATTGAAATTTTCATTCGCTTTGATTTTTCCAAACCGGTTTTTTCTAGACCGTCCTTCAAAAAAAGTGGAATTGAAAGGGGCATATTAGTTTTACAATTAGCGCCAGCAACAGATTACGCCTGCCTGCATCCTTTACATCAGGGTTTCTCAAAGGGGTCGATATTGACCCCTTGGGTCGATGTTGGTTTCTCAGGGGTCGACAAGATACAGTATAAGTTGTGTTACATAAACCAACTTGTTATAAGAATGACTAATATTTTAGTAGTATGTTGTAATTTGTAATAATAATTATCATTTACACTTGATATTTACTGAAATTTATGTCTATAAGTATTTTGTATGAATAAGATAAAGTTAAAATTTTCAATAAAATTTGGCTATGGGGGTCGAAGGTATCACTTCATTCTGGAAAAGGGGTCCCTTGCCCAAAATAGTCTGAGAATCCTTGCTTTACATTCTCCCACATCGTCATTTTCATTACCTACATTGAATACGATTCGATCTCAAAACGAAATTTTCATTCGGATATAAGACACTTTCATTCTCATTTTCATTGATTTTCAAGAAAGAAACGAATGAACGTGAAACGAAACAAGACTGTTCAGAGGTGAAGTGATATTCTTTTTATTGAGCGTTATTTTTAGCCTACATGAGTTTGCAGCAAATTGAAAGGCGATGGGCCAATAGTGAGTGTAGATGTGTCAATTGAAGCGAAATGGTGAGGTTGATTCGTCAATAAAATGTGATTATGATTCATCAATAAAATTGAATTTCATACAAAAATCAGGAAATATGCTAGGATATGAAAAATAAATCAGGACACTCCAGAAGCATCTCAAAATCAGGACATGTCATGTTAAATCAGAACAGATGGTATCCCCATACATAAAGTGGTATCGATTCACAACCACGTATAATGTAGATCAATGTATACATCGTGTTTATCGACAATCGCATATAATGCGGAAAACACGATGTTATTTTACACGACAGATTAAGTTGTAATGCGGTATAACAAGCATCGGTTTTCTGACACATCATATATTACGCAGAAGTAGTTCGTGAGCTAGGTATATTAGATAGCAATAGAAAATATATCTCATCATATTATGAATTTGACACATCAAGATTCTTCTTCTTCTTCTGCTTTAATGGCCCTGACGTTTCTAGAGGAACTTCGACGTTTCAACGCTGTAGAGATTTCTATGCCAAATAACACACCTTGAGTATATTCTAAGTAGAAAGCTCTATAATACAGGTGGTTGCAGTGGAAGTCGGATGAATTTTCTTCAACGAAAGACCCGTTCGACCAGAATGGGAAACGAATGTAAGCCTCTGCACACACAAACATCAAGATTGTTGATGTTTATTTGGCTTTACAAGACTGCCAAGTTGGCTTACAAATAGAATCAAATTATGAAGAACTACATTCAGAATGACTTGAGAGAACAAATTGTGGTCAGATAATACAAATGAGGATCGTTCCTATGAATTCCCTGTTATTCCCAAAAAAAAACAAACTAAGTATTTTGTTTGGTTGATTTCAAAGGCTTCCTTTTCCTTAGAACACAATAGAAAAAGTTAAATTGGCAACCAGAAATGAGGTACCCGAATGCATCTTTTTCGTTTCATATGTACGAGTTTTAACTGCTTTAGAATTATATTACAGATAGCTGTGTGAGATAGCTGCTACCGGAATTCGAACCCCATCGGGACAATTTTCTTAACCATGTTTTTTTATGCCTGCAGTAAATCGTATATTCGTGTGGCGATAGTCGTTTGAGGTACACATATTAATCGCTTATTCATCCGAACGAATTCGCAAGTATTTGCCATATCGCCTTCACTTTTGTATGTATATGCCAGTTAGGCGCATCATATACCACCCAAAATTAGCATATATGTTGCTGTATGTATGCTGGTTATACAATTTAATATTTACTGGGATTTATGCATTTTAGAAATGGGGTATAAATATTCCAAATGGGTGGTAGGGATGGTTAAGAAAATGAATCCGATGGGACTCGAAATCCGATTGTTTGAATGATTAGCAGCACCTAGCAAACATTAAATCTTATGAATAACCATGATTGGAGGCGATATACATACATCCTAGACATATTTGGATGATGTATGATGCATCATATACATATACACGCGAAAGTGGAGGCGATATACGTATATGTCATATTTTATACGCATATAAAGCCGTATATAACGAAATACGATGCTTTTTACACTGATATGCGATTTGACCCGAGAATGCTATATAAAATGAAAAGAATCTGCGTATATAATACTGCATAATACATTAATACATTAATAATACAGAAAATCGTATTTTTGCATTTTAGACGATTTCGGATACACATGATGCATCCTTTGATTGATATTTTGATATTCACGAGTTCACGACCTGAAAAACAGGTATCTTCCCGACAGCAAACAAATGATTTGAATGTAAACAAACGACGTCATTATTGTCTAGCTGCGCAAGCGACGAAAATGGAGAGTTCACTAAGGTTTTAGGGTATCATGGATGTGCCGTACCAGTCGTATAATGGCTAGAGGCTAAATGAAAAATTAATAGGAAAACAACTGGTTAGTCAGTATTAACCCTTTCGTTACGAGCGTCGTCTATAAACGACATCCGCGCGACGAGCTGTGTTAACGAGCGTCGTCTTTAGACGACATGAAATTCATACTGCTCTTCGATCACATGAGCGCGATGTGCATACTTTTCGGCGTGGTGCTCCGTACAGGGGTAGCACTTTGGCGGAGCACACTGCCGTAATGGAAGGGTTAAATGCAATATTAAAATGAAAGGTTGAAAAGTCTATAATTGATTTATATATTCCGCTCTATTTGGAACAATGAAAAATACAAAAATTGTAAACTGAGATTTTTGGAATTTTCATCCATGTCCTGAATTGTATAGACCAGCATTCGGTTGTTACGATTTGCGTAAAACGAAAATAGAACCACTTGAGACAGATAAAGTCATTTGCATAACAGGCGCGGCGCCAGCCGAAACTGCTGGAAACATTTCGGTTTGCGCTAGAGCGTCAGGATGGGACGATGAGACGTGTCCGAAACGACGAAGAATGGAATCTGCTAAACTTTGTACGGACAACGGCGGCACCGTCGAAGGTCAATGTCATTAATGTTTTTTTTTCATCTTCATCTGCTAGGATCCGAACGCTACTTAGAGGTAGCCGTGAATGAAATTTGAGAAAGTTGGATAAAAGCAGTAAGAGTATCGTTCGGCTCACATTAAGCGCGTGTGGTTCGTTTCCTAGCGAGTGAGTGATGTTCATTGCAATTAGCGCAGAAAAAATCCTAACAACTGCTGAACACCAGCAAGTCATGCCTACACCTTCAATCGTCCTCAATCAGTATTAATTCCGTCACATCTCGCCTTATCGTAATCACATCGTTCTTAGCATAAAACTCCCATAAATCGCCACTTAGGTAGCAAAAATCACCTTCTTCCTTATCGTAAGAACACAAAGGCGACAGCATCGCCTGTAATGTCTCCCAGCGTCCGCTTGTGATATGTATGTGGCACCTAACTGCGAGTTACGAGGTTGTATATTTCATGATAATTATCCTTCCATTATTTGATCCCTCGAAGCGAAACTTTCCTCTTCGAGCAAAAGTTCGTCTTGCAAAATGACCGGTGATTTATGGTGCGGGCTGATTGTAGGACTAGAACCCTACAAGATAAGGGGAGCGTGTCACCTCCACGATCTATGCCAACCCAGATGTGCCAACGAGCAACAGACGGCAGCAGATGATTCAAGACACGAGACAGGAAATTGGGTATTTAGCAATTTGCTACACCGATTGAAAGAGATTTACAGAATAGTGGTTACCTCGCAGGCATCATGAATATGACATTTGTCCGTAACGCGCAGTATGATTTGGAATAAATTTGCTCGCAATAAGATCTGTCGTCTCGCAATTGTGCGGTTTGAATTGACCAGATTTAATCTTCGACACTATTTGCTAATGGGTAACACACTCCTGGTCTCTCTAGCGCGTGTCCATATTTCGGACCAAGAAAGCATTCATTTCCCATTTCCCATAATTTTCTAATTTCAGGCTGTTCCGAATGCATTTTCAATCATTAAATTCAAATGTATATTCAATACAACAAGAACACAGTTTTTGTTAATTCATTATCGCCAGACTAAAGTCCTCTTCCATTGTTACCAAGCTGATGTGAACTTTGAGACGCATCCGCTCATTATCGTATTTAAATACTTTCGTTTCTACAGCTTTCCTTGATGGCCGGATTGTGCATGTAGATGCAACTATGGCGACTTTTGAAAACGTCATCTCCATTATCTATTTACGAGTAGAAACAGTCTAGTTGTTATTGCTACTTAATTGGGACGATGGTTCTCGGGTAGTCTGTCTCCGACGAATATTCTGGTCAGCTTTACGAATGACTCATTGTGATAGAACGGATGTTTATTCTGGTTATCGTTTGATTGGGTGAATATTTCTCGGTTTTTGAGAATTTCCCGTAAGAAAGTTATTAACATCCTTGCTGTTGCACATGAATGAATTTTTTTTTGTATGTCAGACAGGTTTAAAAATTGTGGGGATTCTTATCGATCATTATGTTTCAGTGTTTCGGAATTTCACCACATCACATAGTGAACATCGCAATATTTGTTATTGTTATTTAAAAAAAATGTGCCTGCTTAAAATGTGATTGCTCCATTTAAAGAACAAGTTCAACACGATTTTGACGTAGGTATACTTCTTTCATTAAGGGTGCCAAATTATGAAATAAAGTTAACGTTAATAACTATTTTTGCTGCAAAGGGATTTTAACGATTTTCGTACCAATCCAATCGGAAATTTCTAAGATTGGTTTGATATGCTATACATTACAATCCCATAGTCTGTATATGGTTCAAATTGATGAAAATTGGAAGCATTCCCATTTCTCCATACATTTGTTCTGTCCATTTGTGTGGTTTCCCGAACAGAGCTGTCAATAACGTGCAACTTATGAATAGAAACAATTAAGGGGGATAGCGAAAAGAGAATATTTGCGAGGTGAATTCCACCCTTGCATAGTTAGTAAGCTGTCGCTAGCATATATGTATTGCATCTCCTTTGAGGAAAATTCTCAGAATCTTTCTGTGCCCGAAACAACAAAGGTCGCTTACTCTGCTCGTTTTGTGTTTTATGTTTCCCCTCGAGCTGTGAATGCTAACAAATATGTCACTCGAAGTGCATCTGGAATTGCAATTAACACAACCATCCGAATCATGGCAAAGCAGTCGAAAAAAAAGAAGAGTGCAAATGATTATAGGTCGCTTCTAACCATCGGTGTTTGGCTTTGTGTGTGTTGCTTGTTTTCGTTGCGTGAAACTTAGAACTTGTTCATTTCCTTTACATGTGAATAGCACGCCTTCGATACTTTTAGTTGCCATTCGTATTTGCTCTCGTGCGCATCGGCTCTGTTCTGATGCAACAAGCTCCTAGCTTTGTTGACGGTTTTGACCGAGAGTCGAGAAACGATTTTTCACGAAAGATGCCTCCCGTTAAATACTCATTTCAATGGATGCATTGATATAAAAAAAACGAATTGCGAATTAGTGTATTGTTCTCGCAAAAGCAAGAAACGATCGTTGCTTCTCGAAATGATTCTACGAAACAACGCAAGCCATGGAACCTTTTCAGGGTCCCCGGAACAATTTACTAAAGAGTTATTTATGAAATTTCAACGTATTCGCAAATAATATCCGAAATGATAAACCAACAATTTTCATTCGTCTCCGAAAATAACAAAGGTAAAAAGCATGTATAGAGGTATAAATTATTTGACTTAGAGACTTTTGTTTTTATCTTTCACTCTAAACAGCGATCAGCCAACGCCATATGCCGAGGCTGGGACTTAATATGAAAATTAGAATCTATGTGGTAAATTACAACAAAATCGCGCATGACTGATGCTAAAAAATTCTACTAAAGAGTTAATTATAAAATTTGGCGAGACCGATATTTGCTTTTACGATAAGTACCCTCAATATGCTCCCCAAAGATGTTATCCTACGTCAAAAGAAATCCGTGGAGATTGTTCTAAATTCCATGAACTTAACCGTCTTTCTGTTAAAGTTCGCAGATGTACAACATATATACATTCCGAATATCTATTAAATTGTAAACCCATTATTTGATCAATTGATGCGATAATGTCAGCAAACCCATCGATAATCTAAAGAGATAACAATCACTTATGTGACAAATTCGCCAACAGTATTCTAAAAATAGAGATTAATTTCCCTCTACAACCTGTCAGAGACGTAACATGTGGAAACCGGTCGCATATTTCAGGCATGTCGGTTGTCGGTGGTATGGCGTGGGAGAAAATTCAATGTTATCATCTATTTTTACCATCTGTTATCATCTATTTTTACCCAAAACAACCGACGCTGTGGATATGGAAATCTATTTTTGCAACCCGCTCCACCCACAAAAGGCTCGCTCGTGTTCCAAAAGAAATTAACAACGTATTGATTAGCCCTCGTTCAGCCCCATTCACGCGAATGTTGGTGAATCATGGCGTTGGGGTACTACTTTATATGTGCACAGCGAGGGGTTAGAGCTCAGTGGCAAATTGTCACCTCCATGAGGCAGCTCTCTGCAGCTGAGCTCGTTTGGTTTGTGAATGAAAAATTGTGATCAATTTTCGCTAATTAACACTCGAGTGCGCGGCTAGCAAAATTGCCTGGCTCAGTCTGACGTGAGATTGAAGATGATAGCGAAGTTGGTGATTAAGCGCTTGGATGTTCGGATGGCACACTTTTTGCTATCTGTGGGGAATACAAAATGCGCTTGTCGGCAATCATATGTAATAATAACTCAGTGTACGGTTGAAATAAAATTAACTTCTGTTGATACATTGCTCGAGGGTCGTAGCAGTTATAGAAAAAAGCACGCAAGGTTTTAAGCTGTGAATTGAGAAACACTGAGGGCCAGGAAAAAAAGGTCGAAAATTGTATTGAGTTGGCGAGATAGTAATTTCGCTTCGTTCTTCTCAATAACTTATTGTTCATTTCGTTATTGTTCTGTTCGAGTTTTTTTAAATCCGCTTATTTTTACAGGCCTAGTTACTTGGGTGTAAGAGGAACCAAATTCTATTAATTTTGCATTTTTACTTCATTTTATGTTTATTGTGATGGGAATTAGATTGATTATTCGGGGTGTGTAGGGTGACATATAACATTTTTGGAAATCTTACACGAAGATTACTTTAAGACTTCAAGCATAAGCCATACTGCACAAAACGTTATTTTGCAAGTTTAATTATTTACGCGGACTATGACTGTTTGTTCGATGTATTGTAAAAAAAAAAAGAAAAATCCGTATAAATCAGTGGTTTTCAACCTTTTTTGCTCCTTCACGAAAATTAATCCCAGTGCTTCACCCCTATCAGTATTTTGTAAGAAAGTCTGTAGCATATCAATAAAGTAATGTAAAAATACAAACGGTTTTCAAGATATATTCGCAACAAATTTGATGTTATACTTGTATCTGATTACAAAAAAGGTATATAAAGCTTGGCAAGTCAGTATGGCACCTGCGCCTGAACGATTTCCACCAAAATCATAATTCTTGAAAACGTTGTCGAAAAGCACCCCTCATGTCTTCGATATCCACTCTGTTACGGTGTTTTGTTCCCATAAGCAGCATTGTAGGAAATCCAGGATCACATAAATTCCGCATATCAGGATAAAGATGGGACCAGAATGCCGCGCTATGCGTCACGTTGCGACAAATGTGCTTTGACCCTTCATTTTAAATGTTTCAAGTTTAACTTGTTGTGTTGAAAAGTTGTTCAATTGAACATTACATTTCAGATTTGCCGAGGATCGCAAATTTTATCGTATCCAATGAATTTTTTGTGGTATTTTTTGCTAATCATTGTCATCTTCAAAGCGAACTAATGTGCAATATTCCCTTGCACAATTCCCCCCTTTGAATGACCAAATTCCCCACTAAGGGGGAATAACCCACCGGTTGAAAATCACTGGTATAAATCCATAGATGCAAAAAATTGCGAAGGGTTGTGCCTAGGACACGAACGCATTTTCGACGTAAGACTAAGGAATTACATTATTCAATCCGCTTGTTTATCACATGGGATATTATTTCAGAATGCATTCACATTTTCCAAATAACTCAAAATAATGGGATGGAAAGAATATTAGTTTCGTAGAATCAGTTGAAAATAATTGAATCATTTCCCTCACAAGAACAACACGACGCGCACAAGAACAATGAGCAAACATCGCAATCATTATTTTTATATTTTTACTGTTTACTATTTTACTGTTTACTGTTTGCAAATAGTGAAGAAATATTATATGAAAAATTAGTGTGAGCGAAAGTGTTTTAAAATGTTGTTATCAACTTTTGCATTCTGCAACCCGAGCGAAATCGACTTCTGCATTTTACCATCCGTCCGAGATTCAAACCGATTCGATATATGCAAAAGTGGCAACATTGCCTTGACGCAAACAAACGTCAAAATAGTTCGTCACTCGTCTTGGATGCATTCGTTGCGACAATACGCTTTCTCTATCGGTGCGATTTACTCCGGTTAATATCAGGTGCTTCCGTGTTATTTCGTTAAAAACTTACCGGGAAGGTATTACCGGATTGGAACTACATCTCCTAACCGGTAAATAAACTGTTATCACGCGCGGGGGATAGTGATTTTATCCCGAATATATTGTCGGTGGGTGAAAGAAAACACACAGTGAACATACGCCATAACTCTTGTTTATATTTACTACTCATACATCTGATCCAAACCCGTGTTGCCAGTTCAGTTGACACGCGCCTTTAAGGTGCGTTTTCATCAGTTCAACTAATTGATATAAATTTGAATTTAGAACACCGAAAGAATTAAGTGAATAAAAAGTAAAGTCTTTCGAATTATAATCGGACTTTCTTTCGCGAGTATTTTACCCTTTTATATCGAGGGTCGGCAGAAAAACAAAACCCAACGGTAGCCGTCCAACATGGCAACGGGGGGTTTTCCCCCCCCCTCAATCCTCATGAGGATTCTGGGGATTCCGGCCCGACAAGCAAATTTGAAGGGTCATATACGGGATGTACCTTTCCCGAATATGGTGATTCCAATGGCGATTACGGTGAATTGCAAATACTGCGACTGGAGGGTGTGTCAAAAGCATTCCCTAAAGGACCTTTCGAGATACGCAAATCAGTAGAGACATTCTTGCGCACCAAAATTGTTTACGCGAGGCCCGAAAATAGAGGGGCTTCCTACATCATAAAAATGTGGAATCAAAAGCTTATCGATACCATCAAAACAATGACCAAACTTATTTATGGAACGGAAATAAAAATAAATGACCACTGAACCAATGTAGATGTGTCGTCTACTGCCCGGAAACCACTAGCTATAAGACGGAAGAGCTACAAGATCAAAGAGTTAAAGACGTCCGAAGAATCACCAAAAAAGAAGGCGACATGGTAGTACCTACACCCACTTTGATCCTGACTATTAGTGGAACCGTGGTACCGCAAACCATCAATTTTGGTTGGATCAGAGTTCGATCCCGGCCATACTATCCAACACCAATGTTGTGCTACGGTTGCTATGATTACGGTCACCCTCGGAAGCGTTGTCCCTCCGAAATCCCAGTATGTGGCATATGCTGTGGTAATCACCCAATTACTCCAGAGACCCCATGCAAAGCTAATCCCTACTGTAAACACTGCTCAAGCAACTCACACGCGGTAAGTAGCAGGAAATGTCCAGTTTACATGAAAGAGTTCGAAATTCAGCACATCATGGTAGACCAGAGAATCGGCTACCCAGCCGCTAGAAGAATGTACGACTCGTCCCACCGAACTAAGACAACTGCTGCCGTAGTCACCGAAAGCAACGATGCTCGCTTTGCAGAACTCAACACTAAATTTGAACGATTACTTTCCGAATTACTATGAAGAAGGACCAACAAATTCAACTCCTCCAACAGGAAGCTACGAAACGCGATAAGAAAATGGATGCCCTCATAACGGCAATGAAAGCAAAATTCAAACTAATCGCCGAGAAGGATGCGCGGATTGCTGAGTTGGAGGCCGTCCTAAACGCCACCAATACACGTACTTCAACCCCTAAAATCATAACTGCCTCGAAAAACCAGAGTACACCAACGACGAAAGAATCCAAAAAGGAATTTGTTTCAATTGAAAAAACCTCGACCAGCAACATCACTAGTAACCTGATAACATCCAACCGCAGATCACGATCCCGATCTTCTCAACGATCAAACTCGCAGAAGCGTGGCAAGGAAGGACGTCGGACCGACGAAAATTCCAATGCGGAAAGACCTCCAGAGCTCGCTTCTTGCAATAATGGTACCACACAAAACAATTCATCGATCAACAAACCCGCCCCCAAAAAGTACAAGAAATGCACATCGCCTACAGCCGACCAGGCCATACAAATCTCTGACGAAGAGGCAGAAAACTCTCAATCAGTCAGAGATTTCAGCATGGACTTCAACGTCTCTTCTGATGATCCAGAAGACGATGAAACACGGGAACATATGGAGATTTTGCCGTAACTTGCAGTAGGAATGTCCTCTCCAGTCAATAGAAAGACAATAGACCACAATTGAGCAATCATCAATGGTCCTCACACGTAACAAAGCGAAAAGCCACACTCGAAAGCACAGAGAGGACAATGCACACACCCAAACCGACGAAACGAACTCCCATTTCACCACTGACAACACAACCTTGGGTAGCCGAGGCCCTGCCAGTGCGGAAGTCTTTGGAGGACCGGAACTGACAGACAACCCTCGACACCCAATGTAAACAAGCGAGACGGACAAGCGGGTTTTACTCCCGTATTCCTCGCAGGACAGCGAGGGAAGCATGAATATACAAATCGAAAGCGAGACGGACAAGCGGGTCTCAATCCCGTATTCCTCGCAGGACAACGAGGGAAGCTTCAATAAACAGATCGGAAGCGAGACGGACAAGCGGGTCCCACTCCCGTATTCCTCGCAGGACAACGTGGGACAAAATAAGAGATACGTAGTCCCGGTCAGCCGGAGCGCTCCTAGCGCAGATGTCACAGAAACCAAACCACCCCTCCGACGATCTGCGAGAATTACGGGGTGGAATACCATGCCACCAGACGCAACAGTTGATGCCAAAAAGTACGACCAATGGAGGGCAACTATCGGAAACTACACAACACCAGTTCCTGGACCTTCACGAGTACTTTCAACTTTCTCCGCGGCTCCCTCACCTCTGCCGGTAGCGGGGTCTTCCTGGACTGCTTCCATCGGTGGAGCTCTGTCGGGGTCCGCAACTCGTTCGACAAGCCACAATATATGGCGAGCCATAGAAAGCGAGACGGACAAGCGGGTATCACACCCGTATTCCTCGCAGGACAGCGAGGGAAGTGTGTGTTTCATAAATATATCTTTCTTTGGGAATCACCCAGCGTATCTATTCTAACAGAGAAACGTCTTACCTCGTGCTCGTTGATGATGAAAGTGAAGTCCAGGGCCAATGATTACTAAGCAAAGGTTTATGCGGTGTCGATGTCTTTCACGCCGCTGTCATGACGTCACAACTAAGCGTTCACCCTACGTGTCATATGTTTGAAAGAACACATCGTTAAATTGGTCGTTCTTTCATTGTGTATCACACATCTTCCCTCTTCTCAAAAAAAAAGCGCAGAATTGTACACGCTGATAATAGTAATCTTTTCGTTTGTACAACTAACTTGATTGATAAATACGCAATATTTCAGAAAATAACCTTCAACGTGCGACCAAACAATCCTCTATTCATGCTAACTTGATTTTCCACACACTGATGTTGCATCGGGTACCCACCTTTGCAATGTTGTACTTGCATTGGGAGCAATATCGAAAAATGCTGCTGTCGATTCCCCTTCCCAAAAAACCAGAAAATTGTTGCCTCGAGGAACAAGAATGTAAACATGGAACAGATTCCCATCCGAAAGATTTTCGCAGGAAATTTTCAACTTAATTATCGTCAACAATACTCGTACACAAAAAGTATTCGCCAATAATATTGCATGTTTATCTAAAGATCTCTAAGGATCTGGAAGAAACCCTCTTATGGGACGATTTGCATAATCCACGAAACAAGTCTCAACTACGTGATTTCCTTCACTCAGAACCAGAGGCAAGAACCACACAATTGAAAGGATATACGATTATTCCTTAGTGATTCGATAATGGATTTTTTGGTCGCCTTGAAGTTCATGTGCCACACGTAGGTGCAGGTGGCGAACCAAATCATTGCAACGATGAAAAATGTTGCGTGAACTGTGCTAGCCAAAGATCGTTAACGCAGAATATTTGTTCGCATTGTGCCAATCAACGACGAAAAATAGCAATGGTGAACATATTGAATTGCTTTTCCCCAGGCGACGAGTTAATGAATCTGACGATGCTCGTAATCGGTGTACAGTGGATCCTTGCAATGCAATCCACAGATCATGTTGCGTTGAATTTCATCACTTCCCAAACTTTTTTACACTTGGAGGGATGCAACGTTTCGTTATATTTTTTAGATACTCGGTTTAATAACTCGTGTTATTCAACAATCGACATGGTTTCAGTGTTATCTTGCACATTTCAAGTAAAGGCAAATATACAATATCTTCTCCGTTGATCGTCTCACATTTAGGGATGAACACCGCACAAAGAAAAGGCAATATAACTGCCACTAACATACGGGAGCATGTCGCAAGGAATTGTACTGGCACAGTTTATCATGTGGTAGTTCTTGACTAAATGAATCTGTGAGATCTAGACTAAGTATTCTTAGACACTGCGGAACATTGATCCAATATGGGCGTTCTGTAACGCTAGAAGGATAGTCGCAACGACATTTGAGTCTGTTTGAATTTTGGGCATTTTACTCTGCGGACATCCCGTTCCGCTCAAACACAGAGTTTTTTGCACTACGAGCAATTTGCGAACATCCCGTTCCGCCAAAATACTGAGGACACTCCTTTTGAATTTTCATCACAATGCAAATCTGCGGACATCCCGTTCCGCCACTACTCTACACACTCCATTCGGCCAAATCACTGCGGACATCCCGTTCCGCTGAAACCTGTCTGTCTGATCGCGGACATCCCGTTCCGCTTCAACACTTTTAGTTTTACGTTGAAAGGAATTGACATAAACTAAATTCTTCGAATAGCTGGGTGATTCCCTTTTCACAATTTTTTTATTTATTGAAACCTTGACAATAAATTATCAGGTTCCAGGATTTTAAATGTTGCTTTATTAAGCAACTCCTGGCAGGATCGCCAATGTGTGTTTCATAAATATATCTTTCTTTGGGAATCACCCAGCGTATCTATTCTAACGGAGAAACGTCTTACCTCGTGCTCGTTGATGATGAAAGTGAAGTCCAGGGCCAATGATTACTAAGCAAAGGTTTATGCGGTGTCGATGTCTTTCACGCCGCTGTCATGACGTCACAACTAAGCGTTCACCCTACGTGTCATATGTTTGAGAGAACACATCGTTAAATTGGTCGTTCTTTCATTGTGTATCACACAGGAAGCTCCTATGAAAGCGAGACGGACAAGCGGGTAACACCCCCGTATCCCTCGCAGGACAACGGGAAACACATCAGGAAGAACACAGTCCTGGGTAGCCGAGGCCCCCCTAATGCGGAAGTTATAGACAAACCGGAACTAGGGACCACCTCCCGGCGCCCGGTGGATTTTCTCGAATAATCGAAAGTCTGAAAAACCCCTTCGACGCTCAGCAAGAATTGCGGAGCGAATGACCGCTACAGTAGATAAACGGAAACACAACTCGCGACAGGCAAAGACCGGCAATTCCACAACACCTTCAAAACCATCAACACTTCTTTCCGCGGCTCCCTCACCTCTGCCTACAGCGGGGTTCAATCAGACTGCTTCTGTCGGTGGAGCTCTGTCGGGGTCCGCAACTCGCCTAACAAGCTCGAACGTCCAATCGCCAAACTCACTGTTGTCACCTGACCCAGTACCACAGCGGAACCTCAGAAACAGCCACCTTACAGGCTCAACGCTAGCCATCCAATGGAACATGAACGGCTACTTCAACAACTACTGCGATATTGAACTTCTGGTTCAGAAGCAGTGCTGAAAATATTCACGTTCACGACATTCAAATTCGGCGAATTTCTGCCTTCTTTGTAATGATAATCTACTGCTCAAGCGAGAGTTGATAAATATGAAACAACACTATCAATGAACCCCAGTGGAATGAACATCAACATCAGCTTGCCACGAAGTTCATTTTTCATTTGCATCTTCCTTTTCTCCATGGTATTCGTAAGGCCGAAAATGAAGATCATTGCGTGTTAGTGGAAATCAGAGCATAAAATTCAACGTCACCAATTGAGAGTGCAATCGATTAATGGTAAAGGATGGCAATTCATCACACAAAATTTTTGTTTATGACGACTTCGGCAATGGAATGTATAGAACAACTCTTAATACGTTTTATAAATCTACTTACGGAAATGGCATACACCATCATTTATATGTGCAATGGGTGACACGTTTTCAATAAAAATTCACTGCAAGCGATGAAGATCAACTTAACGTACGTGATAATCACCTAAATTTATTGACAGTAATGAAAGTGCCTGAATGTAGCCTTTTAGAAATTCATTCATGCTGTTTTCGATCAATATACCAGACAAAGTTCACGCGTCTCGACTATTGTGTTATACTCATTATGGCAGATATGGTGTTGAGTTTCAACAGAAGAGAATTCATCCGATACTGGGAAAAATCTGATTCCTTCATTCGTGAATAAATTTTGATAATCTGTGGCACTGTTCAGAAGTACTGCCCAATTATGTTAGCCATCCAGGAAGTCCACAAAGCCGATACCATCAAACTTAACAGATCCCTAGGTGGCCGATACAGATGGGTCCTAGGCGTGCATTCCAATTTTTATCATTCCGTCGCAATAGGAATTCGTCAACCGTTTCAGTTCACCGAAGTGAGTCTATGCACAGAGCTTCCAGAGATTGCAGTGAAAGTTCACCAACCATTTCCGGTGACTATCATTTCACTATATTTACCAAATCCGAGAATCCTCAACCTACGAAATGAGCTCATTAACACACTGCGCAATATCACCGGTTCAATCCTCGCCCTAGGAGACTTTAACGGACACCACGAGACGTGGGGAAGTCCCAACCACAACCAGCGTGAAGTTACCATCACAGAAGCCATGGAGGAGGTGGAACTCGTAGTGTTAAATGACGGGTCTCCTACCTTCGTACACGGTCGTATCGAAACAGCCATAGACCTAAGCTTTTCTAGCCGAAATCTTCTTCCCCGCCTATTGTGGGGAACACACTCTGACCCGATGGGGAGTGATCACTACCCAATAATCATTCGGACTGATGATAAACCCTCAGTGCTCACCAGGCGACCACGGTGGCAGTATGACCAAGCGGATTGGACAGCCTATCAAACCAACGTCGAAAGCTTCCTGGATCAACTCATCCGGGAGCCCGGCCCAACAACCATGAACCAACTCTCGAAAGGTCTGTTCAACGCAGCTCTCACATCCATACCGAGAAGCAGCTCAGTCCCTGGCAGGAGGGCAACCCGATGGTGGTCCCCTGATGTAAAAGAAGCAGTTAAATCAAGAAGGAGGAAGGCTCTACGGGCGGCAAAACGAATACCCGTTGGGCACCCCGACAAAATGAAGGCGGTAGAACTCTATCGGACAGCTCGGAACGAATGCAGGAAAACGATACGCAACGCAAAAACAAACAGCTGGCGAGAGTTCATCGACGGTGTGTCTAGTGAAAGCACATCGGCTGAGCTATGGCGACGAGTTAACGCCCTCTCAGGGAAAAGGAAATGCAAAAGCATCACCCTGTCCGTGATGAACGAGACTACCACTGATCCACTCGTAGTCGCAAACGCACTGGGAAACCACTTCCATTCTATATCAGCGTTGGATGGCTACTCTGAAGACTTCAAAAGAAAAAACGATGTCAAGACAGCCTCAATACGGAGATACAAAATACCAGACATAGACCCAAACCCGAATCTCAACCGACCATTCCACATCCGCGAACTTAACCTGGCGCTGGCCGTCGGAAAGGGCAAATCAGCGGGACCGGACGATGTTGGTTACCCACTCCTTGAGGAACTCACCGCAACAGGCAAGTCGAAATTGCTGGAGGTTTTTAACCGGATCTGGACTGAGCGCGATTTCCCTCGAGAATGGTCCAGCAGCTTGGTCGTCCCGATTAAAAAACCAAACAAAACTGGACACTCGCCAGAGGACTATCGTCCCATATCACTGACATGCTGCGCCTCCAGGGTCTGCACACTGAATTAGCGGCACTGGACATTGCCAAAGCATATAACCGAGCTTAGACCCCGGCAGTTCTGCAGCAGCTGTACAGATGGGGCATCGCAGGCCACATGCTTCACTTCGTGAAGGGTTTCCTGAGCCTTCGTTCTTTCCGAGTAATAGTTGGAAATCAAAAATCGAGGGAATTCGCCGAAGAAACCGGAGTTCCCCAAGGGTCCGTGTTAGCCGTGACACTTTTCCTGGTAAAAATGAACAGCATTTTCGAGAACCTACCAAGGGGCATCCGTGTTTTCGTATACGCGGACGACGTGATGCTAATGGTAATGGGCGCCTCCATCAAGCTTGTTAGACGGAAGCTCGCCCAAGCCATTTCATGAGTGGCGAAGTGGGCCTCCTCAGTGGGCTTCCAACTATCTCCCTCTAAGAGCGAGTTTACCCACATATGTAATACAAATCACAGAATTAGTAACACCCCGATCCGGATCCAAGGAACAATCATCCCAAGACGAAAAACAATCCGGATTCTCGGAGTCACCGTAGACCGTAAATTGTCTTTCAGCCAGCACTGCGATAGAGTCAAAAATGATTGCCAAAGTCGTATCAACTTACTTAGATGCCTTGCCGGTCGACACACGAACTCTAATCGGAAAACGAGGATGAACGTCTGTAATGCTATAGTAAACTCCCGCCGATCCTATGAATTGGAATTCACGGTATCAGGTATCCAGACCCTACTGGACAAATTCGACCGCACATACAATCGCGCCATTCGCACTACCTCCGGTCTTCTCCCGTCTACCCCCGCAGACGCAGCTTGCGCTGAGAGTGGCATACTCCCGTTCCGGTTCTATATAAGGAAAACATTATGTCACCGTGCGATCGTATTTATAAATAAGACAGAAGGATCGAACGGGGAAGGTTTTCTCCTTGTCGAGACTAACTGCCTCCTCCAGGAAACAACCGGTCAGAAACTTCCACCGATATCCGGAATCCAATGGAATGGATCGAGAAGCTGGAATATGAGACGATTAAAAATGGATACAACGATAAAGGACCACTACAAGGCCGGTTCTAAACCCATAGCCGTTCGGAAACATATTGTGGAACTTTTAAATACCCGGTACGCGGTACACACTTTTCGCTACTCGGATGGCTCCAAAGCCGTACATAGTACGGCTTTGGAGCCATCATGCATACTTAAAAGATAACAACATGTACAACCGGACGTAAATCACACCACACACACACACACACACACACACACACACACACACACACACACCACGCGAATGGAGGAGGGCGATGGCCCGACCGGCAGTAGACCCCTCTGTGATGCCACTTGTAGACACGATAAACGGAAAGGCAACCATGGGTCAATAAAATGAAGACGAGACATGAACTAGAACAACGAGAACAGAAACAATGTTCAATGGATAAGCACGACGACGCGAACAATAGAAAGGACACGCAAAGGATCAGCAACAACGGATCTACAAGGCAAAGACCAGGCATGGACTAGGACAACGAGAACGGAAACCAATATAAAAATAGAAAATATAGAAAATTTTATGTTCATAGGTCTAGCCCACTCAGGGCTCCATGTTTAGGGTGTAACATAATAAGGGGTACAATTACCCACTATTTGGGAGAGTTCCCTCAGGACTCTCCACTCTCTCATTTAGAGATGAACCAGCCTTTGGCTGAAAATCTCTTTAATAAAGAAAGAAAAAAAAATATAATTCGTCCGGATTCGTGAAGATATTTACTCTATATCACATTAACATGCCCGAATGAAGTTTCAAATTGTTAAAATATGAACGAAAACTATTACTTGGTGTCATTCATACTTTAAACACGTTTTTCTCACCCCAATGTAACTATTTTTTTTATAATTTTCCTAGCATATGAAATCACTATCAGATACAATTTTGTTTCGCTTCTATGCAATGCTGCCACTTTTGCATATGTCGATTGGTTTTCAATGTGGGATGGATTTTAGAATGATTTTAGAATCGTTCGAACAGAATGCTAACGTGCTAATTTCAAACCCGATCGGGTTTCGGCATAAGGGGGATTATTTGTATATTGTAAAGAAGAGTTTTAGTGGAAATATCAATAAAAATATCGACAAATGGTTAAACGAGCGTCAGGACGCCGTGTTTCACATTTTACAGTTGCTCAATATTTTCCTTCTATCGATTGATTCAAATATCTCTACGAAATATAGAAAAAAGGCGGTGCTTGAATCGCAATATTTCCTCTCTCCTATCTCATTGCAGTTCAACGAATTCTGCATTTGATTTGTGTATCACGTATACACTCTGTCCAACCTCTATAAGATCACCTTGAATATATTTCGTTATAACACAAACAGTTAAAGTTTCAACAAGATATGTTTATACATTGTTGAATGCTTTGAATAAAGTATATTTAACGTCAATTTCGTTCAAAAAAGTCGTTTGTTTATTTTTTCGCCTCAAAGATTATAACTTCAGCTGTTCAATTTTTACAAGACCACTTCAAAATTCATAAATATTATCAATGAAAAATTCAAAACAATTGGCAGATTAACATGTCAATAATTGGTAACCATGCCATTTCGGTTAATAACCTAAAAAACTCGTGTTGGCATGCTGTTTACCAAATTCTGCAGCACTCGATATTTTCTCATGTCTCCGAAATTGCGGCCTTCATTTCATCATCCGTAGTGTACTGCTTTCCCTCAGCGTAGATTCTGCGTACTTGGATCCCTCCAAGATTTTCAACAGGATTTATGTCTGAAGAGCAAGTCAACCAGCCCAGTAAGTCAAGTTTTTGGTCCTTGATCCATTGCTTAGTTTCCTTGCTGGTATAAATAGCGGCATTGTCTTGCTGGATGTGATTTTGTACGACGATATCAACGCAAAAACGGTAGGAGAAAGGATTCAGGAATATGTACGTTATCTTTTAGCGAATTCGTTTTTAAAACTGAGTCAGTGCCAAACTGACTCTGTAATAAAAAAACGTTTTCAGTTTCACGAATGCGGGGGTTTGTTGGTGTGCGTTATATAGTTTGATTTGTTTATATTTGCTACGACAAATGTACAGTGTCGACATCTGGTGACGATATTCGTGCTTGGGAGGTAAATTATTCTCTATCAGATCAGAAGGACCAAGTGCAGTGTAAAAATATAAAAGTTTGAATGAAAATTTTTACTTCATATTGTTTGATTCCCTAACACATGTAGTTCTAACACTCACTTAACCATTTGTCAATGCATTTCCTGTTTGTTCCACAAATAATTACTATTATAATATAAAATCATCATTAGATCATGATTTTGAAAGCAGGTTTATTCCACCTGAATATCCATCATTATTTCCGCCTCCCAATGAAAGAACACGTAGCTTAATGCTGTCTACTCGAATATACTCTTCAAAATCAGAATCCGAATTGGATTACGATTCCAAAAATACAAAAGCAAAAGCAGCAGGTTTTCCATTTTCATAGTCTTTATTTTCAGATTTTCCAAAACAATACTCGGAACTTGACAGTTCAGTATAGTTGTATTGGTGAACCCGAGTGCCAACCCGTGAAACATCTCAGTGCGAAACTAACAGCTTTCGGGGCGAACTAGTGCGACACTGAGTGCGAAACTGAGTGAATAAAAAAACGTTTTGACAGCAGTTAGTGCGGCACTAGGGTTGAAACTGAACAAAAACGAATTCGCTATTTGTTATTCATTTTGAGGGATGAAAAAGCTGTCAAACTCAATACACAGAATCCCACCCAAACCAACCTGTTCCTGGTTAAAATATACTGTTCCTTCTTCCGTAAATTTTACCAAAACTAGACGAATTGTCTCTCGGGAAACATTTAAATTCAAAGATTGCTTTATTTGCGTAAGCAATTTTGAGGTATTCGAAACTGTTCTAACTATTTCCCGCTTATCTCGGTCAGAGAGCTTCAATTTACGTGGAGCTCTCTTCTTCCTTTACGATTCGCCGCACAATTGAATACTACTTGATGGGATTGTCCAATCCGACGAGAAATTTCTCTGATATCAACATTTTCTTGGTTTATGGATCAAAATAACTAAAACAACGGAAAATGTGATTGGTCTTATACAAACTTGACCCTTGAAAAATACAAAAACATTCGTTTACACTCAGCGCTTGCACACACTCATATGAAAACCATGCAGTGTATGGTAGTTACCAATACCAATACACTAGAATAGAAATCGAAACGTTGCTTGCATTTAATGACACAAAGCAGCAAGATCATCGTCTGGTCTTATAGAAGTTGGACAGAGAGTGTATGCCAGTGTCTTTCGGATCTTCTACAATAAATTACTGATGTAGAGAATCGTCAAATGTTGTCTGAGCTTTTCGCTTTTTAAGCAATGTCTGGAGAATATGGCGGGTGGGATAGGACCTCCCATTTCAATGTTTCCAACTATGTTTTGACCGGTTTCGCGACATGCGGCAGAGCATTGTCGTGCTGCAGAATAACTTTATCGTATCTTTGTTTGTATTGTGGCCATTTTTCCTTCAGTGCACGGCTCAAACGCATCAATTGTCGTCGGTAGAGGTCCCCCGTCATATTTTCATTCGGTTTTAGCAGCTCATAGTTCACCACACACATCTGGTCCCACCAAATAGACGGCATAACTTTCTGGCCGTGAATATTCCGCACGGCCGTCGATGTTGAGCTACTCCAAGTGTATCTGCAAGTTCTTGTTGCGTTTGTGACGGATCTTGATCGAGTAAAGCCTCCAATTTTTCATCTTCAAACTTTGTTGGTGGTCCGGAACGTTTTTCGTCTTCCAAGTCAAAATTACCACTTTTAAACCGTGCAAACCACGTCTGACACGTTCACTCAGTTGGAACATGGTCACCATAAACTTCCACAAAAATGCGATGACTTTCCGCAGCTTTTTTCTTGAAGTTGAAGTGATGAAGTAACACTCGCTGCAAAAACACCCTCGTTGGTACGAAATTCGACATATTCGAAGTGACAAAAAACTATGTTGTTTACGCCTCAACTTTTCGACATATACTGAAAAAGACGCGCAATGACAGTACCTTTCCAACGAATGTCTGGAAATTTGATTCACTGGACAAATAATCAAGTTACGCCATTTGTTGTAAAATCGAAGAAACTTACCGGTACACCTAATAAATGCAGTATGTGTCCATATTTCAAAATTTTGGATACTTTTCTATATACGCACTGCCGCGAAAATTTCACGTCTTTGATACATAAGCCTTCCTCTTCTACGAGGCTGTTGTAGTGAATGTGGGCGAAATCGCCCTGCTATTTTGCAACATCACCGTTCATTGTACTGTGTTCGCTTGCTCGCTCGAGACTGTCTAAAATTTCTAAAATATTCAATGAACTTTAAAAAAATGAATTGTTATTAATTTTTATGTACCAATCAATTGTCCGTTTTTTTTTCGTTTGAAACTATATAACATATAACTATATAACTTAAACAACTAGTTCACAACATGTATTTGTACATCATAGAACGCCCATGTAAGATACACTCAGCAGAGTAGCGGAAAGCCTCGATGCACTCGTGTTTGGGTCGTGCTGTTGGAAATTGAATTGTACGGCAAGGGGTTAAAGAGGCTTCAAAGTTTTTCAATTCATTGGCCTCTAGCTCTCAGAAGGACCCTCGTAGAAAGACTCTACTCCAAGCTCCTTTTTCACCTGTCTTGAGAAAGACAAATAATCATCGCTTGACGCTCGTCAGCAAACGTTGTTTGCACCACAAACATCGAACGGAGTGTCTTGTGGTGTTATTAAAAATCGTGGAAGGCTTATTTATACGAAATAAGTTGGAGACGAACAGAAACGAATGTATCAGTTGCTCGTTATTGATGGTACGGGTAGGTAAGTACACAAATCGGCAGAACAAATGAAAGAAAAACGGGAATACTTCCAGTTTTCATTAATTTAAAATTAGGGAATTATAATGTATAGCATATCAAACAAATCCTAGAGAATTTCAGATTCGATTGGTATGCAAATCATCAGAATTCGTTCTTGATGAAAATAGCTACTAACGTCAACTTTATTTCATGAAAACGTGACCTGCTTTGTGCACCCTTCCTGAAAAACTTAGTCCTACGTAAAAACGTCTACGGATTTACACACGAAAAAAAACCTCTGTAAACAAATTGTATAATGCTTCCCTCTTCTTGACCCGACAGGCCCTGACGACGATCCGCTGCCGAACGAAGACGTTTCGGCGGATGATGGCGATGACAATAGTAAAGAGTTTATCACAATCAAAGTCACAAACCCCGAGAATGGGGTGGACGGTGCAGACGGAAAGCTGACGTCGATCGAGACAACACCTCGCGGCGGCAAACAGCAGCATAACGGGGAGAAGCATGGCCCCAACGTAACGGTGGACGGGGACGGCGACGATACCGAGGTAACGATGCACGCAATGCACGGTCATCCACACAGTCACCACGGTAAGGTATTCTCGTTTGTAAAAATCTCCGCCCTGTTGGTGGTGTGGCTCATCTTCACCGGCTTTCTGATGTCCAAGAACGAGAAAGAACTGGAACCCCGCCAGATGTCGATTCCAGAGGGCAGAGTGAGAAGTAAGTCGACCACCTCTTATAGATATTCGACTTCTTGAACGCATGACTTCGATCTCGTTTCAGCGTACATATTGCCGTACACACCACCGGGACCGAGGGTTGGAATTTACCTCAAAGGTGCCTTCCTAAACGATCAGCAGCACAACATGACGAGTAATTACGTCTCGGTCAACTTGCAGCTGCTTTACACCAATAGCAATAGTTCAAACCTCTCCTATGTACAGGAACATGAAGTTAAACACGTGGAAGTAAGTAATTCTATACGGCACTCCAATTGAGCTAGTCGCACCTAAAACCTTATTGTCTTTGCAGAACGTGACAGATGTGTGGATGTTGCCCGTTCCGATTAACCCGGAAATGATCGATCAGGCAGACGAAATAACTCGGAAACACGTGTTCGACATCGGTCCCGTCAGCCATCGTAAGGTCACCAGCGGGAAGGCGGTGATCCGTGTTCACATGACCTCCAATGTGGAAGCCGATATTCCCGTCAAGTTCACGTACGATTCGACCCCGATGGACAAGGAAACGGGTGTAATCTACGCCGCGGTCGTTCTGCTTGGTCTATACGTACTGATCATCTGGGAAGTGGTGCATCGTACGTTTGCGGCAATCGTTGCATCCACGTTGGCAATCGGTGTGCTTGCGGCAATGGATGAGCGACCCAGTATGCCGAAGTTGATCTCGTGGATCGACGTCGAAACGCTACTGCTACTGTTCGGAATGATGATCCTCGTCGCCATTCTATCGGAGACTGGTATCTTCGATTTCCTAGCCGTTTACGCCTATCAAGTGACGAACGGACAGGTGTGGCCTTTAGTCAACTGCTTGTGTATCTTCACGGCTGTTTTGTCATCATTTTTGGACAATGTGACCACCGTGTTACTTATGACGCCGGTCACGATAAGGTTGTGCGAGGTAATGGAGTTAAATCCAGTGCCGGTGCTGATGTCAATGGTGATCTACTCGAATGTTGGAGGTACCCTTACACCGGTGGGCGATCCTCCAAATGTCATCATTGCATCGAATAGTTATATCTCCAAGAATGTAAGTACACCCTTTTAAAGCTTCTTTCTTTCACATGTGATTAAACCCGTAATTTCCATTCCAGGGTGTCAACTTCGCAACATTCACTCTGCACATGGCAATCCCAATCGCGATCGTGATGGTAACAACCTATTTCCAACTGCGGATGAAGTTCAAAACTGCCAGTGATCTGCGCTTCAATGAGCCTCAGGACGTCCAGGAGATACGGCATGAGATCGCTGTTTGGCAGCGTGCAGCTGCGTCATTGTCATCCTACTCGAAGGATGAGGATCTGGTACGCGAAACGCTGCTCAAAAAAGTCAATCGACTTTCGCGGGCACTCAAGAAGAAGCTGGTGACCGGTTCCGTTCCTGCCGAAAGCTACAAGGCTACCTTGGAGGAGTTGAGGAACAAGGTAAGTTGAAATTATTTAAACCACTGAGTAACGGATTATAGGTATCTTCTTCCCACCAACAGTACCCAATCAGAAACACCACCCTTTTGATCAAGTCCGCCGTTACGCTAGCCTTCGTGATTACGTTCTTCTTCCTGCACTCGGCTCCCGATATACAGAAGCTCTCACTCGGCTGGACAGCGCTGCTGGGAGCTGTACTGCTGCTAATTCTTGCCGACAGGTAAGCATTTGCGATGCGATGTTCACCAACGATCCGTGAAACGTAAAATTTCTCCACAGGGAAGACATCGAATCGGTGATTGCTCGCGTAGAGTGGTCCACCCTGCTGTTTTTTGCTGCCTTGTTCATCCTGATGGAGGCTCTCGCCGAGTTAGGGTTGATCGAGTGGATCGGCAGGCAGACGGAGAATGTTATTTTATCCGTATCGGAGGAATCTCGTCTCGCTGTTGCCCTGTTACTCATTCTCTGGGTAAGTATTGTGCCTGATGCAATTTGATAGAAATGTTAAGTGAGTAACAATGCATGTGAAGATACAAATGACGCGGCTTATGATATTATTTAGTTGTAGAGACGAATGAACTGTCAGAGTTTAAAGTCTCTCTAATTCATTACCGATTACCGATTATTTAGTTTCTGAGTTTCAAGAAAAAGGGTGGAACGATCATAATTTGGTCAACTTTAATTTGGCGTTTTTCAGTGAGCATTTAAAAAAAAACATGAACACTCTTCATTTTGTAGGTGTATGCGTGAAGAATAATTCTTCTGTTTTGATAAATCTCGACGATTCCGCATCATCCGTACTGCTAAACAACTCTCTATAATTTGAGGAGTGATCCCGGTCTGGAAGGTGCTACATATTAAAATATCACAATTTGAAACCTTATTGATCGATGTAGATTGTATGAATACGTTTTAAAAAAGATTTATGTGGAAAAATTACACTTTCAACAATGTGTTCCATTTCCATCGATCGAAAACACTACGGGGCAAAACGGGCCACCATGCGGTGCAATATGACCATGTTTATTGATTCAATAATTTAAGCATGTTTTCGTAGGGGAATAACGTAACGAGTTCATAAAACGAAAGCTTATTCTATTTTGCAACTTTTACGTGTATTTCATTGTATTCCATTCAGTTTTCATGTTTTCATGTTGGTCTACACCTGTTGAATAAAGATAATAATTTTTAGTTTACTTGCTGCTCCTATGGAAACGAAGATAGTTACTGGAATCACTGATGTTTTATCGACGTTGAATTGCCTTTTTGGTGTATTTCTGCTGTACGTCCTCCAGTAAATCGTAGAATTTCCCGACTGCAACGCGATTAAATCATTTAGTCCTAGCAGCGGATGTTGCTTCTGATGTCCGAAGTGAGATTTGTGGGTGACACTTTCGAAAACCAGTCAGCCAATCTATTCCGGCTAATTGCTTTTGACTATTGAAAGGGTTAGAAATATGGAGCAGCAAAGGGTCTGCACAACGTAGATAACGTTTAAGTGTTTCTCGCGAGACACAATGCACTAAGGATGCTTGTCACTCTGTCGTACTTCTCTTCGCTGCATTGTTGGCCGCGTTCAAGGTCTGTTACCACTTTTTACAATCGGATGTTCTGATATAATTCCACACCATGATTCCACATCTAACTATTTTCAACTATGTTTACAAATTTTGACAGCTGTTTTAACAGGTTATGTTGAAAAAATACCTGGTCATAATGGCTCAAGCAGGTATGCCCATTCCACCCCGTACAATCACGCTCAATAAAAATGAACCGTCCTTTACATGAAACGGCAAAGCAGCGCAATAAATCAGTGAAAATGTTCAGAAATAATACCAGTACGAATTGATACAAATAGCAGAGTCATAACTTTCAGCATGAAGCGTACAGAGCCTATTTTGTTGACTGTTTTTTTATATGTTTTTTTGTTGATATTTCTTTCAATATCTTTATACAACAATTGAATTTGAATACGG
This sequence comes from Toxorhynchites rutilus septentrionalis, assembly GCF_029784135.1. Classification (NCBI taxonomy): domain Eukaryota; kingdom Metazoa; phylum Arthropoda; class Insecta; order Diptera; family Culicidae; genus Toxorhynchites; species Toxorhynchites rutilus. The sequence continues at coordinate 66,470,529 of NC_073746.1, read as the reverse complement.
TTTTCACGGAGGTTCAATAACATGCCCAAACGAACGGTGGCCCGTTCGTAAAGAATGGCTAGTCAGAAAGACTGTAAAAATTTGTAGTAAGCGATGGGCAAAAAAAATGGTTCATTTGTAATCATTTTTCGACGAAGAACTACGATTAAACAGAGCTGCATTTTTTCATCAATGTCACTGACAACTGACGAGGCACGTTAGTCACTTCCTACTGACAAAATTCTCGGTCGAATGGTGACTGACAGAGTACGATGCAACAATTTGCCTGTTACTGAGTTTTGTCAATACGCTTTGACCGATTAAGTAGGCGGTAAAATTGTCCATAATGAATTGATGATTGTCGCAGATTGCATTTTATTTTCATCGAGCAAAGCTTCGGTTTTCATTCCGGTTGTTGCTTCTTGTATTTACTGAAGTAAATACTATGGTGAACACGCGATAACGTGTGAGCGATTGCAAACCATTTAGGCAACGGAATATATAATTGACCAAAACTTGAACAATCTCCACATGCTGAAATAATGAAGAAATTTCTCTTTTCGTTAAAATTTCTGCCTGACATCGAAAATCACGCATTTGAAAGTCCGTTTAGACTCAGTTATATCATTTGTCCTCCTGGAAGTTTTAGCATTTTATATAAGAATGGTATTCAGGTAGCAACGTGAACAAATGCATCCTGGTAAACGTGTAAACCTCCATTATATCAGGTGACATGGTATTTCTTGTCTTGACGATCAAAGTGCGCTGACTTGCAACATTCTTTGATGGTCAAAACAATCTGACAAACTATCTAGCATCAAAGAGTGAGGAATTTGTTTTGTCGGTTTATATTTTGTTGCACGTCGTTTGGTGGTAATGTTGCAATGGTCGTCATAGTAGTCCAAATATATGCAGTGACTGTGACAAATTGCAGCTCTGCGATTAAACGAAAAATATAGAGATCAAAATGAAAATTTAGACACTGAATACGTGAGAAAAAATTAAAGATTTCGATCGCTTATAACACGAGCATTTCTCAATAGATCGCAAAAATGTTTCAATCATTAATCAAAATCATTAATTGATAAGAAATATTATTACGCATCTACCACAATAAATAACAATTTTCCTTGAGTTAAACAATTGAATAATTTTGAAATGTCAAACATTGTCCAAACGCACAATGTGCCTCGTTTTGATTGGTCCAATTTATGTTCCTAAAATGTGTTCGACCAAAAGGGGCAACCAGCGTAACAGCGAAATATAATGGACAATAAAAAGTCTGCAGTCTGCGGAGAATTCAACGCCATTGTTCCACAAATATCACTAGCAAAGACTAACGTGTTTTCATCAATCAGACAACCGTAACACATGGCTTTCATGTAATCGATCCAGCACACAGTCATGATACTGATGTGAAATTACCTGCGGCTGCATTCATCGATCGCATCGGCAAAAAGAGGACAAAAATTTCGGCATCGTTAGAACTGAAATCAATCCATTGGCGCTTTCCAGGACCACTATACCTTTTATAAAAGATATCTTAAAATTTATTTAAAATACGATGAATTCATATTCATATTCGCATATTCAAATAATAAAATCTATAAACTGATTTTGGTGTTAATTTAGACGTGTTTTTATGCTTATTGATGGTTGGGGTTTTCGAGATCGATCCTTCAGTTTATAAGAAATCGTGCATGGTTTCCGAATTGAGCCGAATGGAAAGAAGAGATTTTCCAAAAGCGAGAGTTGTGTTCACTGTTATATTTACCACCAACACAATCAATTTCGAATTTTTGCTGCGAAAGATGCTGAATAGTATAATTTGTGAATTATTTGTTTAGGAGTGATATTTTTTGGAGCGCTGGAGATGTAATTTAACTAATTTTTACAGAAAAAGCTACTCGGATATTCGATAGATATTTAAATTGACAGCCCTTGGTATAGTACTACGTCTCTTCGGTTATGTCCAGACATTACTCACCCGTCTTTTTACAATAAGGTTGAACACAGTGTCGCACCTAATATGAGCGTTGACACATCTTCATAATTAGGTCAAAACCTTATCCTGCCGATAGATATCGTAGAGGGTATGTGATTGTCTTCTTTTCTATGATAAATGTACAGGGTCTTTCCGATTAAACGCTCACGCAACAAATTTTAGTAACTTCCACAAAAGTGAACCGATTTTTATTTTTAGACAACAAAAATAAAGCTTATTCTAGGACATTTTCGATGTGACCACCCCTTTTTTGATAACGCCTTTTTAACGGTGAACAACATTCTTCATGCACAACTCTAACATTACGACTTCGATGCTGTTGAAAATCCGAGTTATTACTTCTTTAAGTTCCTCCAAATTGTGTGGCTTATTAACATAGCAACGGTTCTTCACGTACCCCCAGATGTAGAGTACGACGAGAAATGTTGAAATTCTTTCCATAAGAAAACAAAAATTAATTAAGGCTTCGGTTGCTCGAGTAATACGATTTCACTAAAAATACACATTCTTGTAAATTGTACATCTTGACACTAAAAACCATCCGATCAGACTGAACGAGTAGCCGAATATTATCGTCCCGAAATGGGGAATGCAGTGTTACCATCGACGGAGCAAAAAAAAAATAATTGCAAGTTTTCTTGTCTTCTCCAATATGTTCCTGATGAAGCCAAATATTTAGCTGGGTATAGTGTAGAGATGGGCAAAACAGTCCACTTTGATTAACGGTTCATTCGCTAACCATTCATCTAAGTGAACCAATTCTTGTGAACCGTTCTTTCGCTCTTTCGCTCTTTCGCTCAGTGGTATCAATATGGACATCAAAAACAACATAGAATGTTAGCTAGCCTCCAACATACATAGACAGCCATTCATATCCTAGCATTTTTTATTTGTATGGAATTTCTATTTTTGAAATTACGTGAGAAAGAAAAGGTGATTCTCCTTTGAAAGTCGCAAAATGTATGTGAAAATATTTTTATCAGCCAACAATAGTATATAGAATATGTTCAATTTTTATATTTTCTGTTAGACAGTTCACTCTCGATCAGTTCGTTCACGAACAGTTCGTTTCCAAATAGTTCACTCGAAAACAGTTCGTTCAAAATAGTTCACTCTCAATCAGTTCGCTCCCGAACAGTTCACTCGCAAACAGTTCGTTCGGAATCAGTTCGTTCGCAAACCGGTCGCTCGCTATCAGTTCGTGTGTTAAAAAAGAACGACCGTTCGTTCACTCTTTTTGGCGAAGTAGTTCTTTCGTACCGTTCGCGAACGGTTTGTCAATCTCTAGTATAGTGGAAGCCTACCAAATCTGCCAAAACTGTATAGGACCCTCGTGGTCTGCAATGTACAGTAGAATACGCTTTTCGGGCATTCTTGCTTGTACATCTAAGAGTCCATAGACCCGTTTGTAAGTAAATATCGCTTTTGCGCCCGAAAATTTCAAAAAAATTATAGGAGATTGTGTCCAAGACACGACCACTTTGTTGACGTAGAACTACGCTGTTATTTCGTTCAAGTTGCTTGTTAATAACTTCGGATATTATTTTACACACACATTTATCTCCGCTTTGCGCTCTTCTTAACAGAAGCCCTTTCTATTGATATTTCCGGTCTCGATAAGCTTAGCTGTCATCCTTGGTGGTGATAGTTTTGCTACTGTCTTGAGAAATCAAATCACACACAAAATCCCCGAATAATTATTTTCTTGGTGAGCCGATTATAGCCTTGTTTGATGATTCCTTACACAATTGTGTGGTTCATAACCTTAATGGAATGGTGTCGGTTTGATGTAATGATTGGAATGCTAGAGACATCAGCAAGTAATTTGGTCTCGTCCACAGCTCAATCTGAAACGAAGACATGTGATGACGCAAAAAAAGAAAGAACGAGCGATTTTCATTGCTTCGTATCTAGAACGATACTGAAAGTTTGCCTCAATGAGATCCAATATTTATGCTCTAGCCCAGTGGTTTTCAACCTTTTTTGCTCAATTCCCCTCTTTACGAGAATTAATCCCAGTGCTTCACCCCTATCGGTATTTTGTTTGAAAGTCTGTATATAGTTTTATATTTGTATCTGATTACAAAAAAAAGGTATATAAAGCTAGGAAAGTCAGTATGGCACCTGCGCCTGAACGATTTCCGCCAAAATCGTAATTCTTGAAAACCTGGTCAAAAGCACACCTCATGTCATCGATGTCCACTCTGTTACTCTAACTCTGTCACTCTGTCAGCAGCATTGTAGGAAATCCAGATTCACATAAATTCTACGCAAAAGACAACAACACTCGTAACGCTTTTTTCTGCATATCATTTCCGATCATTTGTAGATCGATGAGTTTGTTCTGAAATTGATCCGAAATAATTCACATTATCATTCACTGACAAAAGTCTTCCAAACATTGCGAAGTTGTTCAACTGAACATTACATTTCAGATTTGGAAATGTTTGCCGAGGATCGCTAATTTTAGCGCATCCAATAAATTTTTTGTGGCAATTTTTGCTTATCATTGTCATCTTCAAAGCGTACAAATGTGCAATATTCCCTTGCACAATTCCCCCTTTTAATGACCAAATTCCCCACTAGGGGGGAATTCCCCACCGGTTGAAAATCATTGCTCTAGGCAAATATTCCAGTTCGTTCATTCTTCTTCTTCTTCTTCTTCTTCTTCTTCTTCTTCTTTTTCTTCTTTTTCTTCTTCTTCATCTTCTCTTCTTTGTTCACGGATTTTAAATCATTCCCCTACGTTGATCGCTGATAAGTTGCTCGTTATTAACGGCATGGAAGGGAAGCTCACAAATGACAAATGTATGGGAAAATGGAAATGCTTCTAGTTTTCATCATTTTAAAACCATTTACACACCAGGGGATTGTAACATATAGCATAAAAAAATCTTAGAGAATTTCAGACTCGTTTGGTATGTAAATTGTCAAAATCCGTTCGCGGCAAAAATAGTTATTAACGTTAACTTTATTTCAAAAAAACGTGACCTGTTTTCTGATTTGGTGGCACCCTTAATGAAAAACGTAGTTGTACGTCAAAATGGGTTCTCAGACATACGATCGAAATGGACACACATTGTTACATGACGTCTATTGCGTTGTAAACATAACAATGTGCGTAACATTGAGTGCGGCTAAAGAAAGTGTTCAACGTTTAGCAAATAGCGACTTAAAAGTGATATATTACCCGCTATATTCGGCAGACATAGCTCCTTCAGATTACCACTCTTCTCGGATGATATTATACGGGAGTGCGATTAGGTTTGATAATTGGACTGCCTCAGAAGATGTATTCATGAGAAATCATAAAATTCTCCTTGGAATTAATAATTCTTTTATCTTCTCGACAAGCGATGTTTTTCTATTTGCACAAAAGGTCATGTCACATTTAAATATCAGTTTATCTAATAAGGCCTAGTATGCAACCGGTTTGAGAATTGAGAATCACAATCTAGAATAAATTAAAATAAGAACAATTTTCTTCATAGGGATCCAGTCATAAGATATTCCTTTTTTTTTGCTATTCCTTTTCAAACGAATTTTTTACCTTACTAACCTTACGGAGTTCTATTCTTACTGTCCAGCTACAACAATCCTATTAACTTGAGCCTTCATGATTCCGATCATTGTCGAATAAATATTATTGTTCTTTCTCTCAGGTATCTGCATTTGCATCCGCATTCGTCGACAATATCCCGCTGACAACGATGATGGTGAAAATCGCAATTGGTTTGGCGGAGAATGAGGCCCTCGGTCTCCCCCTGCAGCCATTGGTTTGGGCGCTGGCCCTAGGAGCTTGTTTGGGAGGTATGGTTTTGCGATCGCACACACACTGATAATGCTTTACCACCAGAACATACATTTCCGTTCATTCCAGGTAATGGTACGTTGATCGGTGCCTCCGCAAACGTTGTGTGTGCTGGTGTTGCTGAGCAACACGGCTACAGGTTCACCTTTATAGAATACTTCAAGTGAGTAGTCATAGAATTGAATCCCGAACGCTTTCTACACCAATACATCAATGATTTCTATTTCCACAGGGTCGGTTTCCCGGTGATGGTCGGCAGTGTGATCGTATCCACCATCTACCTGATGTTTGCCCACGTGGTGTTCACGTGGCATTGATCCCAGCTACAAGCATACACGAAGATAACGATCATATTGACTCGTGCGCTGCCATGCTTGAAGTTGTGTACGTTTGGTCATCGGTCTACTCCGACGACGCCACGAGCAAGCAGACTTCTAGAAACGTTTATACTAATGGCACCGAGAGTTTCCGAGCACAAACGGACCCCAACGACAGATAGATAAATCAAATAATGTGATATCCTTCCGAAATCCCGATCAGCTGTAGATTTCCTACTGTTTATGTCTATAGTCGCGTACACTAATGTTTAGAAGATTATTGCTGTGTGACAGTTGAGCGAAACTGGTAACTTAGTCTAGAACCATAGGAACATCCCGTTCGTCAATTTTATTTCAAGGCAAGAATCATCGAACCTAAGCCCCATTTCTGGAAATTAACTCAGGCAGTTCCCCACATATTCAATGTTGGGATAGGCTGCATCGAGCAAGTTTTCGCGCGAACTCAGCAAGACCAGAAGCCCCGAATCCCCCCGACGAGCATTGTCCTTGTGTCCTTTCTTGCTCGATTTCTACTTCAACATCAGTAGTCAGTAATACGTAATATTTAAATCTTACTCGTATTTTTCCCTTTGTTTATCACTTTTGTTTTGTATTGTATATTTACAAAAAGAAAATGTTGAAATTAGTTGTATCGACGCTGATGCTCTACCATAAAGTGTATACAAAAATTTAGTTAAATCAGAAATAGCTAAATTAAAATAGTGAAATAAAACAGCAAGTCATAAATGTGTTTTCAGTTTGAGTGAAACAGTAAGCAAACGACATTCCACGAAAGTAAAACCAGCGGAAATAGGAAAAGCAAGAGTTAGCTAATCTAATCGAACGATGCGACCGGCAAAAGAGACAAGTTGGTTGATTAGGAAATGAGTATATTTTTAGAAGTTTAATTTATTTACAAACCCTATTGCCACCAAACAAAAGTCAACCGAAGCTGGCGAGGATTAGAACTAATTAGTAACAATACTGTTTAGAGCAGAATTCAACATCATTAAACTAGAGCGAAAAGCAAGTTATATAGTGTTATTTGATTCTAATTGTACGAAACAGATAATGCAAAAGTTCGTTATTAAGCGCAGTTACTATTGAGTACGTTCAGTTTCGAGATTTAGTGAACGAAGGGCGGAACAATGATAAAGCACACAAAGAAAGTAAAAAGAGGAAAAAATCGTTGAAATAAACTAATATTTAAAACTATTTAATTAGTGGTAACGAGAAAAACAGAGAGCGCAAATGAAAAACGAGTATACATTGGTGATGACTTATTTCCACGGACGGACATCAGATTGTAACAATTGGAAGTACCGAATTGGAGAAACCGTTTGCCATCGACAATGAACAGAATTAAGTTAGAAACATAATTTTCCTACTCTGCTCTGCTATAGATTACTCAAAGAGTTGTTTTTTTTTTCGAAGAAACATGAGAGAACAGAGTGGGATTCAATGTTACAGGAGAAAGACGGAGACAATTAGGAACAAGATTCGTGAAGAAATAATTTATATTCAAATAAATGCAAGTATAGATAATAGACACATTTGAAATATGGTTATGATGATTTACTGATCGATGACAAGTTCTATCATTCAAACTAACAATATTATAATTTCCTCATGGAAGACTAAGCTTGTAAGACGATCAAAATGTTTTTTGGGGAAACATTATATTAGGTGTGAAAAATATTCTCGCGTCGAAAATGGATTACTGGTTTTCAGTCTGGTAATTTGAATATATGTGGAAAATTGAAATCAATTGATTACATCCGGCAATTGACATTTGTACAAAGCAGAACTCGAAAAGTAACTCGATACTTGAGTGTCTCATGAGCTGAGTGCAAGGATTAGAGTAACATCTGATCTACAGAATTAATTAAAATCATATCGGGTCAATGTGTTACAATTGATTTTATAAGTTTATAGTTCTCATATGACTTTGCAGGATTTTTCTGTTGCAAATTTTGTTTGAATCTATTTATTCTTATCGCAATAAAAACAGATCTTGTTAAGAATAAGGGTTTTTGACCTGACATAGACAGAGTATAATCTGGATACCTGAGTTGGAATGAGGTAACACGAAAACCGGTGCAACCGGTGATGCCGCCAGGTCATCAATGAGGAAGAAGGCCAACACAACGGATAACCGCCGACTGGAAATATAAACGCTATCATTGATTTTTTTTTTCAAAAAGTACTGTACATTTCATATGAACTGAAACCTCGGACATGAGAAAGATGTGTGCAAAGAAGGTACAGTTGCCTTAAAATGGAAAGGAACTGCAAGTGCCCGGTCATCTTCAAGGTTCCTGAGCAACAAATACTAAGTAGGAGGAAGAAGGAAAGAGGGATGAAGGTGAGATAGCGAATACTTGAGCTTATCGCTAGTGAACGTGAAATTAAACATCTTTATATACAAAACGACATTGCACATATACAATGATTTATTGTGTGTAAGAATATTCTTATATGAATATATAAATTCACTGGTATTAGTATTTACGCATGAACATTGATATGTCAATACCTGTATTTGATAGCACTACACGTTAGCTGTCGAGCGTACAGTATGACATATAGTTTCCTTTTGTACTGGAAACAGAATTTTATTTCATACTAGCTGACCCGGCAAACTTCGTCTCGCCCAAAATTTATTTTTTGTTAGCACATTCACGTTTTCTTGCTAAGCGCACGTTCATGGATCCAATCGCAGAACTGTTCGTTGATTGATTTTCTAATCTACCCTTTAAAATTACCTTTCACTATAAGATTTCTAGTACTTCTACTAAAACTTGTCATTATTTTATTATTTTCAGACACAATTCTCGTTCAAGATTTTTCAACTGCTTGCAAATAACATTTTTCTCCGTTACATGGATTAAATGTTTGATACAGAAAATACGATAGAATAAAGACAGTCCAAAATCGGACAATTCCTTTCTCGAGTTTTGCTCTTATCAACACATTAGGTGATCCATTTTTATTTATATGTATAGAAGAAGATATAGAAGTGCGTTTTGTCACATTGAAATTCATTTCCCCTTTCGAACAAAAATCAATTTCGTTAGCGCAAACATCAAATGAACTAACAACGCTTGTCACTATGTAATTTAGAACATTGCGAATTGAATTTTCCGAATTTTCCCATTTACCTTCAGAGTTTTCCGAAAATTTTCAATAGTCATGTTCGGTTGGAATATGTTTGGTTAAAATATATGTATTATTTTTACGGGACCCCCTCTCCATTTCAGAGGAGGGAGGGGTGTCATACCATCATAGTAACATTTCTCGTATTCAAAAACCTTCACATGCCAAATTTGGCTCCATTTGATTGATTAGTTTTTGAGTTATGCAGAAATTTGTGTTTCATTTGTATGGTAGCCTCCCCACAGAGAGGAGGAAGGAGTGTCGAACCACCATAGATACGTTTATCGATCCCTAAAACCTCTATATGCTAAGTTTAATTCCATTTGTTTGATTAGTTCTCGAGTTGTTCCTCCTCTTTAAAGAGGAGAAAGGTGTGTCAAACCACCATAAAAACATTTATCGCTCCCTAAAACCTCTATATGCCCAATTTGGTTCCAATTGCTTGACTAGTTATCGAGTTATGCAGAAATTTGTGTTTCATTTGTATGGCAGACCCCCCCTAAGAGAGGGTGGAGGAGTATCTAACCACCATAGAAACATTTATTGCATCCTAAAACCGCCTCATGCCAAATTTGATTTCGTTTGCTTGATTGATTCTCGAGAAATGCAGAAATTTGTGTTTCATTTGTAAGGCAACACCGGCCTTGCTCGAATATAACGCATTGCCGACACCCAAAATTTCACCAAAAATTTGCACAATCCATCGCTCACTCTCATTCACTCTGGATGAAATACAAAACACCATCTGTTTCTTCCAGACGGTGTCACGAATGTTCAATTCTATTTACCAGAATTCGACACTCATAGTAATGTTCTTATGAGTTAGACAGTACTCGATGAACACCGCGATTATGTCTGCGAGAGTAAGTTTAGCTACCACGGCTTCAAATCCTTCATCAACGCAATTTTCACCATCATCTGCCATGCAGTGCCATCTTCCAGCCCAAACATTCTCTCCGTTGTTCTAAGAAAGCGAATTGAAGATTCCCACTCACAGGGGCCGATCATCTACAAAAATGTAACGATCTTACATAACTCTAACCAATCTACAGCATTTCAAGTAGCAGCTTATTCATGCTGGTTCGATACATTGCTGCTCTTTTTACGCGCAATAAAGGAAATGTACATTCACTTTCGTGTACGCTCCTTTCGCTTTACGTTCATTCGTTTCATTCTTCACACCGAAGCGATGTTTTCAATGGTATTATTCAAAGCGAATTTCAACATTCATTTATTCGAGCAGTTCATATTCAAGCAAAAGTTTCGTAGGTGTATTCGGAGCGTACTCACTGAAACAAAAAAGTGGAAAAGGTAAAAAGTTGAACAGTAGACCAACATGCGTAAACAGTTGCATGTCCCGGTGGTGTAGTGGTAAGTGTGACGGCTATGCCTCTACTCTTTTGGAAGACGGTTCGGGACAATCAATTGAATAACTGCCCCGAGTTCCTTTATTTTTTCACTGTCAAATGAACCTTACGGCATACTGAAGTGCAGGGCTTTACAATTTCACTTCAAATGACACATCGTCACTCAATGAATACCTTTCAATTTGCTGCAAACTCATGCAGGGTGAATTCACCCTCAATTGTGACAATTCGGTGTCGCCATCTAGTGGATTTTATGGATGTATGAGGAAAAAGTAAACAAACCGTGTATTTTTCAACTGTATTTTGAGTGCTATTTTTTCTCGGATTCTTTTGTAGTTCATGAAAAAAGGCGAAGTCTGGGGAGTAAGCAGGATGCTCGAACACAGTCCATTTGAATTGTTTCAATTGCTTTTGAGTTACGCGAGCAGAATGGGGCCGCGCCTTATCGTGGATGAGGAACACTCCTTTCATCAATAAACCTGGCCTTTTGTTCTTAATCGCGGTTCTTAATCGGTCCAAAACTTCACAATAGTACGGTGATGAAACAGGCGTTCGGCGGTCAACGATTCGATAACACTGAAGAAATTCGTGACGCAGTTACATCGTACTTCAAAAAGGTGGACGCTATGCACTTCGCGCTCGGAATAGAAAAACTCGTGCCACGCTATGAAAAATGCCTCGAACGTTACGGCGATCATCATCGACAGTAACGTAAATGATTCCCCCGGGGCCACAATCCACACCACACGGTACCTTAGGTGGGATGCATTGGCAGCTCTCGATTGCTTGTGACTGCTCATCAGACCCAATATGACAAAAATGTTCTTCATCACAGAAGGCAACTTTTCATTTAAGAAAAATACGTTTTCAACATAGAAATGATTTTGATAATCGAATTCAATGATTCGGAAGCATTGTTTGTTTCCTCTTTCAGTAATGATATGGCAATGAAAGCTACACTACTGTAATTTTGACACATGACGCGAATCACGTGTAATCCGTCAAAAACTCACAACAGCAAAAAATCATCCATTATTACCAAGTTCCAAACCAAAAAACACGTGAACATTCTTTTTCAAAATTATTCACAAAGAGTTTTAGCTCTGAGGGTATCGTTCTGTACGAGGATATTGTACATCAGATTATATTCGTGTAATATTTGCTATTTCAATACTTTTCAACTGTGTCCACAAATGACTCAATTTTTAAATAAGCAATTTCAAGATTCTGCTAATTACATTATATGTATATGATGCGAACATCTTAGCACACCAGTAGGAAACATCAACCCACTTTGGTCGCAGATTGAAATACATTCATCAGAAAAAATTGTGGAAATGGTAAAACTGGCATCCCTAACGAACCAAACGAACCAAAGTGTTCATGCGGTTCATCACGGCTCATGTGAAAAATCCTGCAATGATTGCATTCAGATTACGTACACCTGTACTCGTTCAAAGCAAAATTCAAAATTCAGCTGCATCCTCGAAATACCTAGATTCACTCACACACATTGTTATTCCTAGATTATATAGTGTGAATTCACATAAGTATTGTGGATCACTCACCTCACAGGATAAGCGCTAGCACACAACCACATCTTACCGCAGGAAAACTACCAGCTCATCCAGGGCCATGCCGGTTTTCAAATGTTCAACTGTTGTATCAGTTTGAATCAGTTTGCAACGATGGCACTCGATCGTGTGCCACCAGAGGTTCTCCAGATAATATTCGATTATTTGACTAAAAGTGAACAGCTAGAGAAAACTCAAATCACCCGTCGGTGGAATCAGCTTTCGTTCCGAAAAACCCACCTGGTCCTGGCGAACGCTGAACAGCTGATCGATGAAGATATTCTCGGAAGGACAACTCGTGGATACAGCTGTTTCTCGATTGATTTTAAGTTCATTAAGAAGTACGAAGAAGAAGAAGAATTGCGGTCAAGATTGGCGATTTGTGCTAATAAATTCTCTCTACGATCACTGAATTTGTATAATATACCAACGGACACGCTTATTTCATTCATCCATGAGCATCGTGATTGGTTGCGTAGTGTGACTGAACTAGCCATAACAGCCTCTAATCGGGTGGATTTGAGCAACATAGAAGTGAAACTAGAATTACCGAAACTGCGTAAATTTAGGTGGGTTTTCATCGACAGAAGTGGTTCTTCTTTTTTGCCATCGGTTACACTAAGAGCGCCACAATTGAAGGAGATAGATTTGAACTGCTACGACTCGACCCATCCATCGGTAGTTTTGGAAAACGCTACCAGACTCGAATCACTGAGAGTAAAGGGATTTAAACTGATTTCGAATGTGATCGCCGCAGATTCAGTAATGTTTTTGAGGATTTATGAAGTAGATCAACCGTTTGAATGGTGCTCTGAACATATAAAATTCCAGAGACTGGGGGAATTGAGTATATGCGCATGTAATGTGAACATCCAGTCGCAAAAGTTGCTGTCAACTTTAGCAAATTTGCAAACGCTCATCATAGAATCAGAGAAGACCAACCCCATTGACCTAGGCATCATAGCTCGCGCATTGCCACAACTCAAAGAGCTCAGATTATCCTATGCAGAATGGACATATAAGTCGGACGTGCTTAGTTTTCCCTTTCTCCAAATATTCGACGTTCACAGCTCGTTGAGGACTCAGACCACTGACGATGCCCCCCTAAGCGTAAATGCCCCACACTTGATGGTTCTCAAGGGCACACCGAAAAACATCGAACAACTCGAATTTACCAACTTCGCAACCATTAAGACTCTTATTGCGCTCGGGCAGTATCTAAACTTCAGGCGGCCACGTTTGTTCGGTTCGGTGAGAAATTTATACATGGAGATAACATGTCACGTTCCCGATCAATTACTGGTGACCGAAAGTATTCACCAATTCCCGAACCTAACGCACCTAACGGTAATATTGCATAACAAACAATCGCCTGTGAATCTCAGTGGAAATCTGATTGCGATAAGCTTCCCCAATTTGCGCTATCTGCATCTGCGGTATTTCGATTTGGACAGTGATTTTATGTCTGGTGTACTGAGGTCTAATACATTGTCGGTAAATAAGCTTCCTCTCCCTGTACAATATCAAGGGGGTCGACACTAATTCAGTTTCATTTCTTTCAGACCCTTATCTTGGAGGAAGGTAGCCTTGCTTCCGGAACGATCGATGTGATGAGATTGGAACATTTCTACATGCGGAACGTCAAGATTCCAACGAGTCTCGATGATTTTGCCGATTTTGGCACGCTATTAAAACTGGTGCGCCCTCGCCCGAGAGGTAATAAATATAGCACAAAAATATTGAACGAGACGTTCATCAAGAGTCGAGAAGAGTTTCTGACGGATTTACAGCTTTGTGTATAAAGTTTGGAACATTTTGAATGATGTTATTACAACTATTGTTGGGAATTGTATCCACTACTAGGAATTGATGGTTTATAGCTTATATTGTTCTTTTTTATTTTTTACCATTGAATATATTCAGACAAAAATTTTCGAACCTAATTCGAATGATCCTAAAATGTGATGATCTATTTGACCGACTCGATATCACAAGCTGGGCCCGGCAAAGTCATATTCAACTGAGGGTCGCCAGGGGACTTGTGGAACCATCGGCCTTTGCATTCAATTGGAAATGTCTTTTTGCTTCTTCCACCCTTAGAAAAATCCTCGGTCGAAAACTACTAAATACATTTGGTAATGCAAAATTAGTAGAATGTACAAATTTTTTGTACATATTGTCAACAAACCCGCATCCCTACCAAAGATTAGTATATTTTACTCGATAACATTAGTAAGCTTGGATATTGTCATATCTGAAAATTGGTGAGAAAAGCGCGTATTAACCATTTTCATTGTTCCCATAAGGCAATACGGAGGTATAATAAGGATATAATTCTGATACGTGCATTTTCGGCGAGAAAATGTAGCCGATATTGGGCTTCCGAATCATGGTTCTGCTTGACATATGTGTTTATTAGTACGGTCGAAAATGACTATAGAATGGTAGTATTTACCAAAAAATTCGTTATATTTACTAATTATTTCTCTCAGTGCAGTAGTTTCCCTGTCAACATAAATCGAATACTAGAGGTGGGTTATATATGTGATATAACCGCAAGGTGGACGTAGACTACAGTTGGCTTACCTTCGGTTTCTTCACCTCCGCTTAAGATTTAAGTGAGGCTTAACGGCAAGTTAAGCCTCGCTTAACTTTTTTCCCATTTCTTCACCTCCGCTTAACGGCTAAGCCAGGGTTTAATAAAGCCAGGCTTAGGCTAAGCGTCGCTTATCTTAAGCGGTGGTCTATGACCGCTTAACGCCGTTAAGGGGTCGATTTTCAGTTTTTGCTTTTCTTCACTGTTGTGCTTTGGTAGTAGTAGCAGATATTTTTTCAGCCATTCAACTAGTATTAAAAACGATTTTATACAAAATGTCTTGTTATCGTAATTGTGTTTGGGATACATATTATTGGAGATTTTTAGATGATGATGAAGAAAATAGTGAACAATACGGCGAATTACTATTAGCACGTCGTCAATATAAAATGCGTGTTCGAATAAATATTGATAATTGGGACGATCTGGATTTCTTTATGAGATTTCGTCTTCAGAAGAGTACGGTCATGATGATACTGGATATCATACAACCTTCTTTAGAAATCGATGAGACAAGGTAGAAAATATAACCTGTATTGCAGCGTATCTGAAAGATATAATTCTTACATCCTTTGTATCTATGTTTTGCAGATCGCGTTATATTCAGCCATTAGTACAATTATTGGTGGCTCTTCGATTCTACGCACTAGAGTCGGTGCAGATAGCCGTCGCTGATTTTGCTGGTATTTGCATTTCTTCTGTGTGTCGTATCATTCGTCGTGTATCTTTTGCGTTAGCTCAATTACGGTCGCGGTTTATCAAGATGCCGAAAACGCAGCATGAACTACATGCAGCAAGTCGTGAGTTTTACTCAATCGCAAAATTTCCTCGAACAATTGCTTCAATTGATTGTACGCACGTCAAAATACAATCACCTGGTGGTGATCATGCCGAAAACTACAGAAATCGAAAATCATGGTTTTCGATAAACGTGCAAACAGTCAGCTCTGCAAATTTGAAAATTTTGAATATTGTCACAAGGTGGCCTGGAGCATCCCACGACCAACACATCTTTAATAACTCTTCACTGAAGATGCAGCTTGAGCGAGGAGATTATGGACACTTTATAATCGTAGGCGATTCCGGGTATCGTAATACAAAATATCTGGAAACACCGTTTCTTAGATGTGAAACCGCAGCCGAAAATTTGTATAACGAAAGTCAAATCCGTACTCGTAATGTTGTGGAGCGATCATATGGTGTTTGGAAGCGACGATTTCCAGTACTTTCTTTGGGAATGCGTGTGATAATTTCTACAGTACAGCTAATAATTGTTGCATGTGCAGTGTTACATAATATAGCAATCGATGCCAAAGAGGAGGTTCCACCACCAGAGATAGAAGGATTTGAAGAAATGTTAGCTGCAACAGTGGTTCCGAACGCTTCAAACTTGTTCAAAGTCCCAACGAGTTGTTAAAAACAGAAAAATAGATTCAATTCTTCTACTACTGACACTATCTCATAAGAGCCAAAGTCTTATTTATAAAAATGACTGTTTCCTGGTGTTATGTGTTGAGAAATATGTAATTCTCAAGGAAACATTCATCATTACTGTGAAAAGAAAAACACATGCTGTTGCATAGAATTGATGAGTAAAGTAAAAAAAAAACATAACAACATGGAAAATCCATGAAAATCATTTATTACATTTACGAAATTGGCCCTCATTAATGATCAATGTCGAATTTCTCGATTGCGTATCACATCAAAACAATCATCGTCGGCTTAAAGTGACAGGTCAAATGGAAAAATAGGGCGACCAAACGGGAAATATACCTAAGCGCGGCTTACGATAAGCGAGCCTCTCAGATTGCTAAACCGGGGTGAAGAAATGTAATTTTTTAAGCCTCGCTTAAATGTGCGGCTTAACGTTAAGCGAGGCTTACCGTAAGCCAGGTTTAACGCGTTAAGCGGGGCAGGTGAAGAAAACGGCCCTCAGTAATCATTTGTTTGAAGTTGCATCTGAATCAATTCACAATGAATGAATTAATATTTTGAGAATTTGCTGAACTTTTTAAGTGTGTGAGTGGAGGAGTATTGAATTATAATTGATACGGGGAAGTACACAAAATTCGACTCCTTGAACTGACTGGTGAACCTGGAAAGGATCGATGATTGGCTTCATAGAAGCAACTGAACATGATTGATACAATTATGTCTTGTTCTTGTGAAAACCAAACACGAGGTATATGTTCTTATGGCCATAATGCATCTTTTCTACTAGACATTTACTACCTTCACACACGAGTTTATATTTGTTCAACGAGCACCATTATATATCTTTGTCAACGTGTATAATCAACAACCCTTACGGGCGATCCAGTACACAAACTCTCTGCACCTCGCGGTATGAAAACCAACGATGTACGGAACCCATGTGAGCTTCCGCGCTAATCTACTCAAAGCTTTCGTGAACATTCAACATTGACACTGTTGCTTTTATCAAACAATCTCTCTGAAATGGTGAAATATTCTCTATATTAACCCTGTACAGCCCAAACCCGCCTTTAGACGGGCCCCGCGGATTCTCTTTTCAAATTATTCAGACATTATTTTCAATGTTCACCCCCACTAGAACGTCTTTAAAATATTTTCATCTATCACACATACACATTGTCGTCGGCTTAAAGTGACAGGTCAAATGGAAAAATAGGGCGACCAAACGGGAAATATACCTAAGCGCGGCTTACGGTAAGCGAGCCTCTCAGATTGCTAAACCGGGGTGAAGAAATGTAATTTTTTAAGCCTCGCTTAAATGTGCGGCTTAACGTTAAGCGAGGCTTACCGTAAGCCAGGTTTAACGCGTTAAGCGGGGCAGGTGAAGAAAACGGCCCTCAGTAATCATTTGTTTGAAGTTGCATCTGAATCAATTCACAATGAATGAATTAATATTTTGAGAATTTGCTGAACTTTTTAAGTGTGTGAGTGGAGGAGTATTGAATTATAATTGATACGGG
Organism: Toxorhynchites rutilus septentrionalis; assembly: GCF_029784135.1. Lineage (NCBI taxonomy): Eukaryota > Metazoa > Arthropoda > Insecta > Diptera > Culicidae > Toxorhynchites > Toxorhynchites rutilus. The sequence continues at coordinate 66,452,767 of NC_073746.1, read as the reverse complement.
GAAGTACACAAAATTCGACTCCTTGAACTGACTGGTGAACCTGGAAAGGATCGATGATTGGCTTCATAGAAGCAACTGAACATGATTGATACAATTATGTCTTGTTCTTGTGAAAACCAAACACGAGGTATATGTTCTTATGGCCATAATGCATCTTTTCTACTAGACATTTACTACCTTCACACACGAGTTTATATTTGTTCAACGAGCACCATTATATATCTTTGTCAACGTGTATAATCAACAACCCTTACGGGCGATCCAGTACACAAACTCTCTGCACCTCGCGGTATGAAAACCAACGATGTACGGAACCCATGTGAGCTTCCGCGCTAATCTACTCAAAGCTTTCGTGAACATTCAACATTGACACTGTTGCTTTTATCAAACAATCTCTCTGAAATGGTGAAATATTCTCTATATTAACCCTGTACAGCCCAAACCCGCCTTTAGACGGGCCCCGCGGATTCTCTTTTCAAATTATTCAGACATTATTTTCAATGTTCACCCCCACTAGAACGTCTTTAAAATATTTTCATCTATCACACATACACATTGTTTTTATGCTGGTAGCTTTCTGCTAGGAGTATTTTATGTTGAAAGTCGGAAATTCGAGATAAAAGCGGAGTAGGTTTTTTTAGATAAAAAAAACTTGGGCGGTAGAGGGTTAAACAATTCGTACTCCCGCTATCGAAACCATCGATAATTCGTTTTTCACTATAGGCTCCGATCAGATCGGCAGTAGAATAGAAACAGGAAATAATGCATTGGTGAGCGAGCGAGAACATTCAACACCAGCTTCACAATTATAACTACATGGATTTTCGTGCGGGCACTTGCTTATATACAGATTTGTGTACTTTCTATAGTCTATTTTCAAAGATAGTTTTTCGGGTCAATAAGTAGCAAACATACAACTCTTAGACATTTTATCTTATTTATTTTTAGACACTTCATTGTTATTCGACGGTCGTCACCAAACCATGTCCGCTTCCACAAACATCAAACGACATTCTTTATGCGTTTCTTTATCTTCACCTTCTTCTTCTTGAATTATAGAGTAGACTGTACACTTCGTAGTTTCTCTTCTTGATTGACCTGAACCAGCGTAATTGCACCAGTGTCTTAGAATATCAACAAATATTCACGAGAAACGAATATGATTTTATTCCAGTGTAAACGACTTTTTTTCAGCTTGAAACCAGCCGGGTGCTATGATTGATGCTAGGATTGTTAGCAAAATATCAAGCAGAACTGTCAGTGGGATACCCAATTCATATGAAAACAAAGGGAAAATGTCAGTGGGATACCCGATATGTTGGCTCCTGTAAGTTCAATGGGGGTTCTCTAAAGACATCACCCACCTGCTTGAAACACACTGCCCTCATTATATAGATGACAATAACAAACGAGTTCATTTTATTCATATCGTTGTTGCATGAGCAAATTTGCTATAATGAATGAATGCGACATTGAGTGGGGTTCATAACTTTGCTGTTATTTATACTTTGGATATCAAAAGCAACAAATTGATATTCATCACATCCGAAACGATATTCGTTCTGGCAGTGAATTTAAGTTCAAAATAAATTTTATTTGGCGAGACGGTAGCAACGGCATATGCAGAATGGATACAACGAGTGGTTTTAGCTACCGTCAAGTCATTTGCGATATCGGGAATTTCATAAGGTGTTTCCGATTACGGCATCCGGTAACTGCAAAACCCAACCGCACACAGCAGCCTCAGGTTAGAAGTTAACAACAGCTGATATTCATTCGGCTGAAACGAAATTCAGTTCTGACGTTTCCGATAATCAAGATGAAAATGACACTGGGTGGAAAAAATAAACATCAAAACATAGTGAAGGACAAAAGTTCATTTGCTCATATTCAATGGTTGCCTGGATCTGTCATTTTAATTTTCGTTTGGAATATATAGGTTTTCGATGCAACCTAGCCCGAAAATCTATGCATTTGATCTTAGCGAAGATGATTTTTTCCAACACTGAATTGCACAAACAACACACTGAATGACGCTTGGAAGAAGCAAATCATTCTCATTGTGCGAGCTTTAAATAATCAATAACGGTCACGTCCTTACAGTCTCCAGGAGAAGGGAAGGATTGTTAATACGATAATCACCGGTAGAAGGGCCGCCTCTATAGTGTGGCTCCCTAGCGATTATTATGGAAGGAAAAATTGTTACTGGGAATGGGTATGGGAATGGTTCAACTATTCGGCGAAACGAGATTTCGAAAATAAAATCTATTCTAACCTGAGATGGTCACTGAGAAAACTATCTAACGATTTATTTGCACTCGTCACTCGTACTATATTTCATTATATTTCAATTTTTCTAATTTTCTCGACCAAGGGTATTTTTAACAACCTGGGAAAGTCGTCGACAAACTCCTTTAAAGTGAAGCTGGAACGAAGCCATGGCAGTAGTATAGATAAAACCACGTGTTCTTTATGGGGTAATAGTGTTTGTGAGAGAAGACCAAAGCACACGTAAGTAGATCAATTTACTTAGAAGACTGTGTGGCGCTTCACTGACACGAGTCTTTTGAAAAAACAATGACATTTGAAAAAAATAACAATTCAATACTGAAGTAAAATGTATCAACGATGTGTTCCGATGAACAATTGCAAATATAAATATATATATATATATATATATATATATATATATATATATATATATATATATATATATATATATATATATATATATATATATATATATATATATATATATATATATATATATATATATATATATATGTATAAGGTGTATTTGGATATGAATTAAACTAAATCGAGCGTAACATGAGCAAATTTATAACACATATGAATTGAGGCTCTTTTGGAAGTGAATTTCCACTTGTACTTTAGCCATTGAGATTGAAAGAATGTTCTAGGGCATAAAAATAGCAAGGAAAGAATTGCGATCTTACCTTGTAGCAACACCACTGGAAGTCACAAATTTAAACTAATTGTAATCAGTAAATTCAAAAAACCAAGGTGTTTGAGGAGACCAAAGCAGCATCTAATACTTATGACAGACATACAACTGTACTTGCGTTGTACTTCGAAAATTGTATGTCTGTCACCATGTACAGCGCTAGAACCATGCAAGCAACTCGGTACAATCGCTGTACCTGTACCGATCTGTTTCACCGCTGTACATAGCTACAGTTGCACTGTGAGCAGCGCCATAGACGGTTAGTGGTGGGTAGCATGAACAAACCGAATCAAAACACTTGGTAAAATTCTTTTTATTGACTTCCATTTGAGTTAATAACTCAGATTGGAGACTTGTTTGTTGTGTTTGATAGTTTAGACGCTACATAAAAACATTTTTCATTGAAATATTTGGTGAAAATTGGTCGAATTCCTGATTGTCAGTTTGACATGCGGTACAATGAACAACCAAAGTATGTCTGTTATGCTACGATTGTACTCGTACAACGCTGTACACCTACAGCGCTAGTACAGCTGTATGTCTGTCCCTGGTATAACAGTTGATTACAGTTCATAATTCCTTAATATTTTCCTTCGTTGATCGTATTTTTTTCACATATTCGCGTTGGAGAGCCATGACCATTCTCTTCGTTGGCCGAAGCATTTTGATTGAATGTAATACTTTTCCGTTTACTACTTTTGATGTAGCCGTGGCAGTGTTCCGAGCTTTGCAATATAATTTTCTTAACCAATGTTAAAGTTGCTAAAACTTACATTATAAACCCATTAAACGTAAAAATAATAATTGTATTAATATCAACACAATTTTATTTTATTGATTTTCATGACATGAAACGCTAGGAATAACATTTCATTGAGTGGTTTTTATAGCTGTTTCGATGATGTTGTCTGGCATCAGGGTCGAAAAAATAACGATCCTATCACCGATACAAAACCATTACGGAAAATTGAAAAATGAGAATTTAACTTTCAGAGCACTAGCTCGAGCTTTCCGACGTTTTCATTATACATTTCGATGGCAGTTATCGATTAGAGTTTGGTTGATATTACTTGATGGGAAGCGTGCGAAAACGATCATTTTCTACACACTGTTTCGCAAAATTATTGAGTATCGGGAAAGGGGTGAGGGACGGAAATGAAAGAAGTGAGCGCCATCGTGGCAGCCATTAGTGGCTTCCTTCCACCTTCACGTTAACATTCCTCGAATAAACGATATATTTTTCAACCTGAGAAAGTCACAAAGGGAATTCCCGGTTTATATATTTCTTTCGTGGCATAATATCCCAGCCGTATGGCACCCGCCATGTTTTTGATGCCAACATCTCACACGTCAGAAGTATTTGTTTTCTTCAAAACAGCGATCCGCGTTGACGGCATTGTGCTTCGTTTACTAGTTTAGGGGAACGTCAACGAATAGCTGATTTTCAGTCGGAATGAACGTTTTCAAAATTAAAATTATGAATGAAAATTAGCTTTTCCATATCAAATTAGTATTCTTTTTGAATTAAAAACATTTTTGTTTGCAGGTGGTGAAAAAGTCTCATACGAAAATTGTTTATGAAGACAATTTTATATTATAATGAAAAAAATCAGCAACAATTTTGGAATTGTACAGCCATATGGTTGAATGAAAGTCAGAAATACGTGTTGCAAGTGATTAAATAACATGATGTGTAAATTTTCATTCAAATTTTAAAATTTAAAAACCGGCTTCGCATCTTCTAATCTGATAGAGATTACACTAACGAGTTTGGGACACAAATTATGGCCCTAATTTGAAGTCGCCACCAGACGTCGACACCATCGCGAATTACCAACTTACCACCATCTGACATATCGTGATGTCGATGATGAACTTTTACAGCAGAGGGATAGTGAGATATGCGATGACGGTAGATAGAGTGAGATAGCGATAATCGTGCCATACACCTGTAATATCCATAGATAACCGCACTTACAACCATCCTTCTTAGGGGCTCTGGACCCTCTCATCTGGTTAATTATAAATCTGAATTATAAAGACTTTAAACGCTAATAGTTCTAGCTAGCAAGGGCTAGCTTGAGAAGGGCCTTTGTGGAAGTGAACTCTGTTCCCTGACTTGAAAAAGACACTCCATTGTCGTTCGACGCTCCTTTACAAACCGTGTTCGCTTTCAACACGGAACCCTTCCCTTATCCTCTATCGAGCTAAATAATCATATAGTTCGCACTCTCTGAGACTTAAAAATCAGGATCTGCTACATTAGCTGAATATGAATCATTCGCTTTGCGTAGTCCGTACGATCCTGCTGTTTCGTGATGCATGGAGAGGTCGATATGCATATGTTAGAGGCAAAGAAGAAAAAAAACTTTCTGCACCGAAAGCGTATATGATGCCCAGCAAACATTAAATCGTATAATTTTGCACGTGCTAAGTCTTACAAGAAATCAGAATAAATCATAATCGCATATAATATCAATCTCTCCCGTGGCCGAGTGGTTAGCGTCAAACCTAACATGCCGGGGGTTCGGGTTCGAGTCCCGTTCTGGTCGGGGAAATTTTTCTTCAAAGAAATTTCCTCTGATTTGCACTGTGGTCACGCGTATTCTAGAGCTTGCCACTCAGAATGCATTCAAGGCGTGTTATTTGGCATAGAAATCTCAACTAAGTACTAATGAAAATGACGCAAGTAATACTACGTTGAGACGGCGTAATTCCTCTAGGAACGTTAGTGCCATATAAGAAGAAGAAGATATAACATCAATCAAAGTATGTATCGTATATATTTGAAATCGCATAAAATGTAAAAACTCGATTTTCTATATCATTATCAAATTAAGTCGCAATTCGGTATAATAAACATCAGTTTTATGATGTACATTGTCATAAAATATATTTAATCCGCATCATATGCGTATATTTCGCTGATACAGTTTGTGTGTCGTCTAAGCGTTTAATTTAAATCGATTCAGTACTGCAGTAAATCGTGTTGCAAGCTAAGGAAAATCATGAAACAGATATCATATTAGCTCCTAATAAAGAACATATTACATCATATTGAAATGTCAATGAAATGCTTTAACATTCACAAGTTTCATTTCATAACAGCAATGTCTGAACACGTTGGAAAGAATAAAATAATTAAATTTAAAAAAGTGGCTCTTGTATGGCTCGGAAACCAGGAATTTTATATCATATCGAATCATATGTATGAGTTTTAACCGCTGTTGAATTAACTAGCGATTACGCAGAAACGGCTAGAATTGGCCAACAGAAGATATGTTGTGTTCCATGAAGACAACGCAAGGCCTCACACGCCTGTAGTGAATCGCCAGAAACTCCGGGAGCTTGGTTGGGCAGTTTTAATGCATCCTCCATATAGTCCGGACTTGACACCAGGTGATTACTACCTTTTTCTCGCATTGACAAACTTCCTGATTGATAAGAAATTGGGATCAAGAGAAGATTGTGAGAATCATTTACTAGAGTTTTTCGCTAATAAGGACTAAGACTTCTATGATAGAGGCATTACCTATTACCTTCAAAATGGCAAAATATTTTACAACAAAATGGTGCATATTTGAACCAAATCGGACAATCCGAAACATCTTATACAATATTTTGAGTTCCACGTAAAAATAATGGATTTATTTTTCTCCAGCCTAATATCTTAGACATACACTGGAAATATAGGTATCAATTCAAGTTTTCAGTTTTTTGAAGGATACTAACTGTTTTAGGACCACATTCAACCAGACGATTTTATTATACAATTATAAATTTCAAGAATGTACCATGAAATAATGAGTGCTTCGCTCATGAAATAACCAGGGGTTAGACATCAATTGAATATAGGCTACCCAAAATCAAAATCAATATGGCGTCATTTGTTTATCAACATATCATTTACGAGGATTGAAATCGAAAAATGCGCTGCTTTATTCTAACTGCATGAGCGATATTCATATTTCAGTTTCACATGGAGGTGTTCACATTTAACATGGAGTTTAAAGTTAGCCACTATTCGACTATATAACCGCACCGAGTTGTACACAACAGTAATTGATTGAACCAAAATGTCAGTAAACCGCAGCAATATTGGGTACACTGGCAATATGAGGGATTTGACGTTTTAGTCGTACCCCTGGAAATAACTTGACGTCCTAAATGTTGAAATTTGCAACACTGCTGCCATTTTTGCCGTTTGCATTCGCTGTCAAGATTTGCCCTTTCATTTGTTACCAACTACCACATGATATAAATGCATATATATGTGCGGATATAAATAAATACTCATTCGATTCGTATTACATGAGAGGTGCACCGCATTGGAGCTTTCTCTGCAGGAAAACTAGTCTCGAAAAAAGCGTCGAAGAAAAGCCACGCTGTGCAACAAAGTATGACCAATCTGCCGGCCGTAACCATTAGCTGGAATTGATTAATCTGAACGTGTCGATATACTTCCAGATTCGTCCGCACCCGGCGTAACAGCAGCAGCAATAACTTAGGATCTCAGCACCGGCAGTTCGGTAGTGAGCGTGAACCGGCTGTAATAACAATAACAAAACCAACACCAGTCAACATTTCGTCCTCAAATCGAAAACTGTCAGACCTGGTGATGGCCAAACGAGCCGCTGGATTTCTCATATTTCGCCGGCTTTGCGAACGAATCGAATATCTGATGCTGCAGGCCTCCTACGGCCAGCACCACTGGTCCCCTCCGAAGGGACACGTCGATCCGGGCGAGGACGACTTCAAAACCGCCCTCCGGGAGACAGCCGAAGAATCGGGGTAAGCGTTTCTTTTTTTTGTGTTTCTGACCGTAATCCAATTTCGCAGTCTCAATCGATCGTATTGGATTTTTTTTCAAGGGCATTCACCAAATGGTTGACATTGCGAGTGAAGTGAGACTGTTTAGCTGTTTTTACACGAACGGTATTATCATGCTTATACATGAAATATTTACTGTGGGGTGTGGAATATAGCATAACAGATTCGAATTCCTTGCCTTTTTACTACTTTCGTTAAAACAACATTTTTTAACACTGTGACTCTCTGAATAGTGTTTTTTCAATAATGATTCACCATATAGATATTTGTATTATCAGTAATTATTCATCAATAATGCTTGGCAATTAAATGAGAACCACTTAATTGAAAAATTATCAAGCACAACAATAAATCATCCAAAAGAAAGATGACGATCACTTGTTACCGCTCTCGGATTTCACTTTGTTGGCCAGTAAAGCACCAAGCATGCTTCTTTCAGATACCAGGAGACCGATCTTCGCGTCTACAAGAACCAATCACGAACACTCGAATACAAGGTCAAGGGTCACGACAAAGTCGTTGTCTACTGGCTAGCGGAACTGACCGACCCATCCAAGGAAGTTAAGCTATCCGATGAACATCAGGATCTGAAATGGCTGGAGCGTGACGATGCAATACAGATTGCCGGTTACGAGGACTTTGCCGTCATGGTCCGGCACTTTGACGACAAAATTAAACAGGGTTATGACCAGCTGTGAGCATCCTTCCCCACGAGGAGCGTTATTATCGAAATATCTAACTATATAAAACGAGTTTTCCTTTATATTATTTTTTCCTATTACACGCATATACATATACATAATTATATTTAAAAGAGAATGAAATGTCGTCGGACGTGAGAAGAGAGTATCGATTTACAATTTTTATCTTATTAGCTTTTAAACTCGCACTCGCCGCTTTTGGAACTAACCGGTGAGGGAGTGGAAAGGCACCTACTCAGTGCTGAATGAGTGTGTTGGGCTGACCAAAACGTTTATGAAACATATGGAAACTACACACCTAATTTCAGCCGTAAAATTGAATTTATAAACCTAGCTTGCAAAACGCTAATAAAATAAGATTGACGAAAAAGTAAGGCTCAGTGAAATTAATAAATATTATTGCATAGCAAATAACGTATTCGGTTCTTAGAATAGGAAAGAAATCCACGAAATCCAGATTCACACGTAACACAAGTTAAAATGTGTCCCAACTGTTTGAGTCCCAAGCAAATTTTATGATCGTATGCCAGAAATGCGAATGAGTTTGGGTATATTCATATAAACTGATGGATGGATGCAAAAATCATCGAAAAATGGATGAGCAATAAGCGATAGAATTTAGATTTGTTCAATTTATACCCCCAATATGATCCCGAAAGACGAAATTCTACGCTCCCCGCCGATTTGGCATTTAACAAACAGAAGTGCTATAGCAATCCTCCGCACTCAAGCTGTTCAACAACAATGCATGCTAGTGAATTTCCGAGATACACACGCAATGGTTAAATCTTCGGTTAAATGCTGCGTCAGGACCACCCATTCGGGAAAAAGTCGGGAATTGCTTCACGAAGTCGGGATTTTTTTTTGTTCAGTGTTTTCTGTGGCACTCTAAAATGTTACTGTATGTTATTTGGCGCGTTACAACCTTCTAAGAGTGGGTTTAGACTAGTGATATATTCATGTGAAGAAATATAATGAGATTTATCTATAATCTATAATGAATATATTCATATTTTCGGTGAATTTATTCACCTGAAGTAGAACTGCATCCAACTTTAGTGATTTTTTTTTTTTTTTTTATTAAATCGTTTATTTTTACAGGCTCAGTTACATAAGTTTAAAGGAGCCAAACTCCTATCTGTATAGTTACAAGTATACATAAACATTTTTTATTAATTCTAATGTTAATGAGGTAGAGAACCGATTACTCGCGGCTTGCTCGAGTTTAGAAAGGTGACATTTTGTTTCAGGAAAAGGATGGGATATAAGGATATGTTGACAATGTTCACACTCACATTCATCATACTCAATTCTTAAGCCTATCTTATACCTTATACCATTTCACCTTATTCTATTGTTAGTAAGAAGGGATTTGATTTCTCGCGAAGGAAAAGGAAAAGGAGAATATAAGGATATAAGGACAATCACACACGAAGATCGATAGCTTTTAGGAAGACATATATTTGGGACATGTAATCAAGGTCTAACCGAGCCAACACATCTCTCACCGGCACATTGGGCTGCCTTCCTCTAGCCCGAAGAGAGTTTTCTAAATTCGATCTGGCAACAAGATACTCCTCGCACGACCAAACAACGTGTTCGATGTCGTGGTAACCTTGGCCACCGGCACAGATATTGCCATCGGCAAGATTAAAACGAAAGAGTAGCGCGTCTAACGAACAGTGATTGGACATGAGTCGAGAGAAGGTGCGAATAAAGTCCCGACTTAAGTCCAGACTTTTGAACCATGGTTTGAGGCTAACCTTAGGGATAATCGAGTGAAGCCACCGACCCAATTCATCTTCGTTCCACTTACGTTGCCAGTTAGCGATGGTATTTTTACGGAATGAAGAATAAAATTCATTGAAAGCGATTTGACGCTGATAAATATCGCCTTCAATTGCACCTACCTTTGCCAATGAGTCAGCCCTCTCGTTACCCGGAATTGAGCAATGTGAAGGGACCCAGACAAAGGTAATGACATAACAGCGTCTGGTTAAAGCACTCAAATTTTCTCGTATTCTCTCAAGGAAGTACGGCGAGTGCTTTTCCGGCCTCACTGAACGGATAGCTTCGACAGAGCTAAGACTATCCGTTACAATGTAATAGTGTTCAACAGGTCGTGAGGCGACGCTGTCCAGCGCCCAATGTATTGCTGCCAATTCAGCAATATACACAGAGCAAGGATTCTGAAGACTGTGGGAGGTGCTAAAAATTTCGTTGAACACTCCAAATCCTGTGGACTCATTCATAGAGGACCCATCAGTAAAGTACATATTATCACAATTGACACGCCCATACTTTGCATTGAAGATCGTAGGAACGATCCCCGATCGATGATAATCTGGAATTCCATGGATTTTCTCCTTCATGAACAGATCAAAATGTACAGAGGAATTGATGTAGTCAGGAAAACAAACACGGTTGGGAGTATACGAAGAAGGATAAACCTGCATGGAGATGAATTCATGATATGAGCTCATGAATCCTGAATGAAAATTTAGCTCGATAAGCTGCTCAAAATTTCCGATCACCAATGGGTTCATAACCTTACACCGGATGAGGAACCGAAGCGATAATAAATTGAAGCGATCTTTTAGTGGGAGTAGGCCTGCCAAAACCTCGAGACTCATGGTATGCGTTGAGGGCATACATCCCAACGCAATACGGAGACAAAGATACTGAATTCGCTCGAGTTTAATGAGGTGTGTTTTGGCAGCTGATTGAAAACAGAAACTGCCATACTCCATCACTGAGAGAATAGTTGTTCGATACAACATTATAAGATCTTCGGGATGGGCTCCCCACCAGGTGCCGGTAATTGTACGGAGAAAGTTTATTCTTTGTTGGCATTTTTTACTCAGATACCTAATATGGGCCCCCCAAGTACATTTGGAGTCGAACCAGACCCCAAGATACTTGAATGACATAGCATGAGTGATCGGTTTACCCAAAAGTTGAAGCTTTGGTTTTGCTGGTCTATGCTTCCTAGAAAAAACCACCATCTCTGTTTTCTCCGTGGAGAATTCGATCCCTAGCCCAATGGCCCAGGTTGAAAAATTGTTCAAAGTATCTTGTAAGGGTCCTTGCAGGTCGGATTCGTTTGATCCTACGACAGACACCACTCCGTCATCTGCAAGTTGTCTTAGGCTGCAATTTTGTGTAAGACAATTGTCGATGTCGCTTACATAGAAGTTGTACAAAAGGGGGCTAAAACATGAGCCCTGGGGGAGGCCCATGTAGGAGACCCGATTTACTGTCGAATCCCCGTGAGAAAAGTTCAACTGTTTCTCACAAAGCAAGTTATATAACATATTATTCAACAGAGGCGGCAGACCCCGAGAGTGTAATTTGTCTGACAAAACCTCTATTGAAACAGAATCAAAGGCCCCCTTTATGTCCAAGAATACTGAAGCCATTTGTTTTTTTTCGGCGTAAGCCATTTGAATTTCTGAAGAAAGCAACGCAAGACAATCATTCGTCCCCTTGCCCCTGCGGAACCCATATTGTGTATCTGAGAGTAGGCCATTCGTTTCAACCCATCGATCAAGGCGAAACAAGATCATTTTCTCCAACAATTTCCGTATACAAGACAGCATTGCTATTGGACGGTACGAATTGAAGTCGGACGCGGGTTTTCCGGGTTTTTGAATAGCTATAATTCGCACTTGTCTCCAATCATTTGGAACAATATTATGCTCCAGAGTGATTTATTACCAGTGAGAAATTCACAAGCGTTTACATATGCTGAATTTATTCAGGTTATATATACCTCGAATAAGTGTATCATATTTATTCTCACCCGTTTACACCTATTTTCACGTGGATAAATCCATCTATAGCTATAGATCTCCCTAATGTAAACTCGCCATAAGCAGCGTGAAACTGTATTTTTCAAAAAATCCAGCTCAGTAATTAATATAAGGTAATTCAATGTTCCATGGATAGTCCAGCAGTAAACTGGAAAATGGTTAAGGATTTTACAAGTGAGGGACTTACCTCAAACCCGTCATACGAAAATTTCAAGATTGTTAGCTGCCGACGTTCAGTATTTTCACTTCCAAGAAGAGGGTTGAGAAAAACTTAATGGAATTCGGTTGACTTTTTGAGAGCATTGTGCAGTCTGTTTAAAAACATTCCTCTGAGAAAGGCAGATTACACAGCCGCAACGTGTTCAAGTGTATTTTCGTTGAAGTTTTGTGATGTTCGCTGGGTGGAGAATGAACATGTTGCGGGACGTGCAGTTCGTGTGCCTTAGACGATTTGTCGGTGAGGTAAGGAAACAAGAGTACAATGAGCTTAAGGAAAGTCCCAAACTTAAAACGGAGTTTTGTATCAGTTTTCCGCTCAAAGGTATTCGAGATTGTAGCAAATGCTGTGGATGATAGACTACTGGGACCGAAGTTGACTTTTTGTGTTACGGCAGCATCGACAGTTAAACCGTTTTTGCATGAATATCAGAGGCACCGAAGGTTCCTTTCCTTTTCGATGACCTAACAGGACTTGCAAAGCTGTTATGGAGAAAACTATGAAGCCCGAACTACTGAAAGTGAAATCCAAATCAGTTGTCGAAGTTGAGCTCACAGAAAACAATCTACTGCTACCTGTTTTGCAAACCGCAAAACAGCAGTAAATTCCGCCAAAATTTTCAATAAAGATGTCCTAATATTCCGTACCAGCTCTGCCGTAATCTCGCGAAGTGACGCAAGCGCCAGAGGGAGAAATTTTCAGTACGAGACTTTTCGCAAAATTGCATGTATAATCAGCACACGCGTACATTACGAAAATCTGATCTGTACAAATTGTGTACAATTGTTGGAAAAGCATTGCCATCGTCTCGATTTTTGAAAAAATGCAATTTTATTTAAGCTATGTTACCAACGCCAGTTTGTTGTGAAAACAGCAAATTTTAATCGCTGTTTCCACAACCGATTGGCGTTCATCCATCAAAGTATGGGAGAATCTGTTTCCAAATATTTTCTACAACATACCCCCGTTGAGTGGAGCATGAGGTAGCATCAGAGAGAAAAGTTCTACACATTTTCCGTCTACGCTACAATGTCGTGCGGGATAACGTAGTTGAGAACCCGATTGTAACAACTATGGACAGCATCTTCTATTTCAATCCAAAACGCAACTAAAAACATCCGTGTTGAATAAGATACTGCAGTCCGAAATTATCCGATGTAAAGCAAATACAGTTTACGCGAGGATGTTCTGAGTTTTGTTATAAGATGCGTTTCAATGGAGATTTTAGACATTACCCTTCGATCAACTCTCAGCTTCAATTCATCCGAAAAAGACATTGAGCAAGTGAGGTAAGTGAACATCGTCAAGATGCTTTGTCCTTTGATTGATGTTGTAATTTGGAATTTGTTGTCCCTTCTCATTCATTGTATGCCATCAGAACGGATTAAAAATCATATCGCATCAGATTCCAAATTACGTCACATTATAAGGGCCACATCACAGTGGAAATGGCGCTTACGCCATTCCGTTTTCAAGCTTTTACGGGGTTATTTTTCCACATTTCCATAAAAATTCGCAGTCGTTTGAAAGGATTTGGTATTCTTTATCGATTTATAACATAAAAAGTAAAATGTCAATTTTGGCGCTTGCGTCACTGCGAAATCACGGCAGAGCTGTCGTGAGTTCTACTGTGGATTTTTGAAGAAATTGTTCATATGATCACCTTTGACAGATCCCATCACTCATTACCTCACGTATATTAACCCGGATGTGATTTCCAAGTTTCCGAATATAGCCAAGGAACAGATTTTGTTCAACGTCTCCTGCTAAAATTATATTATCTGAATATCAAAGAAAAGATCAAAGATTGGACAATTTTTGGATGGAACTTATCGCTCAGTCGAAGAAGGAGCTTCCAAATTTGACTTTGTTTTTGAAAAAAGCTCTTATTCTGTCACATGGTAATGCATCATTGGAGAGATTATCAACGAAAAGTGCTTAATAGTAAACCAACCCGAGTCTTTCGGCACAGAGAGTCGTGTGCATGTAAGATGCAATCACGAATGGAGTTACTGTTGTTTTTTTGTAACGGAATCACTCATCCATTACAGGTACAATGCTCACTCAAGATACGTGGAGTCCTTAAAAGCGAAGCAAACTGAAGAAGATTAGAAAGAAATCGCTACAAAACGAAAGTGGGAAGCAGAAAATAAAGCGAAGGAACTTCAGGCTGAAAAATGAAGATGCTGGCGGACGCCCAGAGAGATGCAGCCTTGATGGACGAGAATATTAAAATACTCTAAAAGTGTTGAAAGTTGAACAGAATTTGCAATAACGCTTAATAAACATAAGACGATTAATTCAGATTCTTTTCTCTAATGGGTTTCTTATGGCATCCCATAGAAACATTCGTTTTTTTTTTTAAATAGTTGATAGTTGAAATGTAGATCCAGCATATGGGATTTTTATTTATTTTGATTATTCAGGCTTGCGGATGAGATTTAATTCAAGTAGCTTACTTACTTAATTTGACTTAGCGTCGCTTTATGGATTTTCGGTTCAACTCAGTAACTAATCGTAAAGAGTATTCGAGACATCGAAATATGTTTGGATGTAATCGATAAGGTTCTAATAAATGAACCTTTTTGATAAGGAATTATTCTAATAAATGAACCTTTTTGAATTATGAGTAAGCAAAGTGAGATTGATCTGATATGTTTTAAAGCGCTTCGGGTTCCAAGTATATATTCCAAACATTCCAGAAACAATCCTAAGCATGAACCCAAAATCTGTTGCTAAGAAACACACCGTCCAATTTTTTGTCACATGCGGGACTTGGAAACAATAAAGTGAAAATATTTTCGCAATTCGGGGTTCAAAAATCAAATTTTGACTAACGACACAGCATTAGTAAATTTTTATTTTTGAGAATCGGGAATTTCGTGAAATCATGCGGGAAAAATGTGGGAATTCAAAAATTTAAATTGAGTGGCCACCCTGTGCAACAGGCAACATATTTTGTTGTGCTTCGCATACTAAAGCAATTAAAACGCCTGACATTATGTAAACAATCTGCTTAATGAGAAAATTGCCAAATTATGGACAAGTTGCTCTTCAACCGACACGTAATTTCTATTTCGTTTATCAGGATAAGCAAACAAATTGAGAAGAACGAATGTTTGTTTAGGCCAGGGGTTCTCAAACTATTTTGAGTAAGAGACCCCTTTTCCAAAATGAAGTCATACCTCAGATCCCTATACCCAAGTTTCCTATTCTATCTTTAGTTTTTTTTTCTTACTAAATATTATCAATTTAGAAACATTGCAGTTAGTTCAATGAGTGAATTTGACATTATTTCCTCATCATAGTAATACAGTCAACTCTCCCTAACTCGATATCCAAAAGGACCATCGAGTTAGGGAGGTATCGAGATACAGAACATTTTTTTATGTCTCAAATTGTCATATATTAGGGTAAGTGTTCCAATTATGGTATGAATTTGAATTTTTGATTCATTCCCTTAAAGTGATAAAAACACCTTTCTCATATAAAAAAAATATTTTTTCCAGAATCTTTCAGGAGGTGATAGACGGTTATATTTCACGAAAAAAATCCTTCTACGCATATGTTAGAATTTCAACGATGACAGACTTATAGAACTTTTTTTTTGTTTCGGATTCTGTTGGCTCAAACTGACTCTACATTGAAAAGTATGCTACGTAATCCGATTTGGTTGCTTTCATTTGATAGATGAGAAAATTTAGTACAGGATATAGTAGTGGAACATCTAAATTAGTGGATTAAACATTTTTGAAGTGGAAAATTTAAAAATTTTTTTATTTGTAATTATTAATTTTATCCTAAAATTTCATACTAAACTTGATTGTTTCTATCAATTAAATTAAAGCTCTCTAACCTCTCTACAATTTGTTCTTTGACGCCCAACTTCTATCTCTCTTAATTTCGCTGTAATATCGATATAAACAATTCCTGATGAAGATTCAATCAAAATCTTCAAAAATCGCGATTTTTAACCCACTGTACTTATAAAAGCCACTTAAGTTTCACCTTAATGCTGAAAGGTTATTTTTTTTCTTGAAATTATTCATATTTGAATTATAAAAAAAAACTTTTTTTTTTCAAACTGTATACAATCGAGTCCAACTTGCATGAGGCACTAGGTTAACAAAGAAAATATTGATTAAGTATGTTACTCAAACTAAATTGTAACGATCACGCAGGAACTGTTCAATCACAAAGAAATGTTCGAATAGTTTCACAGGAACATTTTCAGTTGATTTCAATATTCCGGACATATTCTTCAGGTTTGATTAAACGTTCGAATTAACATCTCAATAGAACTACTATCTTCAGCGTTTTTCTCAGGTTTTTCAACACTTTCCAGTATATCGGTATCTGGCATCATATCACAGCAAATCACGTTTTGGTCCTTTTTGGACTAATTTTTAAAAGACATTGAGCAATCGAACGGTATTGTACCGTCGACATCAGCAAGCTCACGACGCATTAATTATGCCAGCGGAATATCACTCCCGTCCATGTTGGTTGTGCTTTGAAGTTAGGAATTCCCAGTTTCTGGACAAATTCTCAAGCCATATCCCGAAGAATAGAAGAGGGGTAAATTATTCTGTCTAGCTTGACAAGACAAAAATTCATTGACCGCTCCAGCTTCTCGATTCTGACCAACCTTATATGCTTTTGGTCTAGATACAATTTTCCATTCCGATTCCATTTTTACTTTAGTTTGAGTAGTGTTGATACCGCACTTTGTGCAATACTGAAATTATTTGCAGCTTCAGACCCCTTCCGTCCATATTTTTCGACCTGCTCGATGATGCTCAAACCTTGCGCAATGGTTAGCGTTTTGATTGTTCGCTTGAAAGGTTTCTCGTGGTGTTGGACACGGGAGGATGTTCAATTTAAATAAACCAACTCTATTCCGTTAGTGTGATGGTTAAAAAATCCTACAAATATTTTATTCATCATTTATCATATCATTATCATTTTTATAAAAAAATATATTTACTTTGAGTCTCCTCCACAGTCTAATCTTCACCTACTGCCTCTGATATTGAACCTTCTGTTGCAAAGAATAAATTTAAATTTAAATTCTATTCAAGTACACAAATCTGTGCATCCATCTCACCTTCAACTAATTTGTCAATTACATAAATTAAAATTAGATTGATTTCGATTGTTCTTTTTACAATTTTTAAAGGCGTATAGCGTATAGCGATTCAATTTGTCTTTTACCCTTTCAGTTCAATTTTCTTTTCAAGGATGAGGAACCTATTATCTCCTATTTGTGTCTTCATCCCTATTGTGTGTCTCTGGCTTGAAAACGATATTTTCTTGCAGCATCTGGAACCGTTGTTTTGGAATAGAGCGCGCACGCAGATTGCGTAACACTGCCCCCCAAATAAGACGAGTACCAGTCGGTTTATTTAGTATCGCGCTCTATGTCCAACACTGCGAGTTTAACAGCTGGTCTTTCGTATATTCCCTTTGAGGTCTGTACAGTTGCGCTTCTTACTTGGCCGTCTTTATTAGCTGTGGCTATAACTCTCCCTTTTGGCCAACAATTCCGAGGATAGTCTGCATCAACAATAACTACTACATCACCGACTTTGATGGGCTTCACTGGATAATGCCACTTGGTGCGTCTCGTAATCTCTGGAAGAAAATCTCTCACCCACCGCTTCCAAAATTGGTTTGCCATCACTTGTGACATCCGCCAACAGTGTCGTAATGTGGCCGCGCTACTATCCAATAGAGTAAGTGGTTTGGAACCGTCGGACGAACCTATCAGGAAGTGATTAGGTGTAAGGGCAGGCGCTGAAACATCATCAATCGGTACGTGTGTCAGCGGTCTACAGCTCAAAATTCCTTCCACTTCAATCAGTGCATTTCGCAGCTCTTCCTCAGTTGGTCGCCTCGCTGTTTGCATCATCGTGAGATTCTTTTTTACGGATCGAACTAATCGTTCCCAACTACCGCCCATATGCGGAGATGCAGGTGGATTGAAGCTCCACGTCGTCTCCGTGGTAACGAATTCCTGCATGAGCATATTGTGATTGATAGCAGTCATTGCCTCGTTCAATTCACGGTTCGCACCAACAAAGTTTGTTCCGCGGTCACTATAGAACACCGCAGGTTTGCCGCGTCGTGCGATAAAATTCCGAAGTGCCATTATGCATGAGCTGGTGCTCAAAGAACTTGCCAGCTCTAGGTGAATTGCTCGTATGGTTAAACATGTTAACAAAACGCCCCATCTTTTCTCAGTTCTTCTCCCGATCAATACTTCCATAGGACCAAAATAGTCGACTCCGACATGTGTAAAGGGTCGCGTGAAGGTAGATAAACGGGCAGGTGGAAGTGGAGCCATCTGTGGTGGTTGCGGAACTACTGAAAGATTCTTGCAATGCTGACAGTTGCGTCTAACCTTAGCATATGTACTACGAATCCGGGCGATGGAGTATCGTTGTCGCAGCTCATTGATGATAATTTCGTGGTTTGAATGATGGTACAAACCGTGATAATGTTTTATGATAAGTAGAGTGACATTATGTTCGGGTGGAAGAATAATTGGATTTCTCGTTTCAGGATTGAGAGCTTCACATGCTCCTGTTCTTCCAGACATTCTCAGGATACCGTTCTCATCCAGAAATGGAGTCAGTTGGAAAAGTGCGCTACTTTTGGGAATTTTCTTGACTGGACCAACTTGTTTGGTATTAGCACAAAGAATAGCCAGTTCATCCGAATACACCTCATGCTGAGCCTGCGAATAATGGTGTCTTTCTGCCAACTGGAGTTCGTCGTTCAAGAGTGGTCCGTAAACGCAGGATTTACCATTGCGTTTTCTTCGAAGATTCATCACAAATCTTATTACATACGCTGTAACATGAATTAAACGTTGCCAGGTCGAGAAGTTTTCTACTGCTATGATGACATCATGGACAGTTACATGGAAAAGAACACTGGGGCGTATTTCTTCAGACGTCGTTGGAATTTCAAGCAGCATTGGGGGCCAGTTGGATTCTGGTTCCCACAAAAATTCTGGCCCATCGAGCCATCGCCTTCTTTCACCAGCTTTTCGAGAGCCTTGCCATTTTGTTCCTTCGTCTGCGACGTTCATTTTCGTTGGAACCCACCTCCAGTCTCTCACATCGGTCGATTCGAGAATTTCACCTACTCTGGCAGCCACAAACTGATTATAGCGTCGATGATCTGATCGAATCCAACAGAGCACGTTACGAGAGTCGGTCCAGAATACGCGTTTCGATATTTTCGTCGAGATGCTGTCGCAGATGGTGTTCGCGAGTCTTACTCCTATAATTGCAGCTGTGAGTTCGAGCCTCGGAATCGATAGATAGGTTAACGGAGCTACTCTAGTTTTTGCACTGACCAATGAGCATTCAATAAACTTATTTTGTGAATATCGTAGGTAGACAGCAGCAGCAACACCAGACTCGCTCGCATCGACAAAGATATGTAGTTGAGCTTCATATGTTTCATTCCCAGTCACATGCTGTCGGTAGCATCTTGGTACAGATATTTTCTCGAGTTGCTTCAATTGGGCCACCCATTGTTGCCATTTTACGCTCAATTTATCATCAAGCTGTTCGTCCCATTTGATGCCCGACCTCCATATATCTTGTAGCAAAATTTTCAATGGCATTAAGTAGTTCGCAATTAACCCTAGCGGGTCAAAGATAGTCATTAAAATGCGCAACACTTCCCGTTTCGTAGGTTTTTTCTTCCCATCCAAGAGATGTGCATCGAATCTAGACCAACAAAACTTGAATGCGAGACGATCCGTCGGTGCATTCCACCATAGGCCGAGGACCTTTTCGGTGGCACTATTAGAGTTTAAGTCGAGATCGAAATCCATTGCTCGTTGCTCATCAAGGGTAGATAGAACGCACTGGGAATTGGACATCCAATTTCTAATCTCAAATCCTCCCTGAGCATGTATAAATTTCACTGCATTCGCCAATTTAATAGCTTCATGTTCATTTTCAACGCTTACTAATAAATCGTCGACGTAATGTCCCCTTTTTATTACTTTCACCGCTTCAGGATACTTATGCTCAAATCTTTCTGCATTGAGGTTTTTCACGAATTGCGCGGTATTGGGTGAGCAGCATGCTCCGAATGTCATAACGCACATTTCGTACACACTTGCTTCTGATTGATCTTTTTCATCATGCCATAAGAATCGCTGACTATGTTGATCTTCCTTCCGCATGCGTATCTGGTGAAACATTTCCCGTATATCACCTCCGACGGCCACTCGATGCTCTCGGAATTGTAATAGAATGGAATTTAAGGGAACAAGATTATCTGGTCCTACCATTAGGGTTGAATTTAGAGAAACTCCATGGATAGCCGCTGCCGCATCCCATACTATGCGCACCTTTCCAGGTTTGTTTGGATTAGTGACTGGGAAAATAGGGAGATACCAGATCCGCTGGTGATTTTCTTTTAATTCTTCATCTGTTAATTTCCGGATGTATTTTTTTCTCTATGTATTCAGCTATCTTTCCTTGCATGATGCGTTTCAGTTCCGGATCTTTTTCCATTCTTTTTTCAAGACAGTATAACCGTCTCTGCGCTAAAGCTTTACTGTCCGGAAGCCTAATTTCGTCATGTCGCCACAATAACCCTGTCTCGTATCGCTCACCACTAAACTGGGTAAGAGATTCGAGTAGATGCAATGCATGTTTATCTTCGTTAGACATTAATGATTGACTTGGCTTCGTAATCCCCATGGCTTCTAGAGAAAAATATTGTTTCACCGTTTGATGTAAGTTATCGTGGGTGTTGCATGAGCATGGAGAAACGTGAAAAGAATAATGTATCATGTGCAGTTCGACGTCATTCGAGTTTCCGCCATAGACAGTCCATCCAAGGCGAGTTTTAATAGCAATAGGTTGATTATTGTTTCCTTCGCGACTTTTGCGCACCAACATAACGTTTGCGTGTTTTAATCCTATCAATATGTTTGGTCTAATATTCTCATAAGATTCGATTGGTAAATCACGTAAATAACTATGCTTATCCTTCAACTCAGACACATTTAGCGTCTGGAACGGCAACCGGAGATCCTCGACGGTACGCACGTCCTCCAAATTGTATCTTTTCTTGTCGCAACCTGAAATGTCTAAACTGACTTTTTGTGAATTCGCCTCATAGCGTTGCATTCCGCCAGTCCACTGCAGGCATAGGGGCTTGATTTCTCCTTGCAGCCCTAAGATACTCGCTGCTTTTTTATCCAGGAGTGTCGAACCAGAACCCTCATCCAGGAAGGCGTAACAACGTAAATCTTTATCGACGCCATGAAGTACCACAGGCAAATAACGTAGTAGCGTACAATTGGTTGACAGCTGATGAGTGTGACAGTTTTGAGCTTCAGATTGGTTTTCATTATCCACATGATTTGTATCGTATCGAGGTGACCATTGCTTATGTAATAACGGATGGTGCTTAAATGTACAGCCATTAATACCGCACGGTTTCGAGTAACAACCGCCTTTGTGCTGTCGGAGACATTTTCGGCATAATCTAGCTTCACGAATTAAACCCCATTTAGCGTCGTAGCTTTGTGTGTTAAAACGTGTGCATTTTTCTAGTGATTCGCAGTTTCCTTTACAAGCGATACAGGTTTCAATCTTCGATCGTTCCGTCGCTATGTTAGTATTCGAAGTGTATTGTGTCGATGCATCCGTCGAAGATGGACGCTCCGAGTGAGTGTTTATATATGTTTTGCCCTTCTTGGGATCGGTTTGATGAACTCGATCGTTCATATGCTTCGGTTCAACTATAAGACAGGCATCTTCAGCAATCGAATACATCCAGGAGCTGAATATTTCTAAACTCCCTTGTACTACAGTTCGGTTCGATCTGGCCCATTCCAATCTAAGAGTTGGTGGAAGTTTACCAATGAGTTCTTGAAGAAATGATGCATCATTCATGTACTCTTTGCATTGACATGCTTCGATGGTTGCGCAGAGGTTTTGTACCGCTAAAGCAAAATCAATTAGCTTATCCATTGCATCGGGCCTCACAGATGGCATAGCAGAAATCTTCTTCTTCAAAGTATTTATTATTGTATGAGGTTGACCAAATCTTAATTTTAGAACGGAAATTGCTTTGGGTAGGGTAGATGGATGCATTAAAAAACTTTGAACAGCAGCGTATGCTTCATCTTTCAAACAGTTCCGGAGTCTGATCATATTTTCATCATTTCTATATCCACACATATTCGAAGTGCTTTCGTAAGTGGAAAAAAACATGGGCCACTCCTCTGGGTTGCCAGAAAATTTCGGTAAGTCTTTAGGCACTACCTGACGCGCTGCTAACTGATCTTGCGTCAATCTATCATAATCAGCGGATCTCAGAACTCGTGATGAATCACGTTCGTGATGTTTGGGTGTTGATCGCTCTTCTGGTATAAACTGTTGTTCATGTTGTTGATTTACAGTATAGTTGCCAGCACCTGCTTGAGCTTCAAGAGCGCATTCGTGTCTGCATTCACGTTGGGATATATTGCTTTTGTCATGTAACCATTCGTTTACTTTTGATGTAGCATCCTGCTCATCTATTTCTGAATTATTGACATCATTCATTTGTTCTAGAATGTGAAATCGTTTGTCTAGCATTTCTAGTTTCAGTTTAATTTCTTCTTTTTTCAACGCATGTTCCTCTTCTAATTTCTTCAGTTGAAGTTCTAGAAGAGCTTTCGTTTGGTGTTTAGATCCTAACGACTTGATCGACCCCGCTTTTGATGGTGGTTTAAGGTTTGATTCTTTCGCTGATTTTTCTTTGCTTGTTGTCGGTATTTCATCTTGATTTAGATTTTGCTGTGTTGTCTGCGCGTTTCTGCATTCTTGACAACTCCAGTCTTCATGTTCTATATCCTGTGTAACACCGACACAAGTATAATGGTACCATTCATCACACACGTCACATTGAACCATTCTGCTATTATCGTTCAAATTGCACGAACGACAATTGCAGTTTACAGTTTCTTGAAACGCAACGTTTCCCAATGGTTTTTGTTCTACCTTGTTATCTGGCATCTTCGCGTTATTCGGACGTGATGTGTCTGTAGATTTACTAGACTTAGTTTTTCCGACATTGGACATAATCAAAGATTTTTTAAAATGTTGGACACGGGAGGATGTTCAATTTAAATAAACCAACTCTATTCCGTTAGTGTGATGGTTAAAAAATCCTACAAATATTTTATTCATCATTTATCATATCATTATCATTTTTATAAAAAAATATATTTACTTTGAGTCTCCTCCACAGTCTAATCTTCACCTACTGCCTCTGATATTGAACCTTCTGTTGCAAAGAATAAATTTAAATTTAAATTCTATTCAAGTACACAAATCTGTGCATCCATCTCACCTTCAACTAATTTGTCAATTACATAAATTAAAATTAGATTGATTTCGATTGTTCTTTTTACAATTTTTAAAGGCGTATAGCGTATAGCGATTCAATTTGTCTTTTACCCTTTCAGTTCAATTTTCTTTTCAAGGATGAGGAACCTATTATCTCCTATTTGTGTCTTCATCCCTATTGTGTGTCTCTGGCTTGAAAACGATATTTTCTTGCAGCATCTGGAACCGTTGTTTTGGAATAGAGCGCGCACGCAGATTGCGTAACACGTGGTTTTCCATACTTGAAAAGAAATTGTTTGATGACACGAACACTCCGTCTTCACTTTCAAGGGCAATTGAAATCTGAGGTAATAACGCACAAAAACATGTACGCGAAAATCAATCGAGTTAGGGAGGTGAAAATCCATGGAAAAATGAATCAAAACACATCGAGTAAGAGAGGCATCGAGTTAGGGAGGTATCGTGTTATGGAGAGAAGAATGCTTGTAAAATCGAAGGTGCCATGAAATCCATCGAGTTAGGGAAAATATCGAGATACAGAACATCGAGTTAGGGAGAGTTGCCTGTAATAGACAAATATAAATTACTCACAAACTATAAAAATAACATTCAAATCGCAAACCAATCTATCCGCAACTACCAAAGTATCAAAATACGATTCAATATTGGTTAGTTAAAGCCTTACATATACGCGTTCGTTGATTTTCAAATGGTTCCTTCGATTTCGGGTTGTTTGTAACCACATTGAAGCATTTTGACGTCTTTCATTTCTATACTGGAGTGTAAGTTCAAGGTTTGGAAACAAGAGCGTTACGTCAGAACAACAAGATTTTCAGCGTTAATACCTTTTTGCCTGGTAAACGAAATGGTATGATAGCCTTCATTCAAAAGTTAAAATGTGCTTATTAATTATTGACCCAAAAAAAAATTTTAAAAGCTTAAAAATTGCTTTAAAACCAGGCTACTGAAATCACACAAATCTGTATATAATCTGACGATCGCTCGGAAAACCATTCCAAGATTTGCGTTGCGTATTTCCGAGGACGAATCGATTCCTCCTCTGAGCGTTAATAATTATTTTCCAGCTAAACGAAGTGATAATGTGATGATCACTTTATTCGAAGGATAAAATTTCTAAGAGCTATATGCTTGTTACTTATTGAATGCTAAGTCAACAGTAGTCCTAGGCCCACCTTGCGCTTATATCATAGATATAACCCCCTTATAGTTTTTCGACAAGGTATCATGATGGAAAAACGAGAAGATATTTTTCAGCAAGGTTCCGCAACGCGTTGTAACCAAAGCTTATTACAACCTTGGTTGTACTCCTGCTCTCGTCTGCGCTGATGATAATCAACTTTTCTTGCATTATCTCATTGGCTCATTCCATGGCTGTGATATAGTACGTATTTATTATACATTGAGGAATTACAAATATTGAAGATCCTAAAACATCTTAGTAGAATTCTTGTGTAATGCGTCAAAGTGAGTGATATACTCCAGCATGTAGAAGTAACCGAGTAAACATTTCTTCGTTTTTCTCATATAGCTGAGCAAATAATCAAGAGTTCAAAGAATTGATGGGGGTCTCCGTAGCCACATTGGTTGCGCGTTCGCTTAGTAAGCGATCGATCGTGAGTTCAAAACTCAGGGCACTCATTGACCATCTTTGTGTTGTTACAGAATAGCTACGTCCACGCAACAATCATCAGCGATGGAGATCGATCCACGGTCGAAATAAGATCGATTCATCCATACAACTGCTCTGCTCTGCCAGACACATCGGGCTACTGTTCTATAAATAACTCAACAATGATCAAACAACTGTCTCCGCTGTCCGGTGGTCCAACTGGATAATGGAAGAACAGAAAGAATACCCTTACGCCTAAATGTACCATATGTAATGGTATAGAAGGAATACTGGCGAATGGCAACTGTGTAATGTGCTAATTATAGATATGATAACCATGTGACATATACACGATTAAAATTCGGCTCTGTTACAGCTAAAATGCTAATGAGCCTTAAATAAATAAATGGGATAAAAAAAAAGAATTGATACATATTTATAGCACTTATAACATATTGTAAAGACTGATGCGATCTGGGGCTCAGATTTTGACGTAGGATTACGTCTTTCGGGAACATATTGGGGTACAAATTGAAAATCGAAAATCGAACACATCGTGAAAATTGTCCAATTTCAAACGCTTATTGCTCAGTCATTTCATGATGGATTGATGAAATTTTTGCGTCATTCGATTTCGGCACTCCATAACAATTTTTTATGTTGAAGAAAATATTATATTTCATGAAACTAACAATCGAACAATTGAAAAATCTCAACCCCTAACCTAACGGAAATACCCACTTCTGATTGGTCGAAATTGACAACACATGCGGCGGGTCCCTAACAGAGACATCAAAACCAAGCTGCCTGGGGGGAATCAGCATTGCAAATACATGAAAGTAGGGGGAGCTTTAGTTCCTACCGAAATTTGTTCCCTAACAGAGACATCTAAACCAAGGTGCCCGGGGGAAATCGGCATTGCAAATATATGCAGGTTGAGGGCATTTTTATATTGCAAGAAAAGTGAGTGATACGATTAATTCTAGCAAATAAAATTTAAATTTGGAACTTTAAAGTTGGTTACTTCTTGAAATTTCAAATTATCGTGTATTGTGAAAAATTTAACACAAGTATAACTGTAAAATTGTATATGGTAGCAGTTGTGTTAAAATTGACTTGATGTATGAAACGATTTATTTCAATTTTCGAGTCAAATTTCGATTTTTTTTTGTGTTCATTTTCACCCAAGCAAAGTTTATATGGAGAGAAAAATTGGAAAAGTGAAGAAATATTAGAAAAAATATTTTTCCATATGCTCTACATATAGTATTAGGTGTTGTTAGTCCAATAAAAAAAAGAAAGTAAAAGTTATAAAAGAAAATTACCTTTTCCATTTCAAATATGTTTTCTCTATATTAAAGTAACATGCTTTTACTGATGAGAAAAAATAAGAATTGTGTTCGGTGTTGGTAATTATCTTATATTACATGGGTAAGTTTTTTTATTTCATCCATACATAACACAGGAGGCATCTCGTCTGGAATCACAGAGGGCGATTTTCATCATATCTCGTTCCACTTCGGTATCTTTTATCTGATACACACCATCCAACGGCTGTTTACAATCCTTCTGTCATAATCACTCGGTAAACACCGGTGGAGTGAACGAACAATACCCAACAACCAAACAAAACGGTCCTTTTCAGGGCCACCAAATAATTACCAAAGAGTTTAACGATGTTATTCTTCAAACTTATCCAAAATCAACAGACATCCTAACGGAATCCTACGTCAACTATGCGGTCGTGTCTCGGACACAACCCTCCTGTAATTTTTTTTGTTACTGAATGCTGCCTGTGAATACGCAGTGAATAACCAGTACCTCACGCAGTTGTAACTTTGAGTGAGCTGTAAAACTTCGATAATAACCAACCATAGTCGCAATGTTCTTCTATGGAATAGCTTTGTCGGTAAAAAAAACCGTTCCACGGCCTGAAAGAGCCATTCTCCCCTGGTATCAGTCTTTATATACACTCTGTCAAACTTCTATAAGACCACCCTGATTCTATTTCGTTGTAACACAAACAGAATTTCAACAGGATACATTTATACATTGTTGAATGCTTAGAATAAAGTGTATTTAACGTCAATTTCGTTCAAAAGAGTTGTTTGTTTATTTATTGTGCTTAAATATGATAATTTCAGCTGTCCTGTTTCTATAAGACCGTTCCAAAATTCATAAGTATTATCAATGAAAAATTTCAAAACGATCGGCTGATTCACATGTCAATAAATGGAAACCTTGCCATTTCGGCCAATAATCTGAAAAATTCGTGTTGGAATACTATTCACCAAATGTTGCTGAACGAATTTCTCGATATTTTTTCATGTTTCCGAAATTGCGACCTTGAGCTCTTCAACCGTGGTGTACCGTTTTCTCTCAGTATAGACTCTGCGTACAAGGATCCCCCTAAGATTTTCAACAGGATTCAAATCTGGAAAGTGAGCCGACCAGTCCAATTAAGTTTTTGGTCCTTAATCCATTGCTTAGTTTCCTTGCTGATATGAATAGTAGCATTGTTTTGCTGGAATGTGAATTTTTTGTGACGATATCCACGCAAAAACGGTGGGAGAGAGGATTCCAGAACATGTATGCAATTCTTGAATGATGTGAAAGCTGTCTTGAGCTCTCCCGTTGCATAGAATCCCGCCCAAACCATGCACGAGCCTCCACCAAAATTGCTGTTTAAAAAAGACTGTTCTTTCTTCCGTAAATCACGCCCGTACCCGTTGAAACCATCAGGACCATCCTAATAGAACTTTTTTTTTATCAGTGAAGATAACCTATACATTGAAGAACTTTTCGTTATGGCAAATGTTATAGCAAATGTATTGTTTTGCAAATATTCTTTGTCACAACAAACCATGTTCCACTGTCGGTTCATGTGAACTTTGGCAAAACGCAGCCGTCTTCCAATGTGAGACGGTATAAGATGAAGAGCTTTAACCTTTCAAGCCCTCTTTATGTGAGGATTTTTTACCAAAACTTGACGATTTGCACCCGAGTAACATTTGAATTGAAATATTACTTTATTTGCATAAGCGATTTTGAGGTAATCGAAGCTGTTCTAGCTATTTCCCGCTTATCCCGGTTAGAGAGCTTCGATTTACGTGGAGCTCTCTCCTTCTTAACGTATTCTTGATGATTCGCCAAATAATTGAGCACTACTTGATGTAGACGATCCCATCAAGTCGAGCAATTTCTCTGATACCAACATTTTTTGGCAGAATTCACCGAGTTGTCTTTCTTCTCTCTCTGTGCGCACTTTTCCCTTCGGCATTTTCCAGATTTATTAATCAAAACAACTAAAACAACGGAAAATGTAACTGGTGTTTTAGAAACTTGACAGTTGGAAAATACGAAAACATTCGTTTACGCTCAGCGCTTGCACACATGCATATGAAAATCATGCAATGTATGGTGGTCATCAATACCTACACACTAGAATATAAATTAAAGCATTGTTTGTTTACAATGACACAAAGCAGCAAGATCATCACCTGGTCTTATAGAAGTTGGACAGAGTGTATATGGAGGTTTTAGGAGGCAATAAACGTTACTATGGTGGTTGGACACTCCTCCCCCTCCCTAAGGTGGGAGACTGCATTACTCGAGAATCAATGAAGCAAACGGAACCAAAACTGTGCATGGTGGTTTCGAAGGGAGGGGGGTGTGGTGTTTGCATAACTCGAGAACTAATCTAGCAAATTGAACAAAAATTTTCATATGGAGGTTTTAGGTAGCAATAAATGTTTCTATGGTGGTTCGACACATTTACCCTCTCTCTAAGGGCATGGGGCCATACAAATGAAAAACAAACTTCTGCATAACTCACGAGCAGACGAGCGCTCGTCTCGTTTGTTTTCATATTCCAGAAGCCGAGCTTTTAGTCGACGAGTTTTAGACGAGTAGCTCTTCTGGCTCGACGACCGTTTGGCCGCGCTCGTCGATGAATCAGTCGAATCGTCTAGTTCGTTTGATGTGTTTGTTCACCTTGTTGATTGAAAGCATTGGTATACTTCTGCTCCGCCTTTATCTTCAAAAATTGTTTCACGGCTAAACTAGTATTTCATAAGCAATGTATGTTTTCAACTGCAACCATCAAATTCAATTCAATAATTGCAAGATTTTACAGATTTTCAAATGGGCCTCTTCCAAACAACACAACCAAATGTAAACATTGAACTCATATCCAGGGATGCTAGATGACTGTTTTGAATATATTAACACGGCACGAAAAAGGTCTTCACATATTGAACGAAAATGAGTAATTCAAAATAACTACTTTATTGGAAATACATATATATAGATTTAAAACTTTTCTTG
The DNA here is from genome assembly GCF_029784135.1 of Toxorhynchites rutilus septentrionalis. Taxonomy (NCBI): domain Eukaryota; kingdom Metazoa; phylum Arthropoda; class Insecta; order Diptera; family Culicidae; genus Toxorhynchites; species Toxorhynchites rutilus. Next base: position 66,422,911 of record NC_073746.1, on the reverse strand, counting down.
ATAAATCTTTGATTAGGTGAACAAACATTACCCCCAATAAATCCATAATAACAAAACGTCTGAGTGGTAGCAGTTGTGTTAAAAATGACTTGGTATATGAAACGATTTATTTCTATTTTCATGAATAAAAACCAAGATGTGTTCCCGCTCGTGAACGGGTCGTTTGGTTTAAGCTGTCTGTTCTGTTGTGTTCATGTTCACCCAAGGAGAGTTTACACGGCGAGAGAAATCGGAAAAGTGAAGGAAAATTTAAAAAAAAATAGATTTCCCATATGCTCTACTATTAAATTAAAGTAACTTAGTATATTAAAGTAACATATTTTTACTGATGAGAAAAATTGATAATTGTGTTCGGTACTAGTAAATATCTTATATTACTTTGGTGAGTTTGTTTTTCTTTATTTCATCCATACATATCACAGGAGGCATCTCGTCTAGGATCACAGAGAGCGGTTTTCATCATATCTAGTTCCACTTCGATATCTTTTATCTGATATGCACCATCCAACGACTGTTTACCATCGTTCTGTCATCATCACTCGGTAAACACGGGTGGAGTGAATAAACAATATCCAACAACCAAACAAATCGTTTAAGAATTTGACGATGTAATTCTTCAAACATATAAAAAAACAACAGATGGCCTAACGGAATCCTACGTCAACTATGCAGTCGTGTCTCGGGCACAACCCTCCTGTGACTTTTTTTTAATTGTTTGAACAGTAGACAGCCTGCAGAAAAAAAAACAAAATATTATTTGACTTATTGAAGAATACATCATCCAAGTACGTAAGATTCCATCACCATCTGGAGTTACAAATGGCCCATTTTCATCCTGCAAAGTGGCACTTCTCGTCTTGATGATGCCAACTCTCAAATAATCTGGCACAGTAGCAAATATCACGAAAAAATTCGTGCGGACGTTTTGTTGTGTCACTTCCATTGTCGTCACTTTTAAAATTATAGCTATTATCACCTCACTCACTGTCTTCAACTTACCGGATAACTGCTCGAATGATCGAAATTTACGGCAAAATTCGTATGAAGGAGGCCTCGGACAGGTATATTTTGATTGGAATTTGATTCACTTGGATCTCGAAAAAGACCGATTACCGATGGAATGAGAAATGAAGGGTTGGAATATTTCGATAGGAAGGGATAATTTGGAATGATTTATTTTGATGGGAAACTTGCCTTTCTACCATGAAGATATTTTGGAAAAATATAATTTACTAATTTTGGTCGTGAGTGTCATTCTACTGATTACGAAATGGATGCCTCAAAAGAATTGAATTGCCTTATTTTTAATATTTTTACTTTTTGTCATTCCTCGGTAACCATCGAGCGAACTTTTTCTGATTATAACAATAACAAAACTAAGCCTCTGAATTGACTCGGAAACGGCACGATGAATTTTTCGTCAAAGGTAGTTCTACCGGCCTGCACTAGTACACGCGTATTCTGAAGCTTGCCACTCAGAATACATTCAACGCGTGTTATTTGGCATAAGAAATCTCAACCAATTATTAATTACTACAAAAACAATTTGGAGAAAATGGTGATTGCAGAGAGTAAAAGTTTTGAAAGAGCTCATGATATTTTTTTCTGTATTATAGTGACATTCAACATTTTTGATTCGTTCATGACAGAATATATGAATCTAATATAATACAAGTTGTGTAAGTAAATCATTACGGGCTACTGTAGAACATCTAGATAACTATAAACTTCCCTCCTAGATAGATCTACTCTTCGATTCCTTCCGATAGTTGTGTTTCCTCATCTTCTGTTCTCCAATTTCATCAAACTCGCCACCATTGTCGTGTTCGTTCTCTGAAGCATCGATCCCATCGAAATCCTCACCATGCTGCGACTCATTCTGCTCCCTTCTGAACAATTCCTGAAAAACTTCAAATTCCTCCAACGTTACGTAAGCCACTTTCACCGCAAACCGCTTATCACTGGTGTCCGTTATCTGATGCAGTTTAGGATTATTGCTCAGCTCACTCGGTGTAGCTTTCAATTTGCGAGGTTTAAACAATCCCAACCGCTCGAGAAACACATGGCGACATTGGATCGTTTCCAAGTCCGATGAAAAGGCGCAAGACTTCACTACTTCCAGCACTTCGATGCGCATCCGTTGCAGGATATAGTCTATTTTTGCTTGTATCTTCGCCTGACTATCCGCCACCAGATTCGGGCTGTTCAGGAACAAACGCCAAATGTTCTTTCTCGTTTCAAAGTGCGAATGCAGGAAAGCTACTCGCTGAGCTAACCGGTTATGGTCAGTTAACTCCAGCAGATGAGGGTGGGCCGCCAGTAGGATCTGCATCTGCTTATCACCAAACTGACACGATCGCCAGCAGCTCAAGCTGGCGGCGAGGCGATCAGGGTTATGCATTAGTACCTCCGGGTAACCGGTTACAATGGAAAGGAAGTTGGCCGTTTCGAAACCCTCTTGGGCTATGAGTCCGTAGGTCCGCTGCCAAAGATCTGGACCATATCGTGTTAGTTGCGGGATCGACTTGAGCATGTTTTCCAGCGTCTCACGTTCCACACCGCTGATTGTGGAGGCAAGTGAATCCACCTACGGAGGATTGAAGAAATTGGTGCTCTTATTTGAAATCCATATTATTCGAACTGTCGTTTACCAGGTGATTAACCGATTGGGTGCTTAATCCTCTGATGAGTCCAATCCTATGTATAAGCCGGAACATATTTGGTTTATTGATGCGAACAGTTGTTTCCCGAACAATATCAAAACAAAAACAATCATTTTGTTCATCCGTTCATTTTGACAACGTGAGTAAACATAAGCGCGAGGTGTATCCGAAAATCGTACCAGTTAAAATGAAAATAGGGTATTTTGAGTATAATTCAGATAAAATATATTTTGAATTGTTGAGACATCGACATCGCAAGGGACCGTCGTTATAGAAAATTGTCACTATAAAGAACTGTCGCTATAGAGAATTCGAATGTCTTTATAGAGAGAGAAACGCTCAAGTTCACATGAAATAGTTAAACTATATTAAGGTAAATGATTTAGGTTTGTCCAGTCGAAAATATGATCATGGCATGTTTTTTGAATGCTTTAATTCAGCGCACCTGTGTCAAATCAGGTATTCGAATGTATCAAAACATATAAAAAATGGTCTTTTTCAATATTTACAGTACTTTTATAGTTTATTTTTACGGATTCACATGTTTTAAAGGATCATTTCGATGAACTTAATCCTGATCATGAGTTGTCCAATTCAGTAATGTTGTGTTGTCCACATGATTTCTATGGCAACCGCTGCAGTTTGTTTATGGTGTTCTTCGCGCATAGCAGAAATAAAGTTTCTGTGTTGAGTGTGTTGAGGTGAACACTTTTAAAATACCCAAGGAAAGGCAATATTCTGAAGAAAGGATCAAAATGATGACAGTTAACTCAGGCAATGAGAAATGCAACATCTACTTGAAAATTCGATTTTTTTCATTCAAAAATTGTGTTTTCTAAAACCGGACAAACCATTATCATTTTTTGGACAAATCATGATCAGAGGTGAACAAACCATGATCATAATTTCTCTTTGAGGAAAATTGTTAAAAACATAACAATTTGAATAATGTTGGCCTTATGGTTGTATTAGCAACTAGAGACTTGGCGCTTTCCAACAAACCCAAACTCGTATTGATTATATGTGATTTTCATGAAGAAAAATCGATTTGTATTTACTAGTTACGTGAAAACACCCTAAATCGGACAAACCAAGATTATTTACCCTATCTTGAAACAAAAACATTGAACAATAGATGCAAAATTCAGCTCATCTGTCCCTTAACACATTGTTTCTTTATATAAAAACATTGAAATGCTGTTCTTTGGTAAATTTGTTTTAGTTGATAAACCAGCATAAATAGTTTCCTGTTGCATGAATTCAAATTTCAAAGCTTACCGTGCAACAATAGTGCGGACAATACTTTTCATTTTAAATTCAGTGCAAATATTTTATTTCTTGAGGACGGAATTCTTTAACTGATTTGTTTCAATAAGCCCTCTCTATCTTTTATCAGCTTATAGATTTCCGATGTGTGTGTTTTGAAAGTTGAGCTGAGTTTGTGTTGACTTCAGATGTCTGACAACTGATCAGAAATGGGGGAAACTGACAGCATTCCTTTTCTACCTCTATCTGGCACTGTTTTTGCGGAATGAATTTTGTTTGCGCCAGAATCATTTTGAGTATCTTGAGAAAACGTGATCCACAACAGCTAATCTGTATTGTATTCCTTTTTATCCACACAGTATCGCTCAGTTCGATTCCCACCGCGCATCACGAGTGCTTCAGAGCAATCACGTCTCTTTCGAGAGTTATTTTTTGGATTGCTTTTTCGCTATGCGAAATGGTACAGCTGATCATGTGCAGCAGAATTTTGAATCATTCGAGAACTAATCAAGCAAATGGAATCCAACTAGGTATATAGAGGTTTTAGGGATTGATAAACGTTTCTATGGTGGTTCTACACTCCTCCCCCCTCTCTAAGGTGAGGCTGCCATACAAATGAAACACAAACTTCTGTATAACTCGAGAACTAATCAAGCAAAAGGAACCAAATTTGGTATATGAAGGTTTTATGGGCCAATAAATGTTTCTATGGTGGCTTGACACTCTTCCCAGCCCTCCCTAATGGGGGAGGGGCTACATTACTCGAGAATCAATCAATCAAACAGAACCTAAATTATGCATGTAGAGGTTTCAGAGGGAGAGGGGGAGTGGGGTCCTGGTATTTGCATAAATCAAGAACTACTCAAGCAAATTGAATCATGGGATGTGCAGGGTACGAGAAATGTTTCTATGATGGCATGACACCCCTCCCTCCTCTGGAATGGAGTGGGGGTCCCATAAAAATACAGTGGTGATCAGATGATCAGTGTTTATTTTCATCGAATTCATTCTAAAAAAGAAGTATAAATCCACTTTTTGTTTTCTAAGTAATTGAAATATGTGGACATTCGTTTAGCCGCATCCTCAGTAGCGTTATTCTCAATATGGCCAATCAAAACGTCCTCCAGTAATTGAAGATACTTTTCGGAGATCATTCGGGTGAAAATGAAACAAATGGGAAGTTGGCTGATAGGAAACGGCTCCCCACACTGTCAAACTTCCGCCCCCAAAGTTTAGCTTCGATCTCACGACATTCCGTTGACTTAAATTGTACCAATAGCAAATGTCCGATCCATCCAAATTGAACTTTTTTCACCGGAAAATACAACATTTCTCCATTCCAGTTTCCATTCCATGTATTGCCGGGCGAAAATAAGATGGTTCTGCTTATGAGTGGCGGTCAGTTTCGGCTTCCCTTGAAGTGACCACATGATGTTTGGTGACTCATTCAAGATGCGCGCAATATGCCTCTTCGTTACTGGAACAACGGATTCTACCTTAATGTATGAGCAGGACATCGTTTCTTGATTGCTTCGTGTCTTATTCGACCTTTAAGACGCAAAGTAACTTGTGTGTTCCCATTTGTTGGTCGTTATATCACATATTTCAGGCACCATTTAAAGAAATTCCGTACCACTTTCTCAGATCGACCAATTTTTGTTACGATCGAGCGATTAAAAAACTTTTGTTCACTGAATATATTTATTATTTTCCGCCCCTCTTCCGTCAGTAGAATACCTTTCGCCATTCCTTTGAATTTGACGTAGATCACTAATCTGACCAACTTCTTACGTTGCACAACTAATATTTACCTGGTAAATTGAACATTCCCAAGTATTTTTTCAAAGAAGACAGATAAAGGCTTGGTGATTATGCGAAAACCTGATTTTTATGCCCTGCGGCTAAACGTATGTCATGGGAAAAAACGACGTTTGAATGTTTATATCCACCGATGCCGCCTTGTGTGTGTGTGTGAGATTGTGACGCGCGTCCTTTCAATAAAATTGACTTAAATATACTACCACTACAGCAAATAAAAATCCCGACAAAAAAGATCATTCCTTGTTGTTTTGTAAGTGTTTCAAGTTTCTTCCAAGTGCGGCTAAACGAATGTCTATCGCTGTAAGGCTAGGCGCAAATTGAGAAGCGTATAGCGCTCGTAAGCGAACACGAGACTATCAACACGACTCATACGTGTCACAAACGTAGCGTCGTGGAGCGCATATTGCGTCGCAGTTTGGTGTAAATGTCGTGCCACTCGCATACAATGTCTGATTCACACAGAGTTGTGCGATATATTTATTTACTAACACAACCTTCCGACCGGTACAAGCATACAGTGTCAGACTCACGGCGCTATATGATTGTTCACCAACACAACCAACAACCAGCATGAGCAGCACGAGAAACTGTGGCTCAGCCACAGCGTCGAGCGAGCCGTGTCTCACGAGCGCTCCTCCATCTCGCGTCATCTGACCAATTTGCGCCGTTCCATCTGTTTTCATTAGCCACAAAGACAGGCGCTATATCGCGCCAAGTTAGTCGCGCCTAGCCTAATACACATATTTCAACCAAACATCTTCTTCTTCTTCTTCAATGGCACTAACGTTCCTAGAGGAACTTCGCCGTCTCAACGTAGTATTACTTGCGTCATTTTTATTAGTACTTAGTTGAGATTGCTATGCCAAGTAACACGCCTTGAATGCATTCTGAGTGGCAAGCTCTAGAATACGCGTGATCACAGTGCAAGTCGGAGTAAATTTCTTTGACGAAAAATTCCCCCGGCCAGAACGGGAATCGAACCCGAACACCCGGCATGTTAGTTGTGACGCTAACCACTCGGCCAAGGGAGCACAACCAAACATATTCCAACCAAATATGACAATTGAAAATTTTCGGAAAACTCAGAAGCAAAATTGGAAAATTCGCACATGTTCTACAATTACATATTGACAAGCGTTGTTAGTCTATTTGATGTTTGCGTTAACGAAATTGATCTTTGTTCGAAAGTGGAAATGGATTTTAATGTGATAAACCGCACTCCTATATCGTCTTCTATCTATATAAATAAAAATGGATCGCCGAACGTGTTGATAATAGCAAAAATATTCGGCTTTGGTCAAACAGTGTATGAGCACCTTTAGGCTTATAGCATGATTCAGTTAAATTTTGAAAAATAAATTACTCAACATATGTCTTATTGGCAGCGTTTATAATGTGCCCGTATTTTGTCGTGTTCAATTTTTGTCACTTACCTCAACATAGGGGGGTTCAAATGGCTTAAAAAACACATAAAACAGTGAAAGATGGAAGAAGATCTCGTATATATCAGCACAATCTTTCAGAACAACCCAGTAAATATGAACTATTGTTTCGATCTGTCCACAGAAAAAAACCGCAACAAATTTAACGTCCCAAGAAATCATAATAATTAAAATCGATATTCGGATGAAAAAATGCCGGCTTGCCCTTTATCGAATCAACTTTATTTACCGTTGCATGTTTCTGTTTCAATATATTACACAATCTCTGCCCCGTCCATTTAGACTGAGCGATAGGCTGTTTGTCTCAAAGTGGTTGCATCTAAGTTATAAATACATAATTATAATAATGTTTTATGTTCATATTTATTCTCATTCCATCCTTTTCATGCATTTTTTTTGCATCTTCTCGCGATGCGCGCTTGAATTTCATTTTTGATTTCGCGCACACATTTCTGCTCCACCGGTTTGCATGCATGCATTGAAAAATATTAGGAGCTCTATCCCGTGTGCATCCCAACCGACAACAACAGCGCCTGGTCAGCTTTATAAGTGCGGGCTAGATCGCTTCCTGCCAAGTGGACGCTCTGCGGCCTCTTGATCGGGCATTCTTGATCTTCTTCTTCTTGATCGGTGCACCGAAAGATAGACAAAATTTGAACAAATATTCTATGCTGCTTCGAGGAAGCGGAAAACTAGCGGTTAAAACTCAACGTAGATCTCGCAATTGTCTCGCATACCTACTGGGCGATTTTAGAAGGAGACGTGGCTTTTTACAGTTTGTGGCGCAATTGCGAGATAACAAAAGGGTGTGTAATATGTAAGAAATTGAAGTTGGTCACAAGAATCACAAGTAAGAAGAATGTTTACCGTTGCTGTTGGTATATTGGAATGTTCTGCGGCGAATTGCCGGCGGTATTGATCGAAAGTGGACCTCCGGGGGGCATCATTCCAAGCATGTGATGATGGTGATGGGCGGTGCTGATTGGTGGGAAAACCCCGCCAACGGGACCAACGCCGGATGGCATTTGCAAGTACGGTGGTAGAGGTGAACCTTGAAATGGCGGAAGTGGCATTTGAGCATGATGATGGTTCATACTATTGGGTGGTGGAGCTGTCGCCGTTTGTTGATGCTGTGACGTTGTATGATTATTTGGTGGGCCTTGTTGGGGAGGAGCATAATTTGGAAAACTTCCAGCCGGGGCTTGAGGAATAGGCTGAGGTGCTTGTTGTTGCTGAGATTGTGAATGTGTCGGTGCAGCAGCAGATGATGGTGGTTGCTGTTGTTGATGTTGATGGGGCAAAGATGACGGTGCCGAACTAACGACTGGAGGAGGTGACGTTGGATTCGGGAAATTCTGTTGTAATGGAGATTGCATATGGCCCATAGCCATCAAAGCGTGTGGTGCTGCACTTGGTGGATGTGGATGCTGATGCGGATGACCAGGGCCAGTAAGCTGCGACGGAATTGGCATATTTGGCATAGTTTGAGATGGCTGCTGTGATTGGTGTTGGGTTGTCGATGGTTGAGGTGGATGCATTTGGGGATGCATGGGTGGCTGCGCTGCAATCTGTGGACCTAGAACATGTGTTCCAGCCGCACCACCTGGTGCATTCATAGGAATTTGATGCGGTGGTAAGCTGAATGCACCGCTCTGTGACAAAGATGGTACCGCTTGCTGAGGAGGAGGAAATTGTGGAATCGAGCTGACACTCATTTGACCCATATCATGTCGCAGCTGTGGCATTCCATACGGTGGCAGCGATCCTGGCATTCCATCCATGTTAGCATACATTCCCGGAATATTTTGGTTGAACATCCCCGGCATATTGTACATTCCTGGCATGTGTGGCTGTGGCGGAAATCCTTGCATCCCATATCCAGATGGTCCGGCCATCATCGAGCGATCCGGTTCCCGCATAAGCGTGTGATACAAATTGATAGCGTCAACCAAATCACCACTCAATTGTGTTAGCTGAGCATGCTTCCTATCAACCCGTTCCAACTCGGTATCAATCAAGGGACCCATTTGATTGACTAGCTGTTCTAGCTGCAACATTTCGTCGGTATCAGTCGATGGATCCTCAGGATCAGCCTCGTGCAAAAGATGAAGCAATCGATCTATCTTCTCCTCATTAATCTCAGCGACCTGTGCTTCGTCGGCAGCCTTCTCATCATCCTTCTTGTGATCGTCCGAAAATTGTACATTCTTTTTACTTTTTCCACCAGATGACGACGCGCTGTCTTCCGGTTCAGCGCTCAGATCGGATGTAACAAAGTTAGATGGGAAAAGTCCTTCACCCCGTTGATTTTGACCCTTCCACCAATTCGGATCACTGTCATCCAACACCATAATTATTTCACCCGCCTGGAACGTCAGCTCATTGTCCTCAGCCGCTTCAAAATCATAAAGAGCACGAACCTTAGATACAATATTAAATTTGTTAATCACATTCCGCTAAATAAAGTATGAATTTTGCACTCACTTTTCTCGATTCCACCGCCGGTACACTTGATAAAAGAGCTGTGGGATACAAAGAACTCTACCAAAAAAAAAGAGAAAATCTTTAAACCTCAACCGATTAAAACTCTACTGATCAAACTTACAGCAGCCGCTCCACCCCCACTTCCCATTTTGGGTGACTGAGTGCTGCTTTTACTTTCCTTAAGGGATAGCTCGATCGCCTTCGCGATGTCTTCCTCCTCCTGTTGACTAGAGACCACGTTCGGATCTTTGCTCAGCGGGATTTCCCGCTTCGGCGTTACCGAGGGATCGCTGAAATCATGTCCCTCGGAGCGCAACTTTTGATACAGCGAGGGAATCAAGTTCAGCTGTGGGTCGCTTTTGAACTCGGCTTCGGCCCATTTTTTGAGACATAGTTTCAGTCGCTAGAGTTCGAGAACAATAAATTGAGAGAAAGGCTATAACATTTGTGCCGATAGTAGAGGCAGCAGAAGCATGATCCTTACCGTGTTAACCTTAGTTGGTATGGTCACCGTGCTGGTTTTTTGTTGACTCTTCTGCAGCAGTTTCTTGAATTCGGTTTCAAAATCTCGTGAGGCCACCTCCAGGTGGAACTGTTTTCCGCAATTGCTCACACAAGCGTCCAGAAGCTAGGGGAGAGAATGATTATAATTTTTGTATATTTAAAGTGCTCAGAGCTCACCGTTATTGCTTGCATAACTACGTGCGGGTCACTGTGATTTAACCGTTTGACAATGCCTTTAAGGCATTCCTTTGGGCTAGCAGTGCCATTGGTCACCTTGTCGCAGACCTCCATGATCAGACCCCATTTTTCCTGCGAGTTGTTTTCACTAGTGGCTTTTTCTGCAACGAAAATTGAACATGCGAATGCGATAAGTCAATATTCAAACAATCAAATACAACAATATATATTAAGTTAGTTAACTATGAGTAGTTTCAATCAATAAAGAAATACAGTAATCGTTCGATAACTGAACCTGATTTACATGGATTTAACTGATTTAACTAATTGTGGTATATCACAATAGTTCAAAATAATGGACGCAGTGCTCACACCCAACAGGGATAAAAAAAACTGGACTGCTTTTTAACTGGGCGAACGTTAACTGGTATTTGGCCCCGTTAAAAAGTAGAATTTCGTAAACAATTGCATCATTTTCAATTTGAAGATTTGCTGTGAGGGACATTCGAATGTAATTTGAGATGCTATAAAAAATCACATTATTTTCGCATGACAAAAACATTAATTAATTTACAGAAAAATAATTTCCCCAAATTATATATCATACCTGTTCTGTGTTCCTTTCGATTTTATTTCACGTTTTACATGCTTCGATTCTATTCGACTCTCAAGACTCTTTTTTATAACGAACGATTACGTATTTCTGGAACGTAAATGAAATGAAAACCTTGGACCCTTCACGGAAAATTGTTCGATTTTAGATACTTATTTCTCACATATATCGATTTGTCAATTCCCTAGCAATCTATTACAGGTTACGGTAAGGCCGTTTCAGCGAATGGTCAACTACGGCGTACCTTTAAATTCTTTTGTTTGAGTACTCTCGTTCCCGATCCATTTATTCGGTGCAACATCTTTTGGATACATCTCTCCTTTTGATGCATATTAATAACACACACATTTCACTAACTATGCACGCAAGAAAATTTCTCGAAAAGTTTTTTACTAAGGAGTACCGGTAAGTTTCTTCGTTTTTTTTCAAAAATTAATACTTTATTCTACAAAACTGGTTACAAACTTAATATTCAAAGTATTGCCCGACGCTAGTCACAACTTTTTCCCATCTTTCTGGCAATTCACGGATCACTTTGCGGAAATGATCGGCCGGTTTGTCGGCTAACCACGAATCGATCCAATTTTTGACTTCATCAAAATTGGAGAAGTGCTGGTCAACCAGGCCGTGTTACATCGATCGAAAAAGGTAGTAATCGGACGGAGCAATGTCTGGAGAATACGGCGGGTGGGTTAGGACCTCCCATTTCAGCGTTTCCAAGTATGTTTTGATCGGTTTCGCGACATGCGGCCGAGCATTATCTTGCTACTAAATAACTTTATCGTGTCTTTGCTCGTATTGTGGCCGTTTTTTCTTCAGTGCACGGCTCAAACGCATCAATTGTCGTCGGTACAGGTCCCCCGTAATGATTTCATTCGGTTTTAGCAGCTCATAGTACACCACACCCAGCTGGTCCCACCAAATAGACAGCATAACCTTCTGACCGTGAATATTCCGCGCGGCCGTCGATGTTGATGCATGGCTGGAATATCCATACGTTGCCCGACGTTTAGGATTGTCACTTTTCATCGCCAGTAACGATTCGATGCGAAAAACCCTTTCTTTTATGTCGTTGGAGCAGTTGTTCGCACGTGAAAAACGGCGTTCGGCGTCTCGTGTCTTCAATTCATACGGCACCCAATGCCAAATCATTCGGATCATTCCTATTGTTTTTAAACGATCGGATATGGTTTTTTGAGCTACTCCAAGTGTATCTGCAATTTATTGTTGCATGTGTGACGGATCTTGATCGAGTAAAGCCTCCAATTCTTCAGCTTCAAACTTTTTGGCGGTCTGGAACGTTCTTCGTCTTCCAAGTCAAAATTACCACTTTTAAACCGTGCAAACAACGTCTGACACGTTCGCTCAGTTGGAGCATAGTCACCATAAACTTCCACCAAAATGCGATGACTTTTCGCACCTTTTTCTTTATATTGAAGTAATAAAGTAACCCTCCCTGCAAAAACACGTTCGTTGGTACGAAATTCTTACTCGAAGTGGCAAAAAACTATGTTGTTTACGCTTCAACTTTTTGACATATTTTAAAACCGAAGAAACTTACCGGTACACCTAATAATTATTTGTTCCTAAAAGTTCAAATGTTGAAACCAAAGGACCATCTCTGAGTAACGTTGTGACCAGACTCGATGCACTGGGAATTCTTCTCGCTGTTGAAAGGAACAGTCTAGTCGAAACGGCCATGAGGAAAGTTTTATTAAATTCATTGATTAAAAATTTGCTACTGAAATTCTCCTTTCAGTAGATACTTCTAGATAGCTAGATACGATAAAATGAGCAAACTAGGCGAATGATCTTCCGGACCTTGGGCCTTGGTCTTTTTATCGGGAATAACAAGAAATGTCAAAATCGTCTAAAGAAGAAGTAGAATTTTTTTAAGCTACTTAAACTCGACACATGTTATGAGTACCTGACAGCGAACTGAAAACGCCGATTTGACATAGTGGCAACTATGAAGTTTCGGAAAGCGAGTTTTTGCTAGATATACCAAGACTCCGTAGACATTTGAAGGCCACTAGGGCCGATAGGGCAGATATGCTTAACACGTTGAGCCCCGTACCGTTATTGTTGCGCACTCCATTGAGCCCCAACAAGAGAGCGAAAGCACAATTAACGAGAAACGATTGACCAACATCGGTCTCAACTCCCAAGGATATTTATTTGAAAACGAGACTATAGTCTGAAATTCGACTATAAAGTAGTCACACTTTGGCGTCCCAAAATAAACCATAAGACCAACTAGTGAAAATACTGTGATTTCTTGTTCATCGTACCTAATATTATATAAAATATGTTTCTTGTTTCGATAAATTTAATTTTTCGTTCGGAAACGAAAACAAAGAATAAATAACAAAGTATTATTGGAGAGGTGACACCCTAGAAACCCGCCCGGATGTCACCTGGTCACGCTACGCCACTGCCGTAGTGAATAGATTAATAGTTAGCATGTACTTGATTCGCTCTTGCTGCAAAGAGAACGAAATTTTGCGCGTCTAACAACTACAAAACTTTGTTTTTCTCATTTTCTTAAAGGTTCTGAATACAAAATAGACGAAGATGTGTGCTCACAGCATGAGAAGAAGTGTTATGTTATTGCGAAGGACTTGTTTATGATAACCGAACTTTAGGAGACAACTCTCTAGGTTTTTAACTTGGTTCACTCTGGCTGATTTTTTTATTTAATTTTCTTCGATCATAACATTTTAGAACCAGACAGTTCGTGTTGACTTAAAAGCAATCTTCATCAGCCCACTTTAAGAGAATCCTTACTATATGTATTGGCTTATCTAGGTTGAATTTTCTCCCACCAGGGAAGATCATCTTTGCAGTAAATTATGTTTTTCGACATTGTAAGGAATGTAAGGAAATACACATATTCAGAATAAACTTTCAAAAAAATCTATAATGAAAAACTTTTGAATGTAACTTTATAGTGGCAACCACATACATTGAAGGTGAGCTCGCAATGATTTTTCAATTCCAATTAATTCATTGCAATATACTGAAAGACGCGTTTGCGCTGCAGTTGAGTCAGAATAAGAGATAAGCATTCATTCATGTCTACGCAATTAAAGTCTGTGCTTATTCTGGGTAGATTTTAGCAAAAGAATTTATGATAATCAATTAGGACAATCCATTACATTCAAACAAAAATTGATCAACATGTTCCCGAATAGCGATAGCTAGAGCTTAAATTCAACCATTTTCAGCTCTCTGGCAACTCTTTTCCGATTCCTACCCAATGCCAGCAACTGCTTCTCGAATGTTGTTCTCCAACCGCAAGCCACCTAACTTAATTAATAAATCAAACGAGGAGTGCAAAAACCAGAAACTGACCCCGTGACAGATGATAACAGGCAGTAACAAGTATCCCTCCCATCACAACTAGAAGGGCTTCAGCCCCCATCGAGACGAATCAATCGGTCAAACAAAAACTTGCATTAGTCATCGTCCAGAAAATTACAGAACTGGTGTGTAATACCGAAAATCTAACGCACACTCACCTATTTCAGCCATCAGTGTGGACTGGTCGAATCCAAGGATTCCCATCGTTCGATAAGGAATTCACTTCCGGAATTATTTACACAAACACACGATCCTCCCCGAAACGTAGCACACGTAGGAATTGTTCCAGACGAAACCTCGACCAACTTTTTTCCTTCTTGCCTCCGGCTGGTTGAAATACACACCCCCACTACCTCAAACACCGCCCGAATGATAGCAGAGAAAGCAAAATAATCGGCAATTTATTTTTCTTTTCTTTCCCCTTGTGTGAAATCTTTGTTGTTGAAAAAAACAATTTTCCTTCCAATGTTCGGCTTTCGCCAATCAACTTGACCACCGATCTACTTGACGCAGCACTAATTTGATAACTGATGAGGATTCGATGATGTAGTACAGGATTTTCAACACGAAAAACGCAATAATATTGATATCGATAACTTTCCTGGGGCGAAATTATGACTTCTTTTGCTTTTGGTTACAGTTCGACAACGACAGCAGATATTGTGGGGAGGCAATGATGAATCAAATCAAGCAGCCAAAAAGTGCTCGAATCGAGCTATTCAGATGGCTGTCAACGATACAATGACCCCATGTGGAGGTGTAAAGAAATATGGTTTGCATATGTGTTAGTTTATCCAAACTGCAACGGCGTTTCAAAATAAGACTTCAGGAGCTGCACATGTTCTATGCAGGCATTCGTTTTTTACCTACCCAGTTTTCATTAACTTGCAACGTGTTATTCCATATCAAGGCGTTGTACTATAGGTGGACCGCAATGTCGAAATTGCTATTCGGCCATAGCTCGCGAAAAAAAAATTGTTTACAAAACAAATCGTATCTTTTGGTGAAAAATGCGTTCGTTGACAAAATACCTGCTCGCGCTTTACTGTAGCTAGGTATTTTTTGGATGTCTATTATAACAATTACCCATAATTGATTCTATTTTTTCAGATATCTACAATAAGCGGTCGAATCATAACAGTGCAGAAGGATGTTTTCAGTATATCTTTCCGTTTCTTGCCGTGCAATCAATGCCTTTCTTTCCATGCAAGATGTACTTCTGTTTGGCTCCCATCGGCGGGGAAAAGAATACTAGCAGCTTACGGCGATGGTGACAAAAAATAACGCTGATTGTAGCTTCACTGATTTCGCTCAGGGTGGAGGAGAATGCTGTGCATATACCGGGAAGGAGATTACCAGATCCAAAATATCCGGAAAGGGATGTTACATTGGTTTTGCATAAAGGCTAGAGCAAAAGGATATATATTTTGCCATATATTACAGGAAAGTAACCAATTGCATTGGATTTTAGAGGCGAATGAACTGAAAAGTTTAAAGCCTCTTAAATTAAACATCATCATCATTGAGTTGTGCACCCGTGGCCGAGTGGTTAGCGTCTCACATTATCTTGCCGGGTGTTCGGGTTAGATTCCCGTTCTGGCCGGAGGATTTTTCGTCAGAGAAATTTCCTTCGACTTGCACTGTTGTCACGCGTATTCTAGAGCTTGCCCCTCGGAATACATTGAAGGCGTGTTATTTGGCTTAAGAAATCTCAACTAAGTATTAATAAATGACGCTAGTTAATGCATTCGTTGAGACGGCAAAAGTTCCACAGAGAACGTTAACGCCATTCAAGAAGAAGATCATTGAGTTGTATGTTTTAATCAAGGGAAATCCTGAGCCTTGAATTTTGTGTTTGGACATAGAACTACGTCTTTCAGGAAGAGTGCCAAATTAGAAAACAGATCACGTTTTTATGAAATAAAGTTATCGTTATTAACTATTTTCACTGTTAACGAATTCTCATGATTTGCATACCAATCGAATCGAAAATTCTCTAGGATTTGTTCGATATGTTGTACATTACAATTCGCTAATCTCTAAACGGTTTAAATTCATGAAAACTGAAAGAACTTCCTTTTTTTCCCGTACTTTTGTTCTGCCGATTTGTGTGTTAACCCTACCCGTATTTCGAATACTTATAACTCGAACATTTCTTAACAGATCGAAAAGATGTTTACATCAATTGATAGGAAATATTGCTACGCGTCTATCACAACCAAGAAAATGTTATTTTTCATGAGATGAACAATTTCGATGTATTCTAGAATAATATTCGAAGTGGATTGCATAATATAATTGCGTAGTTCTACGTCGAAAATATGCGGTCGTGTACTATTTTTCACCAATATATATTTGCTTATTTTTTCCTTCAGTTATTTTCCTCAACGAGTTGATATGAAGCCATAACCACACAACCAAACAAAAAGTAAATAATGTTGAAAGCTACGTCTCGCTACTCGTCTCACGTCTTGTCATGAAAGTGTCAAGAACGAAACACCTATCGTTCCAGCATCTTGTTCGATATATTATCAGTCCAAACGTTTATGGTTCTCGTGATCTAGTAGCATCAGTGTTAATCACATGAAACTCAGATAAATTTTGAGTTTCCTATTATAACAGACATCGATATCAAATTATAATTGACTCGTGTTCTTTTCTGCCATAAATCTTTATAAAAAACATGGGTGAACGAAAACTGGCAGGTGTATCATGAAACTGCTTTAGATTGTCCGATGCATCGAATCCAAACTTGCTTGGAAAAATACGGAATTTTGGCCGTATTTATTACGATTCACCTGATGAATTTCTATTTCATTGCATGAGTTCATTTTTATCCAGTCTGTTTGGTTTATTCGAAGATACATATTCGATATGAGTTAGAGCATTTCTAGCGAATGTCATCGTACGACATTGACTTATATATCCATTTTATGGCTGATTTCAGGACGTTGGAAATACGATGAGATGTTTTATATGCATCTGAATCAATCTTTCTCCGGATAGAATAATCTACAGGGTTGAGATGCGGGCTGTAGGTCGTTTGGCCAAAACTTCCTTACTCGTTCTGAGATCAGATGGCGCTTCATTCTGGTTCTGGAAAATGCATGCAAATCATCTTTGATAATCTTTCGCATGAATGTTACCGATATATTGGTGTCTTTAGCCATTTTCCTGGTTTAACGTACCGTATTACTTAGATTATCTTGGATTTGACCGATCAAACTACTATCATGTACGCATAGATCGTGGACCTCCACTTTTGGATTCCCGGGACCTAATATCATATCGTAGAAAATATTTGATAATGTAGAAAATGACCAAATGGTATTCAACATTCTCCACCAATTCTCTTGGTGTATTTTTGGGTATTTTTTTTAATTCAATAGGTAAAAAATACAGAAAAAAGTTTCAGCTAAACTTCCGGTTGACCGAATACGAATTGTCATTAGTTTTACTCCTTCCATTAGATTATGTTCAGCCATCTTGTTCACTTTGTTCGCAGAACACCCAACTGACGAGCATTCTTGTCGTGCTTGTTCCGCGAAGGCTGTATGCCAAATGCAGCTGCAATAACACCGATCAATCGTGTTGTTTCAGGAAAGGCAGCAGACGATTTTGTAGACACTTTTTTGCTTATGTTTCTTGAGTGATTGCTATTTATCTCGCACGTGTAGAAAGTCTGCCAAACCAAACATTTCACAGAAAACTTTGACATGCTTGAAAATGTCTGCCACTCTTCCCTTTTCAGTTGTCGTATGAAACTTGACTCAATCGAACTTCGTCAACATCGTCGTGTTCTTAGATTGCGCTTGAGTTGTCTTGTTTTGTCTGTCGTCGCGATTTGAAGTCATTATCTTCTTATAAGTCGGCAGTTCGATTGATTGTTTTGTTTGATGAACGGTTGAAGACGGCATTCACGGCTTGTTGGCGACATCTCGGGTGGAGAGGTCGGGGTTCCGTTTAAAAGAGCTGACCACCTTTATTGTCGTCGTTGTAGGAGATTGGAGTTGAATACATAAATAATTAAAATTAAATGAAGTTAAATAAAAATATATATATTAACAAAATAAACTGAATGTAAGAGTTTGAAATATATATATGTACACGAAAGTTTCATAATTAATACTTTTGTGGAATTGTTATATTTGAGAGCCCCTCTTTCGTGTTCGGACGCGAACGGATATCGATGAGCAGCAAAAGGGAAAATGAAACGTTCGGGATTCTCTTGGCCACTCTCGCAGCGAACAGACGCACAGACATCGGAAAAAATGGACGGTTATGACAGTCGTCAGTGTTTGCCGATTAATCCTTTCACTGAATAATTCGCTTTCGTTTGTTCAAATATGATCTTAGCTAAGATTACTTTGGATCGGAGTACGCACGAAAATTTGATTGTATGAAGAGAAACAAACAATTTTGTTCGATAGAAGCTAACGAATTCGAATGAAGAAAGGCGAAAGCAATATAACCACACCGATACAACTCAATGTGGTTGTTTACTTTCACTATTGCATACAATTCGTACGACCACTTTTCTGGCTCCAGTG
Source organism: Toxorhynchites rutilus septentrionalis (assembly GCF_029784135.1). NCBI lineage: Eukaryota > Metazoa > Arthropoda > Insecta > Diptera > Culicidae > Toxorhynchites > Toxorhynchites rutilus. Next base: position 66,404,028 of record NC_073746.1, on the reverse strand, counting down.
TTACCGCCGCCTTACAGAAATCATTTCCCCCAGTGACATTCTTTTGCTTTTACGTGCTACAAATCATGACACAAATGAGAAGGAGGCAACTCTGCTTCGGTTCGCACTTCATGACACACGAGTAAACCAACCAAAACCATCATGTACGGCTTCGGTGCAGAAAGTATATTTTCTTCTTCGCCTTTAACATATACATATCAAACTTCTCTATGCATCATAAAACAGCAGGATCATACGGACTATGCAAAGCGAATGATTCATATTCAACAAATGTAGCAGATCCTGATCCATAAGTCTCATAGTGTGCAAACTATGTGATTATTTAATTAGATAGAGGCTCAGGATAGTGTAGTCAGATTATATTTCCGATTTTTAACGCTGCTATCCCTTGAAATATTAGGCTGTCAAAAAAGTCCTGCGGTATTTCCGCGAGGTGTCGTTGTAAGCGCGTAGTACTAGTTGTATTCATTGTATCGAGTCATACTATAGCTTGTTGGACAGGTATTTTTGCGCGCTATAATATAGTCCTTGACAGTGTTTTGTTTGGTTAAGTCGTTCGTGAGTTTTAGTGTCGCAAATATGGAACAAAATAAAGAGAAAATCCGACATATTTTACAGCACTACTATGATAAAGGCAAAAATGCATCTCAAGCTGCCAATAAAATTTGTGCAGTTTATGGACCCGATACAGTTTCCATTTCCACCGCACAACGATGGTTTCAACGTTTTCGTTCTGGTGTAGAGGTCGTCGAAGATGCGCCACGCTCCGGAAGGCCTGTCGTCGAAAATTGCGACAAAATCGCTGAATTAGTCGAGAAAGTCCGGCATAGTAGCAGCCGTAGCATCGGCCAAGAACTGGGGATAAGTCATCAAACCGTTATTAACCATTTGAAGAAGCTTGGATTCACAAAGAAGCTCGATGTATGGGTGCCACACACGTTGACACAAAAAAACATCTTTGACCGTATCGACGCATGTGAATCGCAACAAAATCGACCCGTTTCTGAAGCGGATGGTGACTGGCGATGAAAAGTGGGTCACTTACGACAACGTGAAGCGCAAACGGTCGTGGTCAAAGCCCGCTGAAGCGGCTCAGACGGTGGCCAAGCCCTCATTAACGGCCAGGAAAGTTCTGCTGTGTGTTTGGTGGGATTGTCAAGGAATAATCTATTATGAGCTGCTTCCCTATGGCCAAACGCTCAATTCGGACCTGTACTGTCAACAACTGGACCGCTTGTAGGTAGCATTCATGAAGAAGAGGCCATCTTTGATAAACAGAAGCCGCATTGTCTTCCATCAGGACAACGCCAGGCCACATACTTCTTTGGTGACGCGCCAGAAGCTCCGGGAGCTCGAATGGGAGGTTCTTTTGCATCCGCCGTATAGTCCGGACCTTGCACCAAGTGACTACCATCTGTTTTTGTCCATGGCGAACGAGCTAGGTAGTCAGAAGTTAGCCACAAAAGAGGCCTGTGAAAATTGGCTATCCGAATTTTTTGCCAATAAGGAAGCGAGCTTCTATAACAGGGGTATTATGAAGTTGGCATCTCGTTGGGAAAAAGTCATCGAACGGCGCATATTTGATTTAAAAGAGATGATTGTAACCAATTTATGAACAAATGAAAATTCAAAAAAAATACCGCAGGACTTTTTTGACAGCCTAATATATAAAACCACAAAGTTTTACTAGGAACAACGCTCCGGTGAGAAACAAAAACTCTCTCGTTTTAGCTCTTTTCTCCTTCCCTGCTCTTCCCAAATGGTGACCGAATGTTGACGTAATTTTTCTTGTATCATTTATCGCTCTGCGCTTGTCTGTGCAGCGGTTTTCGCTATAGTAGAACGGGACGATATAAGGGCGATCCACATACAACATCCACGTCACGTTCACGTCCCGTTAGGTCTCGTTACGTCAATTATTCTAAAATGCAATCCTTATGAAAACATTCACATACACCGGCAACGTAACGACCGGTCAGCGTACGTTCAATGAAAACGACCGGTAGGATTTGTAGAAAAGAGTAATGTGCGATTCACATAGAACGTTACGAAGAAGAACGTCTACGTTCCGTCAACGTCTCCACTAATTCACACATGAAGTCAATGGTTCCACCAGCACCGTCACGTCAAATGTCAAACGAATGATTTATTTAATATTATTCATGGTATCGCCACCTACAACAATTTTAAATTGCAATGCCCTCTTTCAAATCAGCATGCATGGAATCAGTTCTAAATTTTAAAAAATTCAATGAAAATCTTTGAATTCAATTATTTAAATGCTTAAACCCCGTAGTCCGACCCTTATTCAACAATAATAATAAATAGAATATTTCTCTCAGCCAGTCGCGAATGATTTTCACTCCGAAATTTGGAGCTAAGGTGGCCTTACACTGTTTGCCCGGAGGTCAAATATTTGATATTTTTTGACAGATAAGGTTTGATTTGATATTTGTATAAACACTATTTTGTTTGCCACTCTTCAATTTTCAACAGTGGTAAACAATTTCAAACACCGAACATGGAAAAAATCCGCTGGAATATTCAAGGTAACCTAACCATGTACCGACAGGTTCGAAGAACAAACTGAAAAAATATTTTAGACATCCAATAATTGAATATTTGCTTGTCGTGTTTTGTGTAGAATATATTTGATCAGTACACGTTGACCAAATTTTATCTGTCAAAAAGAGTAAAATATTTGGCTTCGGTCAAACAGTGTATGAGCACCCTAAGAGATATGTTGGCATAAAAAGTACAGTGAGTTACTTATAATGCGATATGCTGAGGCACCACTCAGTGTCACATTGGAGTCGATTTTGACCAGTAATTGGACATTCACGACTGGTGACGACTTTCAATGTGGGGTCATAGTTTGGGCCCCGAACTCAATGTTTACAAAAATGTCCAATTGAACGTGTTGCATCACAGATCTGTTCAATTATCTTAATGTTGAATTAGATGTAAATTACAGTACAACCAAATCAAAACAAAAGCCCAGACAAAAACCAAACGAGCCGTCCGTTTCCGTCAATTATTCTTTTCTACAAATCCTGCCGGTCGTTTTCGTTGAACGTATGTCGACGGGTCGTTACGTTGCTAGTGTATGTGAATGTTTTCATGAGAATTACTGGTAGAATCATTGACGTAACGTGACGTGACGGAACGTGACCGTGACGTGGATGTTGTATGTGAATCGCACTTAATTAATGGAGACGGACGGTTCGTTGGGTTTCTGTCTGTGTATCTCGGCTTTTGTTTTGATTTTGGTTACATTTTTTAAGCCATCATATCTTTGTTCCAAATTTCGGAGTCAAAATCATTCGCGACTAGCTGAGGAAAATAGTATATATATATATATATATATATATATATATATATATATATATATATATATATATATATATATATATATATATATATATATATATATATTATTATTATTATTGTTGAATAAGGATCGAGACTACGGGGTTTAAGCATTTAAATAATATAATTCAATGGTTTTCATTGAATCGTTCTAATTTTAGAACTGGTTCTAGCCATGCTGATTCGAAGGAGGGCATTGAAATTTAATACTGTTGTAGGTGGCGACACCATGAATAACATTGAATAAATCATTTGTTTGACATTTGACGTGACGATGCTGCTGCAAGCGTAGACTGCACAATATGCGGTACAAACTTGTATGTAGGCTTCGAAAATGGTATGCGATGTTTGGTACAGCTCGGATATGCAATCAACAGTCTTTGTTCCTCTCTTTGTTCAATCGTTTAGTGTAATACAAGTGAGTACTGTAATTTATACAAGTATCTGAATGATCCACACATGTTTGGTTATATATTCGTGAGAGGTTACTTGCAGGACACATTGTGTATTATACAATATTGATAGATATCCAAACACAGGACGTCGTTGTGACTTGCGGTTTTCAATTTTCCCCTAATCCAGGATTCCTGACTGTCAACAAACGTTCTCCGAACACTTTTATTGTATTAGCGACTGTTGATATGACCAGTTTTAAGGTTTTCGCTAACCGAGTAGCTCGGATTTTCGCGATGCGTCAAATTTAGGCTAAATATCGACCATTACACCCTTCATACGATTTTTCGAGTCAACTCGTACAAATTGTGTTAAATCCATACATCAGGACGATTTACGTAACCAAGTTATTACGTAGCTAAGCTATCGAGCACTAATTTTGATCAGCGTCTTCATCAGTGGCAGCACGATCATTTCAGATAACCCAACATTTACTATTTTTCATATTTTATTTTGAGACTCTACCTGGAATTCAAATAATGTTGTGCTGTCAATTCGGGTTGGTCAGCCGGGTGCTATGATTGATGCTAGGATCGTTAGCAAAATCTCAAGCAGAACTGTCAGTGGGATACCCAATTCATATGAAAACAAAGGGAAAATGTCAGTGGGATACCCAATATATTGGCTCCTGTCAGTTCAATGGGGGTTCTCTAAAGACGTCACCCGGCTGGGGTTGGTGACACCAAGACGTTGTACTATAGGTGGACCGCAATGTCAAAATTGCTGTTCGGTCATTGCTCGTGAAAAAACAAATTTGTTTACAAAACAAGTCGTATCTTTGGTGACAAATGCATTTGTTGGAAAAATAGCTGCTCGCGCTTTATTGTCGAATCATAACAGTGCAGAAGGATGTTTTGCGGTCCACTTATAGTACAACGCCTTGCTTTGAAAGTGCACCGCTGCACTGTTGCTAGTTATTTCGTATCCCCAACATTTTTTTCAAAGTTTGCTGCTATCTGATGTTGACCGAGTGAGATTAAATATGAAAAGTTATTGTAAGAGGATTATATTTGAATGGGTGAGTGAATTATCGACATTTTCGATAATAATATTTAAAAAAATCGTGTGAAAATTTGGCAACACTTCTCCATTTTGCTATTTGTGTACACTTCTGAACTGTTCGAGTATTGTAGTAATGTTGAACTCGGTCGTGTGATTGCTGATTATGTTTCACTTGGAAAAAGGTGAAAATTTTTCGAAAAGCCGTATCCATTACTTCTTTCGTACTGTTGCAACCTTCTAAGTGCACCGATTGTGAGCTGGGAAGTGCGAAATATAACCTTTGGGCGAAACCAAATGAATAAGCCCAGACAAAATGCGTGAAAAATTTTTGCTTCTGCTGGAGGTGCATTGATAGATTGGTAGAAAAATCCAAATTCCCCCAAATGGTGGAAGTATAGTATAACAACTTCCTTGAAGATAATAGGCAATAAGTGGGTATAGTAGAATTGGCACAAGCAGTCGAACGAAGAAGATTTATTGCAAAAGCGTTTCTTTGACCTAACATCTTTTGAAATCGTGCTGAGATACTCTCGGTTACCACAAAAAAATCATCGGAATAAAAAGTCGAATGACTCCCGGAGCCATTCTTCACAAAGTCAAATAATTCGCTCGAACATCGGAGGAAGACAAATATTTGTCCGAGACAATACTGCAAAATGGGTTTCGTCAAAGATCCTTGCGGAATTGTTTGCGTATTGGTGACCTACTTGGCGGTGATATATGCCGACTATGTGGTGACTCGATGGATAATCCTGCAGACGATGCAAAATAGGTGAGTAGGGGGAGAACACAGATGCATTATGAAATAATATTAATGGAATTTCCATAATGCTCGCCGCACGAATATGCGATAAAACGGAAACGATAAAATGGCAAATGAAAGTGTCATTCGTTTTGAAGCGCAGTGAAATATAAAAGCCTTTTCTTGAAATTTTGATTTGTTTATAACATTTCAGCCTTTGGGCCCCATTTCATGTGGTTGCTTTCAACACTATCGTATTCCTGCTAGCTATGGCCCACTTGAAAGCGGTACTACTTGACCCGGGGACGGTTCCATTGCCACAGACAAGGATCGACTTCTCGGATCTCCATTCGGAGCGAAATTATAACCGCGAGCACGAAGAGTGGACCGTTTGTACACGCTGCGAGACATATCGTCCTCCTCGGGCGCACCATTGCCGAATCTGCAAGCGCTGCATCCGCCGAATGGACCACCACTGTCCCTGGATAAACAACTGTGTCGGCGAGCGGAATCAGAAGTACTTCCTCCAGTTTTTGATGTACGTGTGCGCGCTAGCTCTGTACTCCATCTTCTTGATAATTGCTTCCTGGGTATATCCGTGCGAGAATTGCTCCACAACCGTCCCGGAGACCCAAAGCCGGATGCTGCATAGTGTCCTGTTGCTGCTGGAGTCGGCCCTGTTCGGATTGTTTGTGATAGCCATTATGGTGGACCAGATGCACGCGATTCTGTACGACGAAACAGCAGTGGAAGCCGTTCAGCAGAAGGGACCCTATCGAAGCCACCGACCGAAAATGGCTCTGCTGGCAGAAGTTTGCGGTCGGGGTCATCCGGCGATGTGGCTGTTTCCTTGTACCACTCTCAACAGGAAACACCATGACGTACCGCTGCTAAGTCACGACGTTTAGACACATACCGGAAGGTGTATCGGTTTAAGATTTGATTTGAGGTATGGAACTGCTTTTCGTTTCGTATAATTATTTCAGGACTTGAGATAGTTGCTTTCTCGAAGGGATATTGGGCGCGCCATATGCCATTGGGCATAACAGAATGAGTTCATCAACAATCCGTTGTGACATCTTATGTATATGAATGTACGTAATGAGATATTTATTGGGGAGCGGGAATTTATGAAATATTAGGCATATATAGAAATAATTGAACACTCACCGGTACGTAGTTTATATTTGGACATGTCAGCCTCAAGCAATCGTTTAAAGTGGTGATAAAAGCTATTTATATGGGGTTTTCAAATCTTGCTCGAAACCATTCCATTCCAGAGTCTGCTGCAAAACAGTAATTCCTTTTGTAGATTTTTTTGCTCTTTGATGTATTCGAAACGGAAGAGTTTGCAGTTTTATCAACTACATTATTATATATTTTTTCAAATTAAGAACTCCTATATTTCTCAAGATCGCAACGGCATTGTGGCTTAGCAACCAAGCCACTATTAGTGTTGTAAGGAGCGACTAACGGCGAAAACGAAGATGATCACATACCTACCAATCTTCGTCGCCTAGACAAACCATTTTCTATTCAGTTATTAAGATGTTCTCGAATAAAATACGTTTCTTCAGTATTCGCTGCCATATAACTTATTCACCAATGCACTACATTCTGGTGACGGGATGGAGAAACGAATCCCCGACAAACTTTGTCATAAATCCGGGTGCTCAATGTTCGAGATTTCTGACCATTTTATGGGAAGCGCTAGGAAAGATTTTCAAGGCTTATCAATAAGGATGCGGTTTACACCGATGTCGTTATTTTCCGTGAAAGAAATGTTTTGGAAGCCAAAAAAGGCGAGTGCGAACCTATAATCGATTGGTGCTCTCGACCCAAAGAGCAATTGATGGGGAGTTTGTAGACCAAAATGCAAAATATACATTTTAGCATAAACGTACAACCGCAACTTAAAGAAATGTTAATATAAAATGTATACCCACAAAAGTGGTAATTATAAAGGACATTTGAATAGGGTATGTTCTTCAGAAGAAGAGAAATCTTCGAAAGAGAAGCGTGTTTCACATGTCAATCTTTCAACGGTTAAACTCTCTGTGATCGCCTGTTGAAATCTGCACCTATAAACTTGTAAACATTATTTCCTAGTCAATTGGATTCGTCTAGCCCTGGAGAGAAATGCCGAAGAGTTCCGAATAAACTATCCCAGGTCCTATTTAGCTGTCTATCGCCAATATAAGATCATTTGTGGATAGTTATCAGACCGAATTCATACCCGATTGCTCGACGACGAATCATGTGGCACTATAGTCGATATAGGCCATACTGGGGTTCCGCTAGTTGTAAAACGCTTGTCCGACTATGGCTCCGTAGATGATGGCCTGGTATTTGCAGCAATACGTATTTTTCTTGGATCCTTGCGCTCTTCTGCGATGGTGTTATATTGTTCGCACCTTGTTGAAGCACTCAGCTTTCTTTGCACTACATGGGCTGAAAAGTCCCGGGATTTTTCAACAGATGGCGCCACTAAAAATAAACAAGTTTCATTTCGAGAGCTTCATCTTACACTAATTCATGTGTGAAGTTTCATGACATTTCGTTTATTTGTTCACAAACTACAGTTGTTTAAGTGTTACTACCTGAGCATTCGTATAAAAAATGAAAAAGAGGAATATCGTATTTTGATCAAACATTGTACTTAGATGGAAAAAAACTCCTGAACAATCAATGCAGAGGTTGACGAAATGTTATTCAACTTCTGCTCCTTCGAGAACAACAGTTTATCGGTGGTTTGGTGAATTTAAAATGGGCCACACAAGCACCGCAGATACACATCGCACTGGAAGGCTAAAAGAGGCTACGAATCCAGAAATCGTGAGACAAGTGCATCGACTCATTTTAAACGATCGTGAAGTGAAGTTACGCGAGTTAGCTGAGGCCGTTGATATTTTAAAAGATCGAGTGTGATACATTTTGCACGAAATTTTGAACATGAAAAAACAATCCGCGCGATGGGTGCCGCGGTGGCTGACCGTTGACCAAAAACAGCGGCGCCTTAATGATTCCACAGCCGGTTTAGCGTTGTTGAAGCGTAATCGTGTGGACTTCTTTCGACGTTTTGTGAGAATGGATGAAACGTGGATCCATTACCACACTCCTGAGCAGGACTCTGCATAGTCGTAGTCAACTAAGGATAGTCAGCTGACTATCTGACTGACTATATCCGTATTCAGTTTGTAATGACTTTTGCCTTCTTCACACAGTTTCTCCGCCAAAACAACTAAATAGTCGGGCGTTTAGTCGCTATATCCCTTTACCGTCTCGACTATATCATTTCATTCTTCCCAGTCCAATTGTCCTCATTGCATTTTGTAGTGACTTCCCTTCTTTCCTCTCTTTCTCTCTCCCATGTACGTATCATGCATCGATGCTTGAGTTCGAGTTTGAGTTGACATACGCTACAGGTGAGCTAGATTTTTTTTGTATCCTACACGAAAATTACTCACACGTATAAAATAGCGTGTAGTGTGTATGCACTATTTTGCACGTTATTTACTAATACTAACGCGAGGACCTTTACAACATACTTGATAAATGTCTAAGTTCGTTGGTTTGAGTTCACGACGGGTAGACAATAAACCGTCCATTGATGAGATTACTACTTTTCTGCATCAGAAATCAAGTTTTCGTTCCTCTTTATATGGACGTAAAATAAGATTGCGTAGGCGGGTATAAAATTAGTGTCAGGAGGAAATGGAAGTGTGGATTGAAGTCAGTTGAATGAAGAGGCAAATTTGTAGTCAATAGTCGAGTCACTTAAAATAATCACTGACTGGACTAGTTCACCAGTCATCCTCGCTAGTCAATTCATTTTCTAGTCAAGTCACTTTTTGTTGTGGGCGATTGCTGAAGCAGTTCTAGTCGATGCGAAGCTACTGAGAGTAGAGTCGGTCTTCATTTTTCACCTTCGAAGATTTCGGGCCCTGTTCCTGAGTCCAATAGGCAGTCTGTAGAGTGGCACTGAGTTATGTGTGAAGAACTTATACTTAGGTGTTACTTACTACAGAAAGGGAATCGAAATGTTGGAAACTCGCTATACCAAGTGTATTGCTCTCGAAGGAAACTATGTTGAGAAATAAATACAGCTTTGCCCGAAAAACTATTTTTTCATTAAAAATACCGGGACTTTTCAGCCCATGTAGTATTACGGTTAGATTCAGCCCATGTAGTACTACATTGTTCTCTCCGACGATGATAACTGGCATCTTTTCAAGCGGTCGCTCGTTCGTAATATTCACTGTTCTTGTCAGCCTGTCCCACTCGCGAGTGAGTTGCTTAACCGTACTGAACTTCGCCTCGACACATCGCTTGTTCTGTTGTTCCTGGAGCTTAGTTTCCTCTGGGCCTGCTGTTTGTTCTCGTCGATTTTCGAGCATATGGTTGCGTATAATCACTCTATGTCTTGCGTTTAGTGGGTTTTGATCAAGCCTCCTGACGAACTCTGGATACAGTTCCTCGAACATTGTGAGTATTCGAAGGCAACCGCTCATGCCCGTCTCTAAAGAAGTGCAGATGTAATAGGCGCGGATTACGAATCTGTTCATTTCGTGTGTCAACATGATCCGTCGTCTAGTGGTACAAGTGTAGACGACTGTCGTCTGGCAATCGCAACAATTCTGGTAGGCGTAGTCGCGCGCTCTTACGCTTGGTCCAGGACCAGCTCCAGTTCGTGGACCCTACTCTGGCGATTGCATTCTAATGACTTCTTGATCTAAGCTTCATTTTCTGGGTGTGAATCCTTTGTCCGGGATACTGTAGGGTGACAAGGTATTTTAGAGTCGTACCCTGCCAGCAGGACGTTTTCGGGACAACGCCCCTAACAAGGAGACAGGCGTGAGGCAGACCCCACCCTTGTTGATCCCCATTTAAGAAATCTTTATGGAAAAGTTTTCCAGCCGAAGTGAGAGCGGCTGATCGTGAGAGAATTTCTCTAGACATGGTGTTTTCGAACGCCGAGTGCTCAGAACAATATGCGGCGGTGTACAGGAAACAAGCAGTTTGGTTGAACCACGAACTGGCGTAGCTCTACGACGAACCCTGCATCCAGTCGTCAATGCTGGACGAGTGCGATGGTTGGGCATTTTACCAGGATACTGAACATCAGCCCCGCAAAAATGGTATTCATATCGAAATCCAGTGGGTATAAAAAAAGAATAAGATTCGGGCGAACGAGGTAATTGGAGAAGATGGAGTTAAAGTCGAAACCAGGTGGGTGACGTCTTTAGAGAACCCCCATTGAACTGACAGGAGCCAACATATCGGGTATCCCACTGACATTTTCCCTTTGTTTTCATATGAATTGGGTATCCCACTGACAGTTCTGCTTGAGATTTTGCTGACGATCCTAGCATCAATCATAGCACACGGCTGGTCGAAACACACTCTCTGGTGTATTAGAAGCAAATTCTTGTGAGAAACCGTGGACACAAATTTCGGAATCGAGTGAGTAAGTTTGTTTGATCTTGTTGTCCAGAAACTGTACAAGATGAAAAATATAAAACATTTCATTAGAAGCGTGATTTGAGGAAAATGTTGTTGGGTGTGCTCCATACCGTTCACCTAGGAATCATGCTGAAAATCTTGGCTTGATAGGATTTTCGGTGGCTATCGGTGACACATCGGATATCTCAGGAAAGCATTCCAACTGTATACTTAACAGAAGCCTGGAAGAACGGCGCTGAATACGAAAATGAAGTCCACATAGATTCTCTTCTCTTTCGAAGATCGGAAATTCTTGCAGATAGTTTGGACAACCTTTCGAAACTATTCCTATAGGTAATACTATGTAATGTTATGTAGGTAATGGTGTGTGAATACTTTTCATGATTTGAAACTGTCAACATGTTGGTTTCTCATAATAGAAATGTGTTAAAGTCGGACGAGTTTCGAAATTTATGCTAGGGTATTGCTAGCGGTCCAGCACCTAACGATCGCACCACACAGTATGCTCGCCAGAAACTGTGGTTGAGACAAGCCTGAAGAAGTTGACAATCCATCCATGGAAGTATGAATGGATGAGCTGATATGGGTTCTGGATCGACGAAGGGGTTCTTTTCCAAGAGATGAGACAGCAGACTCCCAAAGTTATACAATAAGATGTGGGTAAGTGGAACATTTTAGGACGAAGGTAGTTCTCCCGATTCCAAATTAGATGTATGTCGAATCAAAGGAGACGACGATAGACCAATAATGGACACCTGGCGCCTCCTCCTTGAATCTAACATCACCAGATTGATTCTCGGCAGCATGCCATCAATGCGGATAAAAGAGCCATCTTTTACATGGTACAGCGCGAAGCGCATTCCAACCGACTCGGCCCAGATGCTCAAACATCTTTCAAAATGGAAAATTTACTCATTTATGGATTTAAGTAATTAAGTGTGTAATAACGGGTAGAAGTTTTGTACTCTGCTGAATTCACTAGCGGGAATGCGGGAATTTTATTTCCGAAATTAGCGACAAGCTAGCGAACCAAGGACGGGACGAAGACCCACTAACTATACTTATCCCGCTTAAGCTGTACGTCTCTTAAAACAATGTATTTAGTCAATCAGTGACAAATCAATCCAGATGTCTACAAATATGTGGACCGTAAAAGTTCATTGGAACAGCGTGTTCTCACCAGACCACCCTCATTTTGATCAAACCCTAATTTGCAACTTCTGCTGAACGTCGTTTTTGCTCACTTATATACTCGTTGATTGCAAAGGTTTCAACGCATAAGGCAGTATTCTAGTCTAGAAATTTGAAAATAATCAAAACAAATTTTCTTTATATTTCTGAGTTTAGGCATTCAAGAATATAACCTAGAAAGGAATTTTCGAAAATCCTATTATTTACCGAGTTAGAGTCATTTTAGTGATACGGCTTTTAACCTGTTATGGACATAACAATGAATTTCAAACTTGTTTTTTTCGAAACATGTTTTTCCAAACTGGCGTACACGATATCCCAAGCAGTGCTGAAAATAATCAATTCATTCATTTTAATTCGAACGACAAATACCATCAACACTTGTTGATGACAACACTTCGTTTCACACAAATATCGTCGGGCTCGTTGGTTACTTCTCACTGTATCCCTTCCATTCGATTGAATAAACGCACCTTCATTCAAGCCGCTTGTCATGCCGTTATTTGAGATCGTAAATCTCAAATGTCCCTATCAATTGAACTAGTGACCGACACTCAATTGACACCCGACAACGCTTTGGTTTGTTCTCAAACAAAAACTGAAGAACAACTGGCGAGAGTGATTTTTGTATCTCTTTCATTCTTACGCTCCTCGCATTACTGTGAGAGTGTGATGCCAACACATGAGTGAGGGGCATTAGAAAATGCTCTCCCATCGCCTGCTCTGTAAATGCCGTGCTTAAATAACAGTGAATAAACTGAAATCATGTTTCAATGCGGAAAGCCGAGCTTGTGAGAATGAATTCATTCGACCAAATACATTCATCACATTCAAATGAGAAGCAATTGCGTTCGTCTGACAATGAACCCTTTCGGATCTTAGTTGACAAGGTTAGCCAAATTTAAGCGATCAAGCAATGCTTTCTTTGATGACAAATGGTGTTCTTTATTATTTTCGTCGATTTCTTTCGATTGAGACTGAATTTTCACCGCACTGATGACCCAAATTCTACTGAACCGATCCATGTCAAAGAATACAATGCGCGTGCATCTATCTATGATAATAATAATGATAACTTTTCAATTTTACTATTTTTAAAAAATCAGGAAACGTAAGAAAAAGCATTTTTTTCTTCAAACGTCCGCCATTTTGTCAAAATACATGTTTTTAACATGTCCGAGGTTCATGCGGTAGTTACTGAGTCAGAATCTGTTCGATTTTTTTTTGTTTCAGATAACCAGAAGGGCTGGAATCGGGTACGCCATGGTACAACTTTTTTTTTCAATTCCCCTTACTTCAACAGCTTGCAACTATTCTAAGTATGACACTGAAAATATTCTTTGTTTCATTTTTACGTAGCTCGAAAAAACGTCCCAAATTCATATCTCTACATTAGAACACCCCCTTAAGAAGAGAATGTAGGGCAGATGGGGGTAAGGCGGACATGTTAAGGAAAACTTCAATTGTATCTTTGGAAACTCATGTTTTAATCTTTAAAGCAGTTTCTTACAGTTCAATATATTGGTTTTCGAAGTAATTGACCAAATGTTTTATAAAAATGTGATTTTTCATGTTTTTACTGAAATTAAAACAAGCCGAAAAGTAGAACATTTTTATCGATGCGGGTATAATGGACATGTAGTGGGGGGGATATGGACAGATCAATAATATACGAAGCGTACACTGAGAGAAATAATTAGTATATATAACGAATTTTTTGGTAAATACTACCAATCTATAGTCATTTTCGACCGTACTAATAAACACATATGTCAAGCAGAACCATGATTCGGAAGCCCAATATCGGCTACATTTTCTCGCCGAAAATGCACGTATCAGAATTATATCCTTATTATACTTCCGTATTGCCTTATGGGAACAATGAAAATGGTTAATACGCGCTTTTCTCACCAGTTTTCAGATATGACAATATCCAAGCTTACTAATGTTATCGAGTAAAATATACTAATCTCTGGTAGGGATGCGGGTTTGTTAACAATATGTACAAAAAATTTGTACATTCTACTAATTTTGCATTACCAAATGTATTTGGTAGTTTTCGACCAAGGATTTTTCTAAGTGTAGAAATTTATCGCTCGCGAGAGGAATAATTTCGCTCTCTCTCAGTGTGTGCGTCCAGTAACTGAAATAGAACAAAAACGAGAAAGCAATATAAAAAAGAGTTTAATATTCTTCCCTTCACTTTCCATCGTGTATTGGATGTGATTATGGATGTGACTGTCCATTTCAACTCCACCAGTGCAATTATTTCAATAATTTAAATTTACCACTTACGAATGAATTTGCTTTTCCGTACATACCTAATATCGCTTCTCTTTCAACTCACAAACCAAAATATAACCATCAGCGAATTAAATTTTGCAATTAAACCACTCAAAATGCTTAATATCGTAGCCGTAGAAATTACATCCATACACGGAATCATGTTTGATTTTCGGTTTTTGTTTCCCTATTTCGCTTTTGATCAGTATTCATTGTCAAAAGATGGTTTAAATATTCTAGAATAGTATGTAGAAGAAATTTGCGGGAATTTGAAATTCATAATGCAATTATGCGCCCGTGGCCGAGTGGTTAGCGTCTCACATTATCATGCCGGGTGTTCGGGTCCGATTCCCGTTCTGGCCGGGGGATTTTTCGTCAGAGAAATTTCTTTCGACTTGCACTGTGGTCACGCGTATTCTAGAGCTTTCCCCTCGGAATACATTCAAGGCGTGTCATTTGGTATAAGAAATCTAAACTAAGTATTAATAAATGACGCTAGTTAATACATACGTTGAGCCGGCAAAAGTTCCACAGGGAACGTTAATGCCATTCAAGAAGAATGCAACTATACAAATCAACCACCTGTCCATCATACCCCCACTATCCGTTTTACCCGCGGTTCCCCTAGTATTCTTTTTCAAAGATTCTAATTAATCCATAGAAATTAATTCTCCACGTTATCATTTCAACTGTACTCTTCTTTTTCTACTGATACGAATATCAAATGAATAAATGAATATAATCATAGAGCATTTTCAATAAATAATAATTCTCAGTCCCGTTATTAATCCCTCCCAACAGCTCCAAAAGTGGACGGGTTTCTTTGTCATGATGGTTGTATTGATAACCAGAAATACACCTATGATAGTACAAGTCAGAAAATTTAGCATTTGAAAACTGGAAATTCATTGGCTACTCTTTTTTTGACTAGCGAAAAGTTGAACACACGGCTCTGTTTTACTATGAACAATTAAATCCAACGAAAGTAAATTTAGCTAATGCTGAATACTAGCACAATTAAATTACCATAGCCATTAACCAATGAGAAACGATTGCTCACAGGCTCGAGACTGCCGCGGTGCTCCATTGAAATATATGGTTTTTTTGGGTATAATCCTAATTTATCATTCTTAAAACAAATATAGGTATGTTTCCACCTGAGAAATAATCGCGAAACAGAAACAGAATGGCGATAGTCATCTATCATAGCTCGAATCATTTCGAAGATCATCAGTTTTAACAACAAATTGAATCAATGACGTACAAAGATTTAGAAAAAATCACAGAATCACATCAAAGAAAACGAGAGTATTTGTCGAAGCAGTTTTAGAGAACACTCACGGTCAAGCAAACTACAATCTTTCCTACTCTCTAGCGTACGACAGACGGTGGTACTTAGCAAGCGAACGAAAACCTAATTCATCACCAACTGAGCAAATGGTGGCTCCGTCGGCACAGTTCACCCTCTTCTGACCCAGGTATCGGAATAATCAAAATCCAAAAAAAAAATAAACGTAATAAGTGAGATTTCACATTTTTGAGAAGTAGTAATTGAATACCTTTACAAACGTAAACGTAATGTTCACCATTCAACCCCGTCACTTTATCACTATGTTTTGTTGTTATCCCAAACATCTTTGAACCGTTTTTTTTTTTCTTTTTTTTTCTACGATTATATGTTTATTAAGTTGTTGATTATTTTTAAGTGCTTTCGGTTGTATATATTTGCATATATGTTGCGTATTTTGGTTGTTTTGATCGGACTAGGGATTGTAGTGTCATTATTTCAGCATTTCTTCATGGGTGCTTCGTACTTTGTTTACACTATGATAGCGATATGTGTCCTCTTACGAAGACAGAACAAATACATTTTCATACAAGATAGAGGAAAAATGGGAAAACTTTTACATTGAGCAATAGGATATAAAGATTATAAACTAGACATAACGTTTGTATATATTTTATGGATACTAAGAGAAGAATTAAACTTTTGACATAGCTCAAACGTTTGCTACCGCACTTTTATATTAGTAAAAAAATGCATTGCATAATGTCGTCGTATTGGCGGGATATGTAGGTGTTAAGCTGAAATTTTGTTCCGGAATTAGAAGCCAGGTTGCAAATATCAGTTTACAGACTCGTGATCACGGGAACTCAAAAACATTTTCTTTACAGTATTCTTCATCCGTCTTTGAGGATGATTATTTTTCAGCATTGCGAAATGATAATTATACCGCTAATCTGCTGATTTTTTTGGTCACTGAAAAATTATACGTCAGGAAGGAAAACAAACATTATACTCTAGAAATTATAAAATTATAAAATTACGTTATAAAGTACGTTGTAACTTCTTCAAGGAACATTCATGTCTTCAGGCTAGAATATCCGCAAGAGTATCCCAAACAAATGTCGTCTCTCCCATGCAACCAACTCGGAGAACAACCGCAGCTAATTAGCGTCAACAGAAACTAGTGTTAAGATAAGCTAAAAATAATTGAATGTTATAATGTAACCATATACATAAGTGTAAAGCTCCAAGTCATTATTGGTGAAGTAAGAAAGTCTGAGTAACTGAAACAAACGAATCAAGAACAAATTGCGTAAAGGAATAGTCTGTAGAAAATGTGGTGAGCGCCTATCGATTGCGATAGGTGCGATCCGGAAGGCAAGGTATGGACGAATGAAACACATTTTTATATTTATAACAAATGCAAGAACAAGCTATGACACAAAACACATACTCACACAAGAACGCGCGCTGCGGTGTCGCGTGCACTTTCCTATTGTATTCCCTCTTTCTTGGAACAGTGAATTACCGGAGAAATGTGCAATAATATGAAAGCGTACGTTGCGTTTCGATTGAAGATAATGAGAAATTCCTTGAACTTGCTTTAAATTTTAGTCATGCAATTACGATCATGTCCATATAGATGGTTTCCTCGATCATTTCACTTTTCATGTTTTCTGGCTAATGATTAATTTAGCGAACCAGTCAAAAACACTGTATCCATCCCAGGTAACAGGTTCTGTTTATCCCTCATGTTTGGCGGTATCCAACAACATGTGTATTTCATATTAGGAGAAACCCTTTAACATAACTGCCTGGTTGGTCCTCTCCACGTTGGGTGTTAGACTCTGAAGGTCATCCATAAATACAACATGCACAACCAGATTTACAGCAGAATTCAGGGCCTCAAAATCGCCCATACGCATGGCTTGCTAGAAATGATTTTCAGTGCTATCATCCACATGTTATACCAATAACGACGGCGTCAGTGCGACTTATGTCCAAAAACACCAAAAAGGTTATCGGCGATGTCATCAACATCGACCAACAAGAGAGGTTCAATACCCATCGGCAAACTGAAATAATCATTAATAGGCTAGACTAATCGATTTCGCTGGCTGTCGAACAAAATATATTTTTATGCATATGTAGTGGTGTACACTACACGATTATAACTATATGTGTCACACTACACCCTCACTGTGCGTTTGTCGCTAATATATCAATCAAAAGGCAGTCATAGGAAAATGAAGACAACAGCCTTCATAACACCATCATGAGGTAGAGCATTTGATACTGACTTTTACGTCGATTACCGGTGGTACATTGGTTTTCGATGATAAATATCAGAGGACCAATTAAGTCATATGCAGAGATAGTCGATAGACACTGAATGTTACTTCCTCTGTCCTAAAAGATGACCAATTTTTCCCATGGAGATCCTCGCGCTACCCAAAAAAATGCAAAAATTGTGGCAATAGTGACTAGCAAAGTACAAAAATTTTAATTTTAATCTCGTGTGAACTAGTTGTACTTGAAACAGCTTTTTTCACTGTTAGGTATGAAACACTACCTCCATTGTTTGAAATGTTGTGGTATGCCGCAGTTTTTAATACTGCACTTCAAGCTTACCTACTGCTTATTGAGGAAGGTGTAGACTGAAAGCTATAGCGAGATGGACGTCAATCAGGAATAACTTGTCTAAAAAAAATTATGATCCTTGATCGGCGACACGATTCAAACTTCCTCGGGCTCTAGAGTAGTCCTATCAAGATGTTGAAGTCTGCGTCTTGTTAGAGCTCCGCGATTGCGGAGCAAATGCTCCGAGGCTTAACTCTCAGCATTGCACAATTGAAAAATATCATCTTGTATGAAACCTAGGTTTCGAAGATGTTATTCGATCAGACTGTGTCCCATTATAAAGCATTATAAGCTATTATTAGCTACCGGAAGCACAAAACAAGTTGTATCTCGGGATTGGTTAAAGGTACATAATATGTATTTTATGTCAAAATGCAGATGATTTATTTTGTATTTTTCAGGAAAAAACATTGAAAAAATGATTTCGTTACAGTTTTGATGAATTTTTGTACTTTTCTTCGGATACCCTCAACAGAGTTTGGACTCTCTGTTGGAGACCTCACTGGCCATTTTATTCCACGATCTCTTCATGTCTGCAGCATCCCGAGTCATTTTGGCAACCTTCATCAATTTCCGCTTGAAAATTGCCTAATATTTTTCGATTGGGCGGAATTTGTGTCATTTGGCAGGATTGAGGACTTTTTCAATGTAATCGACCCCACTGAAGCATTTCTCGACTGTAGTGGAAACTTGCCAAATCTAACCAAAACTTCGCCGAACCATTGTGAGCCATAATAAACGGAATGAGATGCTATCGCAGGCACTCCTCGCTATACATTTTCGTACACTGTCTTGTATGTGACGAGAACCTTGATTTTCTGCATCCTTCATTCTCCGTCAAAACCTTGTTGTACAACTTTCGAGCGCATCTTTTGCCCACCAGATTTTACTTCATTGTATTATTTGATTACTTGCAGGTACGAAAATTACGATAATATTCTCGCGCACTGATTTTCCGGATAGTACCTCTTTTAGAGCTGTGTTTTTTGACGTTGTCGTAGTCTAAGAGTCCCGGGTTTGCCTTAACTTTTCTCAATATCTTTAACCTCAGCTTCCGATCGTAAGTTCCACTAAGACGCATCCTCTGATCTATCCGAACAACAATAGTACTGTTGTATTCTTCAGTTCTAGATAAAGACGGCTTTTGTATTAGTTTAGGAGTTCTTTATTCTATTACTTCCAAATACAGAATGAATCGAAAAGTTCAGTTCAGTTTTTGGTTTTAAGGTACTTTAACTCGATGGTCATTCGTCCCTGTTGAAATAATTATATCTTGTCGAACATGCCGTTTACATTCAGGAATCGGATCACTTTATTTTCGAATGGTGGGGATAGTACTCACTCCAGGGAGAAGTTCAAATCGTTGGCCGAACGTTCGTTGTCATAGGCTTTGCACTATGTTATTATGTGAGGAATGGATAGGGCTACACCGCAAGTGATGCAGTTGGGGGGATCTTGTTTTGTGCTAAGGAAATTGTTGGTAAAGTTTGTGTGTCCAATGCGAAGGCGGGAAAGGATTCGACGAGATCGTGGAACGGGATTGTCAGGTCAACCAGATGTAAGTGGTTTGATTCGCCGCAAGGCAGTGTTATGCCTGCTGAACCATTTCGAGTCCCACGATTCTCTTACGGCATTTTTGGTCAAACGGATAGCATCCATAGAAGGCACAGTGACCGTCTCAATATCACAGTTCCGACCTAAACCCGCCAGTCTGTCGGCTTCCTCATTACCGAGAGTTCCAGAGTGACGTGGAAATAAACATTTCTCTCTAATACGAAAATCTCAGAGGTGAGAAGCCAGGGGAGTTTGGCGGAAGGGGATTTCAGCTCTTGTAGACAGCTTGCTGAATCGCTGAAGATAACTACTGGTTTTCCAATCTGGGGAGGGTTAAGAGCAGAGGCCTTCAAGAGAGCGTAGGCTTCCGCACTGAAGATGGAACAACATGAAGGTAAAGAAGAACAGATACTTGTACATTCACTGTTAATTCCGTAGCCAACCTTGCCTTTAACTTGATTCAATAGGGAAAGATCAATTTTAGGAGGAGATTGGTTCCAGGGTCTAATTTTGGTTCTGGGTGAGGTAGCTATAGGAGGAAGGTTGAAATTGGTCAAAATGAATCGAAAAGCATTGGTGTCATCTTTTTATAGCGGTGGTTGCTTGGGTTGTCAGGTTTATCCATGCGCGGTTGCCAGGATGGTTGTCAACACATCGACAGTGATTGGTTGGCTACTATGTAATATTCAACAGGTACGTTCACGGAAACCTTTCCACACATACACGGTCGATTCAGCGATTTCGCGATTTTCGTATTTGAACACGCCGAATTTTTGATGTGGGTGCCCAAAATCAACTTTCGTCTCTAAGCTTCCTTCCTGATCAACTTCTACACAACCAAATGGATCATCGTAAATTTTTAGCATCGAGGATAGAGGTTTTCCAAACAATTTGCTGTCAAAAGGTTTAAGATACGCCTACTACGACCACTGTTCTAAAATAAATAGTGATTTCGGATTCTAACTGAATCAAACTTTAAAACCTGTAAATGTGCTGAGTTATTTCTTATTAAGGATAAGTAGAGTAACGTTAATACTCGGTGACATTTTTTTCGACTGGTTAAAATTATACAGGCAATCAATTCGCCACCGACTCCTGGTCCCATTTCTTCAGCTCACTCTTCAACACAAAATCAAAAATTCCTCAGAATGGTTCTGAAATCACCGAAATTGATATATGCCGACGATCTCAAATTGTATTTCATCGCCTGTAGACTGTTGTGCGCAGCAATCGGACACCGACATGATTCTGGAATGGTGCAGTTTAAACTAGATGGAAGTCAATGTCAGCAAATGTTGAGTAATTCCATTCAGCCGTTCATGAACACCGATTGTCGTCGACTATAAAATCGCGACAACAAGTTTAAAGCGTTTGAGTATCGTAAATGATCTGGGGATTCTCGTAGACAGTAAACTACATTTTGCGGAACACATCGCTTCAGTCACTGCGAAAGCATATTCCATGGTAGGCTGTTTGAAAAAGCTGTACTGCTCTCTGGTGCGTAGTGTGTTAAAATACGGAGTACAAGTTAGGGCACCGTTCCATGTAGTGCACATAAATCGGATTGAGCGAGCCCACAAAAAAAAATATCCGTTACTAGCTGACCCGCCAAATTTCGTCCCGCCCAACATTTGTTTTTTTGTTATCAATACCTTCAAACATTCACGTTTTCTTACTATGAGCAAGTTCATGGGTCCAATCGAAGAACTGTTCATTGATTGATCTTCTAATCGACCCCGTTGAATTTACCTTTTCCGATAAAATTCCTAGTATTTCTAACAAAACTCATCATTATAATATCAGATTATTTTCAGACACAATTCTCGTTCAAGATTTTTCAACCACTTGCAAATAACATGTTTCTACGATCGATCGAAATACAGAATAAGTGTCGAAGACAAATAAATGAATAAATTTTAAACTGTAGGGAATAACTGAGGGAAGCTTATTTGCGTTTCGCAGCTGTGAGCTGGGATAAGAAACACAACTTCAATGCAAATTCTACTATTCTTACACTACAATCGTTAATCGTCGAATTAAAATTCTACTATTCTTACACTACTTACACTACAATCGCCACACTCGTGATGAGTCGATTGGGCCAAAAACGATAACATTTAGCCCGGCTCGTAGTGCATTTGCGCATACCGTTGGGCGCGCGAACATTCAGCATAGCAGTGAAATGACTTGAAGTATGAACGACAGAAGCATTCGGGTTTGGAAATTACAGATTAAAGAGTCAAAAAACAACCAATCTGTTCGATAAGAGGTTTATGAAATTAATACACTATACCAATGAACATATTTTTTGTTCAAACATATATAAATGTAACAGTCATTAGTACAAAAATGACGCTACGTTTTCAGCCTTTTGTGTGACTCTTCCTTCTTCTCATCGTCATCATTCGCATCGTCCGTGGCCATAGCATCTGGAAATGGAAAACAAACTTGAAGCGTACATTTCAGGATCATGCGCTCTGCGCCAATGCATACGCACCTTTCTCAACGGTTTGTCGCGCCTTCTTGTCACTCTCCAGCAGAACTAGTTTGGTTAGCGCTTCATTCGATGAATCTTTGATCGCTTTCAGCGATACTAGCAGATCGTCTATTTTGTTTCCATTCACTATCTCCTCAAGCCTGGTCACGGTTCCATTGCAAGTGACCTCAAACGAAATTTGCGACATTTCTTCAACGATTTGTGAGACATACAGGCAAAACTGTCAAAACTGTGTTGCTTTTGGTTCTGTTCTGACATTTGTTGTGTAAACAAATCAACATAATACTTTTCCAAAAGGGCCTGTTTCTGTTTTTGTTTTTCAACACATTCAATGCGATTCATCGATTCATTCATTCATCAAGTGTTTTTAAAATCGTTATTTTTAGAAGTCCATTGGTTTATAGATTTGCTATTCAGATTACTCACATAGCTTTTACTTGGATTGATGTCGAGAGATTATAGGGTAGTATCAATAATTTTTGAGCAATTGTAAGGTAATCATGTGCGAACTTTAATGCCTGGTGCTTTGGGTCATTGTCATGGTAAAATTGGAGTACTCCATTCGATCCGATTTTATTGACACTTTGTTTCATATTTTTCTTTTTCCTAACTCGTAAAACGAAGTTCAAAGACGTGCCGTTCATTTTCTGATCTCAAAAGTATTTAAGGTAAATGATGTTGGTTTGTCCGATTTTGGTAGTAAATCGCAAGTAGTAAATGTAAATCGATTTTTCTTCATGGAAATCACATGTAATCAAGACGAGTTTGGGTTTGTAGGAAATAATACCTTAATGTTGAGTTTACATTAGGGAGATCTATAGCTATAGATGAATTTATTCACCCGAAAATAGATGTAAACGAGTGAGAATATTATGATACACTTCTTCGAGGTATATATGTGTAGAATGTATAGAATTAATTCAGGCCTATGTAAACGCTGGTGAATTTCTCACTGGTGAGAAATCACTAAAATTGGATGCAGTTATACTTCAGGTGAATAAATCCACCGAAAATATGATTATATTCACTATATAAGTTCGCGCTAGTGTAAACGGTTGATGCGATTTTTATAAATCTAATTATATTTCTTCACACGAATATATCACTAGTCTAAACCCAACCTAAGGCGTTCTGATTGTTCAATTTTTTTATGTTTTTTAACGATTTTCTTCAAAAGAAATTATGATCATGGTTTGTCCATCTCTGATCATGATTTGTCCGAAAAAGGATAATGGTTTGTCCGGTTTTAGAAATCACTTTGAATGAATTTTTTCCTTTTTTTCAAGTAGATGTTGCATTTTTCATTGCTTGAGTTTACTGTCATTATATTGATGATTGTATCACATTTACCCAGGCCCCGGCCAAGAGGATATGATCCGCGAGTCAAGATGTGTCGCAAATTTAGCTGTCATTGCCAAACTATCAAACCAAGGAAAGTGAAGTGGAAGGTAAAACGTAATGCCAAAATTGCCGTTCAGGCGCTACTCACGTATGTTTGAATTTGTGTACAAATATAGAACGCATCTAAGCAACACTAAAACACTTTAAAGCTTTTTCGTCAATGAAATTTCTCCGGACAAACGTATTTTGGGGCTTGCTATGTGATTTCTGAGTGAGTTCAAGGCGTGTTATAAGGAATAATAAATCTCAACTATGTACTATTGAAAAAAACACTGCTAGCTTTATTACAGCTTTCTATTATCCCGAATAAAACATATCATCCATAACGTACGGTCAATAGGATCTTCGCTTCCCACGAGATTCTTGATTTTTGTGTGTGATTTTTCAAATGTGTTGAGGCTGCAGTGGTGACTTGTACCGAATGACGAATCGTTCTGTGTGTTTAATAGCTAAATGTAATAATGTAACAATCATAATCGTCGAATGCCAGTTCCTGTCCGCCGTATGGAACGTAGCAAGTGCCATTGGACGGCTGCACTTCACCGACCGTTTGAGTTCTCTCGTGCGATACACGACCGACGAACAGTGGCTCTCCGTCCTCATATTCTCCTGCCGGAATAGCATTCGGAGGGACGTTACTTCCGCTGGCCGAAACAAAGGTACCAGTTGCATCACATAAAACTTCATATTCGGCAATTGTATTCTCTGCATCACCCCATGGAACGTGACACATTCCATGGGAGGCGATCAACTTTCCCGGAATGACTGCGCCTTAATGGCGAGCGCGACCAATTAAAAAAAGCTTGTTAAAATATGTGTTGATGGCTTTTCTTCGTTCTTCAGTATAATCCACGAGCCAGTGGCACCCCAACCGGTGCAAACACCGATTGATTGGAAATGGATCAGGGTTCTCGTAACATAGAAAAGCTGTCACAGCTCCTTCTATACAGACGGTGATGACCTAGAAAGATGAGAGGTAACAGATAAGTCATTTTGCTATTATATTTGTTGTTGAGAAGTAACTCACATAATCAATCCACTTAATCCAGAGTCCACGAAACTCGCCAGCGTTGAGAATGTCGGGTGCTTCCACCTCGCACACTTCCGGCTCGGCACGGTTTTTTCGAATAACGAATTTGGTGTTCTTCCATCCACCATTGAATTATCAGATTGCATGTAATCTTGAACTGATTTCGCCAAACAAAAATCATATACTAAGTTATCTACATGCTACAACTTTGAGATCGTTGTTGTCCAGCTAGAGTTGCAATCAGCTGCGTTTTTGTTTTCCTTCTTCGTTGAATTGAAACATAACCATGACAACGTTAGGAACTATTTAATAACAAATTCAAACACTACCGTTCCACCAACCTCAGATGTCTTCTCTAGATAGTGTCAATTACGAGCCACCTGTCAATTCCACCATATTGTATCAAACGGGGCTCTGGCAACCCTATCCCAACCAATGCAAATTGAGCGTAGGCAGCATAAAACAGGGCTCGCGCTTAGGGGGCTCACGTATTGTTTAATGTTTGGAGTCATATATGTTAATATCTGATTACATTGGATAGTTTTTTTTTTTGGCAAGCGATGTTTGGATACCCATCCGGAAGCTTTCTTGGCGATTTGCAATTCAAATCACAGCCGAAGAATCGCGCGGAGCACTTCATTTTGAATTTTAGGTTATGATTTCTATGCTCATGATTTTCTATGCTGGCTACTGAAAGGCGGCCATCTTAGCAATCCCTTGGTATCAAACTACTCGGTGAGCTCAAGGCAGATCTGTGGAACAAGGTGCGCCCATTCGCTAGTCGTTTTTAACTCGAAATAATCGTCAAATTCGCGAAAATTTAAAGAAGGCAGTTTTGCAATCTTAAAATTTGAATGGAGATTCTTACGTTATTACGTTATAACATGACGCTTACTTAACCATTTGGCTATATATTTCACAAAACACAACATTTACAAGAACTCGACAGACACAATTTCAGTTCAATATTATTTCACAATTTGCGAGAAAACGTAATACCGTTTTGCATAGAATACATATTCGATACAGAAAAGTAAATTTTCATTCATTTTTTTTTTTTATTTTAGAAGTGTGTTAATTTCATCCTGTAAATTCATGGCTATAGAGTGGTTTTCACATTTTGACCCACCTGGCAGTATGGCAGCCTTGATTTGAATGACAGCAGTGTCGAAAAACGAAATAAACGCGTTACGTTGATAAAAATATATTTCCAATATTTCTTAACGAGTTCAATATTTCCAAGCCCTGATGAAGACTGACCAGAGGAGAATGGATCGATGTTTTTACCAAAAAACCTATTTCATGGAAGAACATTCATACTGATGGTGCTCCATCAATGGTTAGTCGTCATCGGGGTTTTACAGCTCACTCAAAGTTACAACTGCGTAATACTTATGACAGACATACAGCTGTACTACCGTTGTACTTCGAAAATTGTATGTCTGTCACCATGTACAGCGCTAGAATCATGCAAGCAACTCGGTACAATCACTGTACCTGTACCGACCTATTTTACCGCTGTACATGGCTACAGTTGTACTGTGCGCAGCGCCATAGACGGTTAGTGGTGGGTAGCATAAACAAATCGAATCAAAACACTTGGTAAACATTCTTTTCATTGACTTTCTCTTGAGTTAATAACTTTGACTGGAAAGGGGCTGTCCACATACCACGTGGACAGAAAAATCGTGTTTTTGAACCCCCCCCCTCCCCCTCCGTAGACAAACGTGGTCATTTACAATACCTCTCCCCCTGTTGTGGACATTACACCAATTATTTCTAAAAAAATCCAAATAAAATTGAACCTCTCTTAAATTTCATTTTGGGATTGATTCTATTTTGTGTTCTATAGTTTTATGGATAACAATGTTAGCTTAAATAATAATAGCGGTTTATTTTAAATTCGTTTATTCTCTATCCAGCATTCTCCGGGAAGTTATTTGTATCGCTCTTTAGTTTCTTCTAAATTCCATTTATGCTGTCAGGTTGTTTTTACCGCTGAAATCCATATAAAAAAATCACTTGAGAATCTATTCTCGGGAATTCTTTTTTTTTCTTATTCTTATTATCATTCTTTATAATCATATACAATTATTTGCCAATTTTATTTATTTGGTTGAGCTGTAACAGTTCGGCTGAAAAATTCATAAGGTTGACGTCTAGATGGAACCTCTTGCAAAAATATACTTGACAATCACAAAGCACCATCATGGATACGTGTCAAAATTTGACAGCAATCGGTCGATTGGTTCGTGAGTTACAGCATTGAGAGTGAAGCAACTTTTATTATTGTGAAAAAATTGAAAAATCACAAACGAATGAAAACTATGGCAACATTGCATGAATTGGGCTTCGAATTGCTTCCGCATTCACCGTATTCTCTAGATCTGGCCCCCAGCGACTATTTTCTGTTCGCAGACCTGAAGAGAATGTACGCTGGCAAGAAATTTAAGACCGATGATGAAGTGATTACCGAAACCGAGGCCTATTTTGAGGAAAAACCGAAAGATTACTATAAAAATGGTATCGAAAAGTTGCAAATCGTTTTACTGTGTTACTTTTCAGCCGAACTGTTATATGTTTTCAAAAAAAAATCAGACAATGAAATCTAGGGCTTCATTACGAAATCGTTATTGGAATCGCAAGACAAAGCAGCAGTGATAAAAAATCGATATCGGTATCATCATGATGTTCAAGTTATAAGAATGTCGTGTTAAATTATGTAGTGTTAGTTTGTTTAACACACAAATGGCGGCTCAAATGAACAATAAACCTGTATCGTGATCGCTGGCTTCATCTACCAATGATTTTTCTGTTCAACCTCGTAAGACTTGGAAAATATTAGGTTGTTCCCGAATTCGTGCCGACTTTAAGGGAAAAAAATCCAAAGTATCATTCTTACAAACACACAATTATTCGAATGTATTGGGTCATTTAAAAAGTATTCGCGTTTTTCTGTTTAATTTCTGAATGTTTTTTTTATGTAGGACTACGTCTAAAAATTTCGGACGCTTATATCTCGATCATTTCTTAATAGATCGCAATTATGTTTGCAAGGTCTGGGATAAACCATGGATGCATCAAAAATTCCCAACTAATCGCCCTAATTTTTTGGAGCGTCATCAAAAATCTATGTGACACTTTTCTGTTGATCGATTCTGGTGGTTTCTTCCATAATCGCCTCGTGAAATCTATCCAGTTGTGAACCGTACAACACGGAATTAACCTTTTGGCCATGTAACTCCTCATAATCGGAGATTCGCTTCCAGTTCCACCATACACACCGCATCCCTTTTTGTGTAATCCTGGCTTTGATGTTATTTGCAGTGGTTTGTCTTGCTTATCCCATGATCTTTGCAAACAATATCGTATTTTACCCATTTCTATACACCGTGATCGATTTTCTGATGAAAATTCAGTCCAAAATTTACAAAATGTAGCAAAAATTTACTATAATTCATGTGGTTTCCAAACATCGAGTTTCTTTACGAAGTTTTTTTTTTAATATTGATTGGTTAATTCTTATGCCTAGTTTACACAGTGTAAGGTATTGCTGAATCGATCCTTCCGCAATTTCAAAACCCAACCTCCCAACACTTGTTTGGTTTCTCGTAAAAAAACTGGACAAGGTTCTTTTCCATGCTACCCAATGGGCCGAAATTATTGCGCTCAAGAAAAGTGGCCTGAAAAATTGATAACCGGAAAGTGCAATATCTGGTGATGATGGCGAGTGAAATAGCTCTTCTCAGGCAAACCTAACATTTTCGGCCAGGTTGTCAAAGAGAAGGAAGATTGACATTGTCCTGAATGAATTATGTTAGTTTATTCTGGACTTTAGTTTCGTTTAGTTATAAGCAGTTCTTGTTAGAATCTATCGAAGCTCTGTAGAAGCACATTAAACGGAATTCCTTTCCAATCTCACCAGACACAAGACGCAAAAGTATGGAACCGATATATTGTAGATTTATAGAAATCGCATCAACCGTTTACACTAGCGTGAACTTCTATAATGAATATATTCATATTTTCGGTGAATTTATTCACCTGAAGTAGAACTGCATCCAACTTTAGTGATTTCTCTCCAGTGAGAAATTCACAAGCGTTTACATATGGTGAATTTATTCAAGTTATATATACCTCGAATAAGTGTATCATATTTATTCTCATCTGTTTACACCTTTTTTCACGTGAATAAATCCATCTATAGCTATAGATCTCCCTAATGTAAATCCGCCATAACATACTTTGGTGGTATCTTCGTCCTGGCGGAATGTATGATCCTCTTCTGCCAATGTAAATAAATCCATCACTCTCAGTTCATGTGCGTTACTCTCAAAATACACATTTCAGCGAAACAGTTCAACAATATGAAAAAATATGGTCTCTTATTGATAAATACGGAGTACTCGCAAGGGGCGGCAAGATTGAAATTTGATAAAAATGCAGAGCAGATTTTATTCTTTATTGATTATGGATATTAATGTATTTTCAAAAATATTCATTTTATGTATCCACGTGGACATTATCTGAACCCCCTCCTCCCTCTCCGTGGACAATCGTGGACATTTTCGTACCCCCTACCCCCCCTAAAGTTGTCCACGTGGTATGTGGACAGCCCCAAACTTGCTTGTTGTGTTTGATAGCTAAGACGCTAAATAAAAACCTTTTTCATTGAAATATGTGGTGAAAATTGGAAAAATTCTGATTGTCAGTTTGACATACGGTACAATGTACAACCCAGGGGTACGACTAAAACGTCAAATCCCTCATATTGCCAATGTACCCAATATTGCTGCGGTTTACTGACATTTTGGTTCTGACGATTACTGTTGTTTACAACACGGTCCGGTTATATAGTTAAATAGTGGCTAACTTTAAACTCCATGTAGAATCTGAACACCTCCATGTGAAACCGAAATATAAAAATCGCTTAAGCAGTTAGAAATAAAGCAGCGCAATTTCCGTGATTTCAACGATTTCAATCCTCGCAAATGGTATGTTGGTAAACAAAGGACGCCATATTGATTTTGACTTTGGGTAGCCTATATTCAATTGATGTCTATCCCCTGGTACAACCAAAGTATGTCTGTCATGGTACGATAGTACCTGTACAACGCTGTACTCTTACAACGCAAGTACAGCTGTATGTCTGTCCCTAGTATAAGGTACTGGTCATTCACTGCGTGATTCACAGACAGCATTCAGTAGCAAAAAATCCGAGCTCTAGATCGCATCAATCTTTACTATATGTTATGAGTACTATCAAAAATCTTCGAAGCAATTCTTTGAACACTCGATTCGCAGACAGGCTCGCAGGAATTTGTGTTTCAGCTGAAACAATATTAATAATGTTTGATATAGTGTTGAAACCCCTGATATATTCGAATAATACGCAAATTTTATTATTAGGAAGTATTTGTATATTTAATTCTGATGAGTGTTATATGAAGATCATAGTTGTCTTGAACGTTCATTTCCATCCAAAACGTTCGTATTTTTCATGGGTAGTGCAATTAGGGAAATAGCGGTGTTGGATAAAGTTCTATTCAGAATAATTAAAAGTGAAAGAATGCAGTTTTATAACGTATTATGAAAATTATCTCTTTATATGGATGACGCAACCCGTTCATTTAAAAGAAAGCTGACAATTTTGGTACACACGTATTATGGCACTGAAGTGTAATTTATATTATGAATTTATTGTTTCGTAATAAAATGTATTCTGAGATGGGGGAGAAGTCCCCATCTAACGAGGATGAGGAACCAAGGCGACCTCAAGCCGACATGGTGATGCAATCCGAAATTATGCTTATATTTTTATGTTAAAATTACCTGCTTAATTTTCGAAATCATCCATGACCCATGCTCATTTTTGAACGATCCCAGGGCTTTATAAACACGGAAAGGAGAGAAGACGGCATGTCAATTGTGCCTATACTAATTTTGAAAATGACACCGCGAAGTCTTCAAAATCATTTTCAAATTTCCTCACTACAATTTATCATTTCACTTCGTGTTTTTGTTGCTTTTCATGTTGTTTTGATTTAATCCTATTTATCAACAGGAGATTCGAAAAAAATCACAATCTGATTTGTCGGAATCTTTCCTTCTCATTCGGGTATATTTTGCATTGTGGTAAATGTCACATTCGGTGGAATTTGTTGCATTCGGGTATTTGTCGCTTTCGGGTAAATTTCCATTCGTGTATATTTTGCATTCGGGTATTTGTTACATTCGGGTATGTGTTACATTCGCGTAAATGTGTTTCGGGTGAATGGGACACAACCATATTGATCACTTCACAATTTAGGTTTCTTCAGAATATTGCATTATTTTTGCATTGCGCATCGGACAAACCATGATCAGAATTGAGGTCATCGAGATGCATTAATTACATAGTTAAGATATATAAATTTGATACAAATGGTGTGCAAGCATGATGTTTACAATATTTGTAAGTGTTATAATCCAGAAAAGGTCCGAATACATACCAAGTTAGCTCAAATGAGGGGCGCATTTACTCCAATAGAAGGTGGATTTTATAAACCTTAAAAACATGTGAATCCGTAAAAATATCCTATAAAACTACTGTAAATCATAAAAAAAGTCAATTTTATTTAAATGTTTCAAATCATTTGAATACCTGACACAGGTGCGCTGAATTAGAGCATTCAAAAAAGTGAACAAACCAAGGTCATATTTGTGACGAAACAAAGCAACATCATGAAGACCTTTGACCTTTGAAATAATGAGATCAAGTTTTAACTAGTGAATTTTCGGAAACATTTCTTGTGAATGCATTATGCAACTGATCTATTATCGTAAACCTGAACTTTGCTGTAAAATACGAATATATCGTACTTCACACATGAGCCAACTTAGTTGCGAGCGGGCGGCACGACAAAATTCTCGAAAATTCGTAATATCACGGCTCAAGTGCATGAGGTCAATTACCGAGTGAGATAAACAGTGAAGATATGTCAAGGACAATCTTTGTGACTGGTTTCGGACCGTTCGCTGGCCACGAAGAGCGCAACGCCAGCTGGGAAGCGGTTAAACTTCTCCCCGACCGGTGCAGCTACAAGAATGTCACATACGCGATAAAAAAGATACAGATTCCGGTGACCTACGAAGCGGTGGACGATGTGGTTCCAAAAATTTGGCGAGAGCATCCCACGGTAGTAGAATTCGTTGTGATTGCTAACTTTATTATGTTTTTTTTCGATCATTATTGTGTTCTCCCAGCTGGTGATACACGTCGGGGTCCACGGACGCATCGAAACGATCAATCTGGAGAAGTGTTCCTACACTAGCGGCTACTGTCGGCCTGACTTCGCCAACAAGTGTTTACCGTGCGATAAGATAAAGCTGAGAAGTGTGGCGGGCGATGACCAGTGTAAACTGCTGGAAACCAAACTGAACCTGGAGGCAATCGCCGACGAGATTGATACCGTCAAATGCTGTTGCTCGACGGAAGTTGGTAGTTACCTGTGCGGATATATCTATCTGAAATCGTTGGATATAAACCAGGAGAGAACGCTGTTCATTCACGTGCCAGACATTGACCGACCTTACAGTTCCGAGCAGACGAAAAATGCCATATTTCAAGTGCTGGAACGTTGCATCTGGCAACTGGATGCCAACGAAAAATTTTGACGAGTTTAATGCTGGCTATGGGAATGTTCGGATGGAATTGATCATCAATTTTACTGCTTCAAGATATAATTTATGAATAAAGCTTAGTTCGACCTAACCATTTCTCCCGGGGTTTGTTTAGTAATCCCGCTTTGCGTCACACTTAGGATTGCTTCTTCCACTGCTTGAACCAGCTGTTCGTCGGATTGCATTTGCTTAGGGATTAACTATAACATATAAGTACATTTTAAATAGATGTAAAACGAGCAATATATGTAATGTTTGTGAATACTCACCATGATTGTTTCGACATTCATCTTGTTCAGCAACCTTGTTTTCAATCCCATCAGACCCGTTGGTGTTTGTCCATCTGACAGATGGAATCCCTCGTGCAGAACATCAATATTGATCATTTTACCATCGTGCGCTTTCAGCAACAAACCGGCTATATTCAGATACTTAATCGGAGCATTGTACGCCACATTGTTTATCTGCAATCTTTCCTTGATGTTTTCTACGCCGCTTTTCACGCGCTGCAGTTCGAAACGATTCTTTACGAGATAGTCGGGGGCCTGCCTTGACAGCTGGAATGCATTGGGTCGCTCCAAGCGGGAAATTAATTTGAAAGCCTCTGGTCTCTCGATCTCCGCACATGCTAGCAGCAAATCCCGTCTGGACGCTACCTTCACGCGATCCTTTCGGAAATATGCTGTAAACTGCCGATTGCCGAAAATACTCGCCAACAAATCCACCGAAATGTGATTCATGATCCACAGCGAGAGGCAAGTGTCTACCAGAATGTCCGGGTTAAAACGATATTCGTTGTTGTCGATTTTGCGAAAGATTTCATCCATCAAAACGTTTAGATCGAAATCTAAGTCCTCCAGTGGAATAGAGAGGGTTGAACAACTCCAAAGGAACGTTGACAAATCTTTGGCGCGGAAGTGTTGTGGTATCGATCCGGTTGTCTCTTTTTTGATTTCCCTTTCGATGTGTTTGGAGCATTCGGCCAAAAACAAGCGGTTCAAAGCATCGTCCTTCACGAGGTTATCAGCGATGTATGCAAAAAGATGCGACAACCCACGGAAATCGAAACCTTTCCCATGGTTTTGTACCATATCTCTACGGAAAGAAGGTAAATTAGGCGTACAATAAAAGGAATCAAATCACTCTTACCGTATTTTTTCCATGATCTCTTCGGACCAAATTCGATTCATTCGGGCACATTTTATCAATGTGACAAACAAGGCTGAATCACTTTCTTCAAAGCTACAAATTGATCCTATCAACCGGTCAAAGAATAGTTCGGATCTTATCCTGACGCTTGTTTTATAGCTAGCATTTGCCAACAGAACAAAATCCATCAGTTCCATTTTCTCGTCCAAAAACTGATCCAAATGAGTTTGTAAAAACTGATCCAACAATTTACTTCCTTCTGCATTCTGCTTCCACAAACCCAGAAAGAATAGGACGGTCGTGAAATCTTTCTCATTGCTGTTGCTTTGGAATAACGTCACGAGTCGGGGCATTGCCTTTCGGTATGTCTTCAGCTTACTAATCTTGTTCGGTATCAGGTACATAAAACCATGCAACATCCCCACCAACTCCTTGAAGCTAGCTTGCTCCACTCGGGATTCGCATTCTTCGTCCAGCGCGTTCACAACATCGGTGAACAGGCGGGGATCGGATTTCCCCCGGAAATCACTGGTAAAGCTTATCAACTTGCCAATATCGTGGCTGGAAATATCGGCCAGCTGCCTGAGGAATTCATCTGGATTGTACACCGGATAGAACGAGGAGTATTTAAAGTTGTATTTGGTCGGATCGCTGAAATCACGCTTCGTGAGGGCGATGTGTCGCGAAAAGCGGTGAATCAGCGTGCCACTCTCACCGTCCGATGATTCGAATTGAAATTCCTGCGGCACGAAAGTGCTGTAAAACACCGGCAACGCCGGCGGATGTGCGCTGCATCGATTCACTGGTTTGCTTCCCAAATGAACCACCGACTTTAGTATTTTAAACATATTTTACTATTTCAAGAGAAAAATATTAACAGTGAGATGTTGCACAACTGTCGGCATGAATAACGTGAAGACAAAAAACAATTTTCAATACCGCATCATGTATGTAAACAAAGCCATGCGAATCAACTGTCACATACGCCTATATTCCTATGTGGTAAATTTAAATTGGACACATAATGGGGCATGCAGGGCATGGAGGTCACAGACGTTAAATGAAGAGAAAACAAAAAAAAAATGGCCAGAAACAAATCCAATAAACCTCTTCGAATTTTAGACGTATGTCCAATACGCCGAAGTTACGCAACTTGGGTCGGCCGCCATCCCGCCGTATGTCATTCATACTTCAAAGTCAAAATTTACCGGGAAAACGTACTCCGTCAGGCGCTCGATAACGCTCGGTCGGATTTAAGGTGAAGGTGGAAGCTAGCCACAAATGGCTGCCACAATGGCGCTCATTTCTTTCATCCCCCTCCCTTACCCCTCGCCCGATAATCAATAATTTTGCGAAACAGCGTGAAGAAAATGATCGTTTGTACACACTTCCCACCAAGTAATATTAACCAAAATCTAATCGATTACTCACCAGATAAATTTGCATCTGCCGTCGCAATGTATAGTGGAAAACGTCGTAAAACTCGAGCTAGTGCTCTGAAAGTTAACTTTTCATTTTTCAATTATCCGCAATGGTTTTGTTTGTATTGGTGAAATCATCTTTAT
This sequence comes from Toxorhynchites rutilus septentrionalis, assembly GCF_029784135.1. Lineage (NCBI taxonomy): Eukaryota > Metazoa > Arthropoda > Insecta > Diptera > Culicidae > Toxorhynchites > Toxorhynchites rutilus. The sequence goes on along the minus strand of NC_073746.1, from coordinate 66,368,739 downwards.
TTTTTCGACACTGATGCCAGACAACATCATTGAAACAGATATAAAAACCACTCAATAAAATGTTATTCCTGAGTCATAGCGTTTCATGTCATGAAAATTAATAGAATTAAATTGTGTTGATATCAATACAATTATTATTTTTACATTTAATGGATCTATAATGTAAGTTTTAGCAACTTTAACATTGGGTAAGAAAATTGTATTGCAGAGCTCGGAACACAGCCACGGCTGCCTATGCTCTCAAAAACAATAAACGGAAAAGTATTACATTCAATCAAAATGCCACGGCCAACGAAGAGAAGGGTTAAGGCTCTCCAACGTAAATATGTGAAAACAATGCGATCAACGAAGGAAAATATTGAGAATTTATCAATATCGAGTTACTGTGCGTAACAGCTTATTGATAACAAAAGAGCACCAATTCGCTTGTGTTATAAATTTGCTCATGTTACGCTCAGAATTTTACTTCATATGCAAATACACCTTCTATATATATTTATATTTGCAATTGTTCATCGGAACATATCGTTCATACATTTTACTTTAGTATTGAATTGTTATTTTTCTTCAAATGTATTCAAAGACTCGTGTCAATGAAGTGCCACACAGTCTGTTAAGTGAATTGATCTATTTACGGGTGCTTTGCTCTTCTCTCACAAACACTATTACCCCATTTTTACACGTAGATTTACCTATACAATGGCTAGCTTCCACCTTCGCCTTAAGGATCGTTTTCTATGATTCAAACGAACCAGGCAATCGGTGGAACACAGAATTGCTTACGAGAAGCCGCCGCTTCCGCCGGCAGATCGGGTGTTTTTTCCAACGAGAGAGTTCCGCAAAGATCGAAGCACATGGTAGTGAACAGTCGAGCTCTATTTTTTCCCACCTCATAATGGACGCCTTCCTTCTAATCCTACCATACACAAAGCATTATCTTATTTGGTGTCAATCCAGATTTTGAAGTTAATGTGGTGGATTTGCCGCGCTTGCTCTATGATCTTTTGGGAGGATATTCCAATATTTTATCAACTTTCCAACGCATGTGGTGATTTGCTATAAGAATGGGTCAATTTAGTTGCGTTTTAGTAGTGTTTCGCTTATGAAAATTAAGTCAGTTCATGTTGTATTGAATTTCATCGTGTCGTTGGACTTTTTCGACAGATTCCAAACGGTGACATGGTTGATTCGTAGTACAATGGCTTTTACCTGACGGTCTTGCTCGGATAGTTGCGAAAATTCTTCGACTTTTTCAGGGACCGGCCACCAGAGCGAGGTCGAACTATGACATTAAATTTCCAGAAGAACCAATCCCGCGTCATATGTTCACTTACAGCACCCGTGTCATGAATTTTCAACATGTTTCTGGTGCTGATTTCCTTTTTCGGTAGTAAAAAAGATGGGTGAGTAAAGTCGGGGACGTTACCGGATAACTAATCTTTATACTATGAATAACTTATCAAATATCAAAGTATTTTTTCTTAATAAACGATTATAGCAATCGCAGTCTAACGAATTTTCAACTTCAGATTTCAACCGAAGAACACAGCTCTTACTGCTAGATAAATTCTTCTTCTTTACTTGCAATATGTTTCACTTTGACGCCACTGTTAACCAGCAAATAATATATGAATTGACAAAAATTCAATGAATTCACACAAGCTTCCCCGGCAAACAAATTTCAAAAATTAATTTGCTTTTTATTATTTCGGATGTTATCTAAGAATAAATCGAACTGTTGGAATGAATTTCAGTGAAAGAAAAGAAATTTGATAGAGTAGGCACCTAAGTGTATTTATAGTGATAAATTTGAAAAAAATTGGTATTTTTTGCGGCGCCATTTTCATAGTTTGCCAGGGGCGCTGTCTACCCTCACTACGCTGCTGCCTCTGGATACCAGGAAAATTGAAACTCGTTTGCTACTGCTACTACAGCCGCTGCCGCCGATGTTGGTGCTGCTGCTATGCTATTGCTTCTTCTGGTATGAATTGCCCGGTTAGAAAATGAATCAACGATTCGGTGCGGTGTAATGAAATTTACCCGAATCGATTAGCTGTAGAATCATTCAGAGGTGAGGCTTGCGACACAATGTTTCACTTATCTTCAGGCTTCCATCGAATTGAGCGAAACCGTAGTATGTGTCTGCAGCATTACAAAAAAAAAAGGATAGCAGACAACAGCTGGCTTGTAGGCGGGTTCACATATGTACAGTGGATAACTACGTTTGTTTTCGCAGTTGTATTGACGTATTCAAATTGTATTCCACTTTTACAATTTGAGGAGCACAAATTGGACCTATCAAAATGTGGGATTCAGTGCGTTTGGATAATGTTATAATTTTACAATTGTTCAATTGTTTATCTCGAAAAAAATATTAAATTTATTGTGACAAATGCGTAGAAATATTTCTAGTCAATTGATGCAAACATCTTTGCGATCTATTGAGAAATGATCGAACGATGATTCGCCGAACATTTCTTTTAATGAATCAATTAATCACGTTGACAATAGAGCACGAGCGATGTGGCATATTGAACCGTCTTGTTGAAACCAAAGAAGACACCGAAAAGTTCTTCCACGAAGCACTCAATCTTTATATTAGGCTGTCAAAAAAGTCCTGCGGTATTTTTTTTGAATTTTCATTTATTCATAAAATTAGTTACAATCATCTATTTTAAGTCAAATATGCGCCGTTTTCTTCGATGACTTGTTCCCAACGAGATGCCAACTTCATAATACCCCTGTTATAGAAGCTCGCTTCCTTATTGGCAAAAAACTCGGATAGCCAATTTTCACAGGCCTCTTTTGTGGCTAACTTCTGACTACCTAGCTCGTTCGCCATGGACAAAAACAGGTGGTAGTCACTTGGTGCAAGGTCCGGACTATACGGTGGATGCAAAAGAACCTCCCATCCGAGCTCCCGGAGCTTCTGGCGCGTCACCAAAAAAGTGTGTGACCTGGCGTTGTCCTGATGGAAGACAATGCGGCCTCTGTTTATCAAAGATGGCCTCTTCTTCATGAGTGCTACCTTCAAGCGGTCCAGTTGTTGGCAGTACAGGTCCTAATTAAGCGTTTGGCCATAGGGAAGCAGCTCATAATAGATTATTCCTTGACAACCCCTCCAAACACACAGCAGAACCTTTCTGGCCGTTAATGAGGGCTTGGCCACCGTCTGAGCCGCTTCAGCGGGCTTCGACCACGACCGTTTGCGCTTCACGTTGTCGTAAGTGACCCACTTTTCATCGCCAGTCACCATCCGCTTCAGAAACGGGTCGATTTTGTTGCGATTCAGCAGCGATTCACATGCGTCGATACGGTCAAAGATGTTTTTTTGCGTCAACGTGTGTGGCACCCATACATCGAGCTTCTTTGTGAATCCAAGCTTCTTCAAATGGTTAATAACGGTTTGATGACTTATCCCCAGCTCTTGGCCGATGCTACGGCTGCTACTATGCCGGTCTTTCTCGGCTAATTCAGCGATTTTGTCGCAATTTTCGACGACAGGCCTTCCGGAGCGTGGCGCATCTTCGACGACCTCTACACCAGAACGAAAACGTTGAAACCATCGTTGTGCGGTGGAAATGGAAACTGTATCGGGTCCATAAACTGCACAAATTTTATTGGCAGCTTGAGATGCATTTTTGCCTTTGTCATAGTAGTACTGTAAAATATGTCGGAGTTTCTCTTTATTTTGCTCCATATTTGCGACACTATAACTCACGAACGACTTAACCAAACAAAACAGTGTCAAGGACTATATTATAGCGCACAAAAATACCTTTCCAACAAGCTATAGTATGACTCGATACAATGAATACAACTAGAACTACGCGCTTACAACGACACCTCGCGGAAATACCGCAGGACTTTTTTGACAGCCTAATATATAAAAGAGAGTTTTTCCCACGTACGTATAACTCATCATCACGGGAGAACGGCTGATCAGATCTACGTCGTCCATATATTTTGTGAGTTTGTCTTCACCCATATTAGAATGATAGAATACTTTGGAAAATATTTGAGATGATTGGAAAAATTCGAAAAACTTGACTATGCATATCTTTATATACAGTGGAATCCGTTTATAATGACATCGAAGGGAATCGATAAACGCGTCATAATAAGCGGACGTCATACAAAGCGTTTTGTTTCTTACAAAGAATTTGAAATGAAAACCAAACTTCGTTTGTAATTACGTCATAATAAGCGGTTTGTCAATATAAACGGAATCATACTAAACGGATTCTACTGTATAAGAAGGATATTTAAAATAAAAAGGGAAAATTCAAAAGGTAGGAGGTACGCATATGTATGTTTCGCTGTAAAAATCATCATTTAGAACAATTTTACAGATCTGAACGATAACATACAAACTCTCTTGAAGTATATTCGATATTTTTACCAACCAAAATATTCTCTAGAAATACATTATATAGCAGAACAACGTTTGCCGGGTCAGCTAGTGGTTGTATAAAAAATCGGTGATCATGGTTCTGTGTCGGCATCATTTTTGTAAAATAACGAACCAGCAGTCCCTCCAAAACGCGCCAAAAAGTGGCATTTGACAAAGAAATACGACTTTCAAAAGTGGTTCCAGATCGAGCATAAGCAAAAAAAAGCATCTGCATATTATGTTACACAGTCTTACTGCTTCCAACGAATAGTCAGCATCAAATCGTGGTGCGATTTTGTTCGAAACTTCAAATCCAAGGTGAAACTTAATGATAGATGGTTTTTCATACTGTCTGGTGGAGAGCCCTTGTGTATTTTTGCACCAAACCCACAAAAAAGTGTGTTGTGTGTTTGTGTGACGCTCCTGCTGCGTTTTTTTTATCGTTTCATCAAGTAGTGAATGATCAGCTTCTTTCGGAAATAGTTTCCAAAGGAGTTTCTGTTTTGGGTTTTCCAGTTCAAGCGTCCAGCGACATGTTTCCCTCATTAAACAACCAAAACCTCCCTTCTCGTGCCACACATTATTGTTGTTTATATACGTTGCTAAATGTAGGTCGAAATGGTTACCATTAGTCGATTTCAATGTTTTGTTTATTAGAAATGTGGAGGAATGGTGTTGGAACAAACATATGGTCTGTTTTCAGTCAGACCGGACTAAGTAACATCATTATGATTTCGAGTAAATCGAAATCAAAGTTTGGAAAAGTTTTAGTAGTTTTCAATCATGCTCACCAATTGTTTTTGTAGCTCTTAGTTACTCTTCAACACTCCTATACTCGCGCATTGGTCTGTCAGACCGAGAAATCAATAATTCGTCCATTTCTCAGAAAATATCAACACTACGACTTTGCGATTCTCTCTAGCTTCGTTATTCGTCGTTCGTCATCGTTTAGTGTATCGCATGTGTTGGTACAAAGGGGACGTGTGCCACTTTTTTAACACTTCCGGTCTGAAACACCAACGCGAGTATAGGAGTAACTTTTTTGGACAAGTGCCTTTTTCCATATTCTAGAATATTGTTGAATGAAATGTATGAATTAATGTTAGTGGCATGGAATATTTACTGAATATAATGCATAAGATCCTTACCGGACTATTCTTATTTGATTTCAGTCCCTTTTGTAACTGGATTGAACGGATCCATATATTCACTATTCGTCGATATATTCGTCGTTAGATTCATACGTTCAAAAGCAAAATATAAATGTTTGACTTTCGTATAGTTATTCACTATATATAATGGTCATACATATACACACTTGTGAAAGAATTTCACTTGTGGAAGAATTGTAAACAGTAAACTATAAACTAATCGGTGGCTCAGGTAATTTTTAACAGTTACAATTTCGGAGATTTTTTCTCCATAATGGATAATATCGACAAGAAAGTTTCTAGAAATCCTTTTATATCATATTTTTATGCCCCATCTAAAAAAATGCAGAATATAAATATGTGAACTTTATATTCCCGAACCTTTATCATCTGGTAATTATCTAGAAGGTCGTTATACATTTTTCTCTTTGTTAAAAGACCCGAAAAACACGCAACAACTGCATGGAATGTAGAAATATGTTTGTTTCGAACATACTGTTATGCTATGTTCTGATTCTTACTCCAATGAAACCACAATCGATTAATAAGTTTTTATGTTATTTTATATCTCTTTATACTTCCATGAATTATATTCAGTTGCTTACTTTTAATCATTAACAGTGAAAAATTCGAATTTCGTTACTTGGGTTGGAGTATTAAATACTACTCTGTTTTGAGAAGGCTGAAAACATTATAAAGACGAAGAAAACGTATTTTTTTGAGTTTTTTCATTCAATCATACCCTCTTCTTCAAACAATGGCTACATTACAGAGAAGTTCATTTTTCGGTCTGTGACACCGTGCGCGAGTATACGTGTTATGATTTTGCACGCGAGTTATGATTAACAAGATTATGAAATTATATTTTAACGAAAAAAAACCTCTTTAGGGTATATCAAGAGGGTTCTACGACTGGCAATGCGTACTTAGTCCACTCTGACTGAACCAAAAAATATTTTTTAGAGACTGAACTATGACTATAACTGAACAATTTAATGATACAATTTGTGCGGTATATGAAAAGAAGAATATTTGACAAAGTTATCGTCCATTTAGTTTTTTTTCGATGTTTCATATGCATTTCAGTGCGGAAAAAAGCATATTTGCGACCAAATGACCCGTTATTCCCTAATAGCATTCTTCTAATAAGTTTCGACATGCAACTAAAAACAAAACACAGCCACGCGCAACCGAAAAGACAAACTGTCCCATCGTAAAGCAGGGAAACAAAAGGAATTCAAACGGTGAACGGCGTGGTATTAAGTTATTTTCTTGGGGAAACTTTTTTATGCGGTTCCTATCTACCGCACAAAGAATGTTTTTTTTCAAATTTTGTATGGAACACGATTTTTTAAGCTACTGGTGTAATTTTGTGCGATTTTGAGATAGGACTACGTCTTACATTAAGGGTGCCAAATCAGAAAACAGGTCACGTTTTTATGAAATAAAATTAACGCTAATAACTATTTTTGCTGCGAACGCATTTTAACGATTTGCATACCAATCGAATAGGAAATTTTCTAAGATTTGTTTGATATGCTATACATTACAATCACATAGTCTGTATATGGTGTAAATTGATGAAATTTGGAAGCATTCCCGTTTCCCCATACATTTGTTCTGTCCATTTGTGTGCACAGAGCTGGCAATAACGGGCAACTTATGCAGCCGCTAGAGTAGAAACAACGAAGGGGGATAACGAAAAGAGAATATTTGCGAAGTAAACTCCACCATTGCATAGTGAGTAAACTGTTGCTAGCGTATAAGTATTGCATCTCCTCTGAGGAAAATTCTCAGAATATTTCTGTGCCCGAAACAACAAAGGTCGCTTATTCTGCTCGTTTTGTGTTTCATGTTTCCCCTCGAGCTGTGAACGCAAGCGAATATTAAACTTGAAGTGTATCTGGCATTGCATTTTCATCACAACAACTGTGTGCATCTGGTAAACGCGTGTTTGATGCTTGTTGAATGGCGATGCACGGAAGATGCCTTAAATACCTTAAATAATCAAATACTCAGTACAAAGTACAAAGCGTGCATTGATACAAAGAAACAAATTGCGACATATGACCAATTAGTGTATTGTTCTCGCAAAGGCAAGAAAGAATCTTTGCTTCTCGAAATGATTCTACAAAACCACGCAAGCCATTAAACCTTTTCAGAGTCCCCGGAAATGTTTACTAAAGAGTGATTTATGAAATTTTGACGTATTCGCAAATAATATCCGAAATGATAAACCAACAAATTTCAAAAAAAAAATTGCATAGTCTTACGTCCTAAACGGTCGGGTCTCGGATACAACCCCTCAATTTTGTTTTGAGCGGTCCCTATCTCACGCACGCAAGGTATGATTCAGTTTCGTCTCTTTTGCTTCGATTAACAGATGTGGAAGACGGTGATGAGCTGTTACTCCCAGAAAATTTGTCGAAAGATATTTGTCATTCTCCAACTGAATTTAATACCGAACTGTTTCTATTTCCAGAACTCCTAAATAGTCTGCCTTGAACCTCCGGTCCAAAAAGATCTGGACCCGCCCAAGCTATTCATAATTATTTGCAGAAAACCTTTATTCTTTTTTTTTCTGTATGTCACTTTAACCTTCCATTTTAGAAGAATGTCGGGAGTGAGAATTGAACTCGTAATCTTTAGCGTGAGAAGTATTGATGTTACCACTACGCCAGATCACCTCCGTTTATTTTCTATTGAAGAATATTGATTCTAATCGTAAAAATTAATCATCATCCATTATTTTTGTAAAATTGTGTTTATTTCCTTCTAAAATGCATTCCATTATTTGCTTCATGCACATATGCAATTTCTCCCAGTGTTGTATTCACAAATAAACAGCTGAATGACCGAATATCCGAATATCGGTATAAACAAAAGATTAATAGCGTCCCTCATTTGAGGGAAAATCATTCCGATCAGTAAGACACCTATATCAACATTTAATAAGACCACAAAGGGTTAATAGAATCGCCATAGTCTATCTTCCCTTAAAAGTTGATTGAGGAAGACAATGACGATTATAACGAGAAAGTCCATTATTTCAATGTTAGATTCTGTGTAATTTAAAGTGATTGATAAAATATTCAAAAGTAAAATATCATTTCGGACAATATCACGAAGTTCACAGACCTGAAAGTATTGTTTTGGAATCACTTTTCGGATTTTTTGATATCAATAGAAATGCAGCTGACTTTTTAATGAATTTTACTCACGCATACATTCTGTTGTACAGGAATCATAATTAAAGGAATATTATTATGGAAAGCATTGCACAGCACGCTTCAACCAATAAAGTTTACCACTACCAGATGTAGGATGATGTGTGCAAAAATGAAATCTGCGAATCCCCGTTCGGGTGATATTCCCAAAAACTGCGATTTGTTCTGAGGATTGGATTGGAGTCGTAGGCAAACTGGGAAAAATATGAAACCAATTTAGCAATACATCAGGAAATGTTCATCTCGAAAACGCAACTTACCACCAAGCACAAAACAGCTCACGGTGCTGATGAATCCGGCCAAAAACGAATTGAACGGGAAGGTTCCAACAAGGCAGCAGTAAACAAATTGGGTGATGCCGGTAAGCAGAATGTACAACAGATAAGCATCCACAATCTTCAATTTTTTCGGAGTGTTGCTGGTGTACTCATCATAGAACTTGGTCAGCACCGTCTTAATATTGGTCATTTTGGCTGTTTCGAGGTTTATTTATCACGAAATGAACGTATAAAACGCACAATTTTTACGGTTCTCAGGCTACAACTTCTGATTGAGACACGTAGAACTGAGGATGCAATCGATATCTTTGACAGATCGCCATCATCAGCATTCGTCGAATAAGGTTGTGCCGCGCAGTGTTGCTAAAATCAGTAAAGCTGTAGAGAAAAATAAATAAATGTAATATGAATATGTCAGCTAATATTTTGTTTGGAATTTAGAAAACCTTAAAAACACAAAATTATTAAAAAAATATATAAAAACGTTCTAGTCTAGAACAACAAAAAAGTTCGTTGCAATACTTAAACGGGTTGGAGAGATAATCAACTATTTCTGGACAAACTTAGCGAAGTTCGTATATATTAGCATATATAAATTGAAAATCCAATCAAACAAGTTCACTCGATATATTTCGCTATAAATTTGATTATGGCGTGCCAGTCAAAATTCGTGATTTTCCCTTCTTCCGTCCTCGTGTGGTGGTTTTCCGCGGTGAAGATTTTGGTAAAAGGTTCAACATTTTCCGGGAATAAAGTTGGCAAAGTAAATTTGTTCTGTGCTGTAGATTCAATGTTCTGCAGCATTGTTGTAGTACCCGATGAGTCACTTGTTACTAACGCTCCAGTAGGCGAAATCATTTTAAGCACTCAAAATCATTTTAAGCATTCAAAATCCTTGTTCGAAAAAATGTTTCTTGAGAATGGATGGCAACCTGTCATTTTGAAACCAGCTAGAATATTACTCGGTACGCAAGTAGCATTATAAGCCGGTGCAACTATACCTGCAAGGTCGTGTATAGAAATAGTTTTTCCAGAATGGTCCATAACTGAAACATCCAGCGGATGCGATCTGGCGTAGTGGTAACATCCACACCTCTCACGCTAAAGATCACGAGTTCAATTCTCATTCCCGACATTCTTCCAAAAATGGAAGTAAAGTGAGACAGCCAAAAAAATTGTTCAAAATCACTATAACATAGAAAAAAATGAAACATTCAGCGGCTGTAAGCGATGTGTACAATGAAAAGTGAAAAGGATACATGAATTATGCGGTTCCCAGAATAAATCGCTGCAGAAAACGACTGCACAGAAACATTCTCTCAGAAAATGTGTAGTAGGATAGAAATATTGTGGAGCGGTTTTGTATTCCAAAACAAAAATTAACCGGGAAAACGTAACGCCCCGGGCAAACGTATGCCGTCCGATGCTAGCTAAAGCTCGGTCGAAGATCGCTAAAGGTTCGTATCCTATGTTTCAAACTAACCGGGTCAGTGGAACACAGGTTCAAGATACCGTCGCTTCCGACGGCGGGTCGGCGATTGACTCGGATCGCATCATCTTGGCGGCTTGGGTCGCTTCGATTCCTTATTCTAGCTGAAAGGGGACTTCATCCACATTACACATTACATTTACCTCAGAATAAACTTGGAAAAACGAAATGAGAAGACAAATTTATAATGAAAATGTGAGGCATTTACACACATGATGTTTTTCCCGCGCCACAATATTTCTAGCTTACTATACTTTTTCTAAGCGGTTGTTTCTGTTGCAGTTGTTTACTACGCCGATTTATTACGGTCATTGAATATGGCATTTTCTCGGCAATATTTAATTGTTTCCAAAGTGCAATGGCTTTTGTGATCTTCAAGCAATACCAAAATTGATTCGTTTAAGCTGTTTTTGCTAACTTTTTCAATTGCTCCAAAACAATTTCCCGTCATCCAACCGCTAGTGGCAAAGCCCATGGACCCATTTGGACCATCAGTGTCACAGGGTCATGAAAACGTTCCGTTCAAAACTAGTTCGATAGCTCTTTCCATCTCATCTTCGTTGATGCTGGCTCTATCGGTTTTCTTTTTGACGTGGGACTACGTCTAACCGAAGTATATGGGGGGTAAAATGAAAACCTAAACACAGAACATGCAGGAAAAAATGAAAGATTCCGAATGTTATAACTCGTTATTATTACAACAACAACTTATAACTCGTTATAACTCGAACAAGTTATAACTCGAACATTTCATACTGGACTGAAATGTGTTTCCCTAACACAGACTTTAAATCCAAGGAGCGTGGGGAAATCGGCATTGCAAATACATGAAATCGGGGGTATTTTTGTTCCGACTGAAATGTGTTTCCCTAACACAGACTTTAAATCCAAGGAGCGTGGGGAAATAGGCAATGCAAATACATGAAAGTCGGGGTTTTTTTGTTCCGACTGAAATGTGTTTCCCCAACACAGACTTCAGAACCGAGGTGTCTGAGGAAATTGACATTGAAAATTCATGCAAGTAGGGGGCATTTTTGTTCCGACTAAAATGTATTTGCCTAACACAGACTGCAAAACCAAGATGTCTGGGAAAATCGGCTCTGCAAATAAGTGCAAACTTCGAGTACTTTTGTACTCGCTTGTTGATTCATGCAAGCCGGGGGTACTTCTGCACCCGTATTTTTTTTGCACTCCGAAAAGTGTTTTCCTAACACGAATTACAAAAGCGGGTACGAACACAACGCTTTGGCTCGGTTATCAATTATTGCATTTAAGGATATGTCTTCATCACTGAATTTCTACGCATACCATTTGATGATTAGGCAAAATGTTGTTAACCATTTGCTGCGATAACGCCTTTTGATTAAGCAATATGCATTCGACGTACATGTCAAAATAGAAACTGAGTGCCTGAAGTTCATAAAAAATCAAGCAAATTCGCGGTTCGAGAAGTACGTACACTTGAGAGATGCAAACTTCAGAAGGAAACATAAAATAGAAAAATCGTTTGATAGTTCTTCCGTTCAAATATTTTGTCCTAGGCATCTACCAAACGTAAAAGGACTGTCATTAAATTTAATTGTAACGAAGAAAATTATCTATCACAATGGCATTTTTCAATCTTTATACTCACAAAGCAAATATATTGAATTCAATTGAATTCGGGAATTGTTTCATTCCATCAAAAATTTAATCAATACAAACAAATGATTGCTAAGCTGAGGTAGTCCCACTTCAACCTTGCGGTTATATCATAGATGTAACCCATCCATTTTTTATAGTTCCGAAACATTATTAGGCATGATAATCAGACTAAAGTGATATATATATATATATTAGTAAACAACAATCCAACACAAATTTGATGAGCTAATAAACAGCGTCCGAATGTGCCCCGCGAACGATGTTCGAATGAACCCCACCACCATCTGAAGACAAATCATAATTTTATCTAATAAATAGACCTTACTCATAATTTTATCTAATAAAATACTTACAACTTCAAGCTCAAATGTTTCGAAACGTGTATGGAATAGGGCAATGTGTTGTTTTCGTAAGTGATAAACGACCAGGAACTGTCAAACTATATGACAGCTGTTGATGGAAGGGCTACTTACTTACTAATATTTTTAATTTGGTTGAAACCTCGAATGGTTTCAGCTGCATGGGATGAAGATTGAGTCGTTGATAACTAACCCTGTAGACCCTTTTCATATCAGCGAGTCGAATTTTCTTCCACTAAATAAGTGAAATAACCCTCGACGACCAAACGGTTTTCTCCGACAGCGAAGTTGAAAATATCTATCTGACCCACAAATACATTGGAGGTTGCATTTGCCAATAATGGCACGTGAAAAAACGCAAAAAAATCATCATCAGACAGTATTTTGGCTCACTATTTTTTAACCATTCGTAGGAAACTCGTAACTCTTTTACGTAGAGTATTCATTTGATACGGAGAATTCGATTTTCATGGATATTTTTTTAATTTTAATTATTTATATATTCCAACCTATTTAGCTCTGAAGAACATTGTACATAATAAAAAAAAATCGTGCAAAACTTCTTATTCAAATCCATCACTCTTTGCTTTGCGTTTTGTTAATATTTTCTTCATTTGAACTCGCTGTCAAACTCAGCTTCGATATCCCGAATATGATGTGATATCAATGAATAACAACAACATTACGTACGATGATAGACACTTGTAAAATTCATTCAATATCCAAATCAAATCATACTTTGCAAATTGTAAATATTTTTGAATTGTATCTTAATATTGAATTTTTTATTGATGCCTGTGCTGGACTGTGAAAAACTTAAGAAATAAGCTTACAAAGGGTAGCTCATTCGCGATTCTTCATCTATAACAGTGTTTTCAGCCGGTGGGGAATTCCCAGGTGCATGACACGATTATCGCTATCTCACTCTACCTACCGTCACCGCCTATCACACTATCCCTCTGCTGTAAAAGTTCATCATCGACATCACGATATGTCAGATGGTAGTAAATTGGTAATTCGCGATGACGTCGACGTCTGGTGGCGACTTCAATTTAGAGCCATAATTTGGGTCCCAAAATCGTTAGTGTAATCTCTACCAGATTAGAAGACACGGAGCCGGTTTTCAAATTTTAAAATTTGAATGAAAATTTTCACATTATGTTATTTAATTATTAGAAACACGTATTTCTGACTTTCATTCATCCATATGGTCATACAATTCCAACATTGTTGCTAATTTTTTTCTCTATAATATAAAATTGTCTCCATAAACAATTTTCGTATGAGACTTTTTCCCCACCTGCAAACAAAAATGTTTTTAATTTAAACAGAATACTAATTTGATATGGAAAAGCTAATTTTCATTCATAATTTTAATTTTGAAAACGTTCACTCCGACTGAAAATCAGCTGTTCCTTGACGCTCCCCTAAACTAGTAAATGAAGCTCACTGCCGTCAACGCGGATCGCTGTTTTGAAGAAAACAAATACTTCTGACGTGTGAGATGTTGGCACCAAAAACATGGCGGGTGCCATACGGCTGGGAATTCCCCCCTAGTGGGGAATTTGGCCATTAAAAGGGGGGAATTGTGCAAGGGAATATTGCACATTAGTTTGCTTTGAAGATGACAATGATTAGCAAAATTTACCAGAAAAAATTCATTGGATACGCTAAAATTTGCGATCCTCGGCAAATACTTCCAAATCTGAAATGTATTGTTCAATTGAACAACTTCTTTTTACAACAGGTTAAGCTTGAAACATATTTCCCTTATATCAAAAAACAAATTTAAACATGGTCTTCCGACTGGCAATGACAAATGTTTCGGATCAATCAATCCGAAACAAAACTCATCGATATACAAATGATCGGTTCTTATCCTGATATGCGGAATAAGCGTTACGAGTGTTGTTGTCTTTTGCGTTGAATTTATGTGCATCTGGATTTCCTACAATGCAGCTGATGGGAACAAAACACTGTAACAGAGTTGATATCGAAGACATGCGGTGTGCTTTTCGACAACGCTTTCAATAATTACGATTTTGGCGGGAATCATTCAGGCGCAGGTGCCATACTGACTTGCCAAGCTTTATATACCTTTTTTGTAATCAGATACAAGTATAAAATCAAATTTGTTGCGAATATATCTTGAAAACCGTTTGGATTCTTACATTACTTTACTCATATGCTACAAACTTTCTTACAAAATACTGATAGGGGTGAAACACTGGGATTAATTTCCGTAAAGGGGGGAATTGAGCGAAAAAGGTTGAAAACCACTGATCTATAAGATTCAGATTTACTTATAACAATATTAAATAACAGTTTTTGTGCTTCACTTACATACTACCGTCGGATTCTAGTCATAAAGTACGGATGTCAAACTGTGTGGAGTTGTTTGAGAAATGTTGAAAAATTACATCAAATATATGCACCATGTAAGACAAATTCTAAAATGGAAACTGAAAAGTTTGTCATTATTTCAGTTTACCTGAAAACAGCCAAAATGTTGTTGCATGTTTTCAGATTTTTTTTATTTATTTTTTTATCTGTATTATAGTGACTTTCAACTCATTTGGCTGGTTCGTCACTTAAGTTTTCAGATTAGATATCTTTTAAGTTTTATTTGAACAGTTTAGATATAGTGTGCAACACTTGTCATTGGATGAGAGAGAGCATCGCGAGTGAGAGAAAATCTAATACAGAGAACATGAATGATTCGCAACAACTTTCTAGAAGAGGGATGTGCATAATGTGTTCAATCGGTGTAGATAATTATCGTTGTCTAAATTTTATCAAGGATGTGGATAAATTAAAATCAATCTGATTTTTATAATCAATTGCATTTATCCTCATGGTATATTTGTTAAAATTTAATCAATATATTCATCGTCTGCACTTCTCGCACTTTCTTACTAGACACATGCATTCACGATAATAATGGAGCATTTCTAGCTCCGCGCACTCACACTTTGCAAGAGTTCTCGCTCGCAGGATTGTGTGATTTGGTTTGTTTTCTTGTTTGCATTCACTGCTCGGAGCTCACTTTGGATATCACGGAGCAAGAAAGTCTCGTCACTGGCATTTGCGTGTTGTGTTTTCGGACAGAAAGAAAATAAACCTAAGAACGATTGTGTGTTTCCATCATTTGATGCGTGGGATGTAATTTTCATCTCCATTTGATTTCTTATTGGTGAAAAGCGTGAAAACATTTTATGTTACAGTTTGTCTAGGCTCATATAAACGGTGAAATAACGAGTGGTTAAGTTAGTGCTGAGCTAGTGTTGTGTCATTGAAAGAAAAATAAGTATATAAAGAGCTCACAGAAAATAGCAGAATATATTGCTTCACTGCTATAGCATTTGAGAAAGACGTCGCTGACCTGGGATTATTCATCGTCAATATCATTCGCTAAATCATAACGAATGGAGGATTTTACACCTTTGATCACTCTACAGGTAGGGTTACATTTGCACAAATGATGCAGAAGCCCGCAGAGAGCTTATCGTGACCTTGTCAGTTTCCAGATAAATTAGGCTGGTGAAAACAAACTGCATAATAATTTTGCATAATTTGCTTTTAAACCGCACATTTTTGCCAAAGTCTTGTTAATAATAAGTCCTTTTTATTTATTTCTTTAATTCTCCAATCAACGCAGCACTAATAGCAAAGATCAGTCAAAATTAAATTGCTCTTCGCAGAAACAATAACACGCGAATAATTCTTTTTCCTAAGACTCAGCATAGCTGGAGAAAAAATTGATTTCGTGCATCATTCGCAGAGTAAGATAATCAGATTGAATATTTTTAATATTTTTAAGTAAGCTATTGATCCTACATTCTCCCTCGCTTGCCCACTTATCTTCACTCTCTCAGCATGCCATCGGATGTCTGCACTACATATTCAATATCAATTTCAAGAGAAGTTTCGCTTAAGCAGAAATATTTGCTTCAAACCTAATTTTTACGTCAAGTCTCCAGTTTCCCGTTGGCATGATCTCACTTACACCCCCTTTGTAATGACTAACACAAAGTTGAACTAACCCAATGTCTTATCTTTGCACATTCGGCACGCCCGTTCTGTCGTTTTCGGAGAAAATTCACATCAAAAACTCGACGACAGCTAGCAGTTTTAATTCACTTCTTCTGTTTAGCCATCGCCCCGAATCCTCCACCCCCCCCCCCCCCCTCCCCCCGCGCAAAGAGCAGCACAGTTTGTTGATAATTTACACTTGTTGGACTTCAATTCCCCCACAGCACCCGTTTGCTCGTTTTGTTGTAAGGTACGATTGTGTGGATTTTGCACCCCTTGCACCTCTCTTAAAATTGTCTTTATCAAACGTGCAAAATTTCAGAACGTTTTCGCAGGATTTGCCTTGTCACGCGCCAGACGCCACGCTGTCTGTCGTTTTACTGTTGTAGTATTTTTTCAGAAAAAGTAGATGTGGTGAGACTATTTATGTCAGAAGCTATTTTACCAACCTGGGACAACTATGCGTAGAACGGCAGTATAGTCTATGACGAATTTAATGCCAACTCGTCTTAGGAATTGGATCTCAAGTTTTTTTCTTAATTTTTTACAAAGGTTATGACTCAAAACTATAATACCTACCAAATTTTGGTCAAAGAATGAAAAATAGGAAATTATTTTCTAAAAAAAAACCAAAAATTAGTAAAAAAAATTACACTGAAAACAAAATTATTTTAAAAATTGAAATTCATTTTCCTCAAAAACTTATTTTTTAATTTCCAACAAGTCATCCATACATCGGAAGATGGGTACTTTTACATGAAAAAAGTTTTTCTAACAACTTCTTCGTGTTTTCTTTGTGTTTTTTTGTGTTATAACTAATCCTAATTTTGTTTGAAGTCAAGATAGCGTTCTAGTGTATTCGACAAAGTTTTAGATCTCATTCAAATATGAACTTTTGTCAATTTCTATCTTTCATAGTTTCTGGAATATATGGCGTTTCTGTATGGAGACTTCTTAAAAACTTCTTGTAACA